>NC_088655.1:14963230-15005339 GCF_964019385.1 Sycon ciliatum
GGCGGGGGGGGGGGGTCATTCCTCGCACTTCAGCACGCCAGACACAGCGTAGCAATGTGCCTGCCTCCGATGCAGAGGAGTACTGGCGCAGGTCAGTTTTCGTGCCGTTCCTGGATTCGGTTATTTCTGAAATGGGCAGTCGTTTCAGTTCCCTGAACCAGAAGGCCATCCAGGCACTCCTTCTCCCTGCCAACTTGGATCGCATGTCATCCGATCACATTGCCAACATAGAGGCAGCCTATGCTTCTGATCTCCCAGACAAGAGCAGTTTCAGAGCTGAAGTGGAGCTGTGGATGAAGAAGTGGGAAATGCGCCCAGCAGGACAACATCCAACTTCTCTCCCCAGTACTGTCAAGGAAACCAATTCCATACTCTACCCAAACATCTCGCGCATCTTGTTCTTGTCATTCCTGTGACATCCGCTGGCGTCGAACGTGCTAACTCCACCCTGAAGTTTATCAAAACGGAACGCCGCAGCACCATGACGCAGTCACGACTGAATGCCCTTGTGCTTCTGCATTGCCACAAGAGCATTCCCCTCGATCTGGATGCTGTATTGAACAGGTTTGCTTCAGCTCATCCTCGGAGAATGCTGTTAGTGAACCCTGTCCAGGAGGAGTCCGAAGGCAACTGCCCCGATTTGTAACTTCTCTCCTGTTGACGTGGCCTGCCGAACTTTGAAGCAAAGCTGCGTGTACTTACCATGTGCAGAGGCAACTGCTTTATCCCTTCTATGTACTTTCATTATTAATTTTGTGATGCAAGCTATGGAAATACATGTACAATAAATGATTTAAATACATTTTGTTTTTCGTGGTGTGTGAGATTCACGGCTTCTTGACATCATTTTCAAAATGGCCGACCCGGGACAGTAGCATGATGTCATCTATCCCCACCGTGGCCAGGCCGCAACCCCCCCTCAGTCAAATCCCACTGCACACACACACACGCACATACACGCACATACACGCACGCACGCACACACAATGACACACCAAGTCACCTTCAAGATCAGCATTCCACGTCGGCAGGGCCCTCTCATCACCTCTAGTATCACCTCCACCATCATTAACACCATTAACAGCATTAACAGCAGTAGCAACACCAGAAGACGGCTGCGGTGACGGTGGCTGATCCATCGGCGGCAGCATCTGATCATAATGAGTAGATTTGACACCTGTGAGCGAAGGGTCACCACCCTGGTGCATCAAGGAACCTGCGGACGACGACGCATCGCCGACTTGAAGGTCATTGTTGTCGGGCGGCAGTGTTGCCTGCATGGCCCGTTGTTGTTGCATGAAGCTCTGCGGTATGAACTCAGCGGCACTTGTGGACAGTCTGCTGGACACCTGGCGCGCACCGCGCTGAAATTGATAATCCTGCTGCTGTGCAGGTGAGGCTGCTGCTGCTGCTGCTGGTGGCGGTGGGAGGTCTAAAGTCCCTGACTGTTCAAGCCTCATGTTGTTGAGTACATCACCCAGATAATCCAGAGTGTCCCTTTCTCCTGCCACACTGTCAACAAAACACCGCACACACGCATCCACATATGCACATACACACGCATGCACACACACAAACACACAAACACACAAACACAACATGTACCACACACACACGTGCATACCCCACCATTGAGATGGAGAAACGGGGTAGAGTAAAGTGAGGGGAGAGGAGGGCGGGGGGGGGGGGGGGGAACCTGTTCACAGACCTCGGACCGCCTTCGGGTTTCTTCGAGGCGACAGCTGAGCGTTTTCTGATTTCGATAGACATTTTGATTACTAGATTCGAGCGAGAACTCACGGCATTACAATAATTAGGGTGATTTCAATAGCACCTGCTCATGCATGACGGACTACAATCCGTCAAATGTGATTCGTAAGGTTCATGTGGAAAGATGTGGGTAGTTTAGGATAATCCGGGGTAATCTGGGTAGAACCGGGGTAACCCGGGGTAGTCCGGGTTAATCCGGGGTAGTCCGGGTTAATCCGGGGATAACCCGGTGTAATCCGGGGTAACCTGGGATAGTCCAGGGGAAATCCGGGGTAATCGGGCTGCGCAAATACCGCATTTGATGGAGAATAACACGCGTACCTGAGCATAATGCACATCTCCCTTTTTCGGACCAACATTTCGACAATTCAAGGTATATCCGGAGTATAACGTGCAGCTGCTAGATTGGAAACATACCCAAGGTCCACTGCCACTTCTTCCACTTTAGACTTCATAAGCCAGCCATCTGCTAGCATGTCAAACAAATCTTCAACCTCCCAGCCAACCAGCACACCTGAAATACGTGCACACATGTGCATGTACACACACACACACACATGCACGTACACACACACGCACGTAAACACACACACGCACGTAAACACACACGCACGTAAACACACACGCACGTAAACACCCACCCACACACACACACAAACACACGTGCACGTACACACACATGCACACACATACGCGCACACACATACACGTACACGCACACACGTACATACACACGCGTACACACCACACACGTACACACACACGTACACACACATGTACACACATGCACACACACACACAGGTACACACACACGTACACACACATGCACACACACACACACACACACACACACACACACAGGTACACACACACACACACACACACACCAGGAGACAAAAGCAAACAATTTTACACACATGTTGCATACATGCCAACCTGGAGGCTTGCGTTCCCTGGACAATGAGGCTGAATTCGCTTGATTTAGACAGTTTTTCCTGGACAATGAGGCTGAATTCTCTTGATTTAGACCGCTTTCCCTGGACACCAGTTTTTTTTAGCGCATCCATCATTAGCAGATGTATTTTTATTTTTCATTTTTGTCTACTACGTGCTACTACATGCCGTGTCACTACTTACGACGGATCTAGAAGTTCAACCAAACCCTGAAAAAGCGTCATAAAAGGAGAACTTCCATTTCAAAAGTTCCATCTCAGTCCCTGGACTTTGGCCGCTGAGGACATCCCTGGACTGTCCCGGGACAAACACCCTATTCCCTGGACTGTCCCGGGACAAACACCCTATTCCCTGGACTGTCCCGGGAAACCCTGGACGGTTGGCATGCATGGTGTTCACGTGTTCAAGAGTCCAGTGTGGTATACTTCTGAAGTAGGAAAATGGATGTCGACATGAACGCATGCTCACACGATACGTCTGCACGAGTGCACATACACACAAACACACACACACACACACGCACGCACACACGTACGCACGCACGCAATCCATGTGACCGGTATGATGTCCGAGAGCCTCGCAGGCAGGTGATGCACCACTGAAGCAATACCGTATTTTTCCGGTTGTAAGTCGACCTTTTACGACTAAAAATAGAAGGAGAAAGGGTGGGGGTCGACTTACAACCGGGATTCGACTTATAACCGGGAACTATCAGAATCTTACAAAAATGACCTGCCCTGCATGCATGAGTGCACCATGTGTACACATGTTTGCCAGTTTATTGGCCTTTTTCAAGGATTGGGACGTCATACCCTCCAATAAGGAATGTTTACATGATTTGTTGATATGTTAAAGGGGAAGTGCATCGATTTTTCAAGTAGGGCTCAGATGAAAGACAATTGGATATCGGTTCCGATGGTATATCTCTCGCTTGCGTACGGCAAGGGAAACTTGCCATATCGCCGATTTCCTGATCCCGTTTCCATGGCGACTACAGGTGATGACGCACATTCTGCTTAGCTCCGTGAGAGAGAAGGTCGATCAGTGAAGAATTGTGTCATTTTCAGTTGTCTTCTTGTATTCACGAAGTGAAAGAAGTACTGTGTTCAAGGCTGTTAGTGCCGTGAACTGTTTATCAGTAGTCCTCTCCGTTGTGTACTGGGACGTGACACCGACAGAGGAAAGCTGGAGTGCGGAGACGTTAGCTGGCAAGCGAAAATCGTGACGAACCAAGTGCTGAAATCTTGGTTGGGACAAATCAAACGTTCAGCATTTACCTCAACCAAGGACCATGCCGTTTGCTCTTTCCACTTCCTGAAGGTGGATGCGCTGCCTGCTGGAGACTCTCCTATCTCTCGTAACATCTTCTGAAGCCAGGTGAGACGACGAGCAGCGGAGATTAGCGAACGAAATAATGTCGTATGTTTTGAAATTTTTGCTGAACATATCTCAGGAGAGATGGCATGTATGAACTTAGTCCATGTGAACTCAATCAGCCCATGAACTAACCCATGAACAAATGCTTTCCTTGCAGACGTGCATGTGTCTATCCAATCTACACGTAGAGATCATTCCATGCCCTCAGTGAATGGCCTATTTATATATTATTTGTCCATACACATCATCTGCATGTTGTCTCTATGGGGAAGGGTATTGTTCATTTCAAATGAAGAAGTTCGGGCAATAGATGCTTTCCTCTGGTACAATTCTGTTGACCTGATGTTCTTTCTAGCTTCATGGGTAGCTTACATGAGGTACCATCACCATCATGTTTACATGAGGGTCAAACACTGCACCGTTCTTTGTTGTGACATGACGTAAGTTATTGTAAGTGCTCGCAGACTCCATACGTTCCAGCAACACCTAGCATGGTTTTCCATGAACGTTGTGGGTGAACAAATTCTGTCCAACATATTTATACAGACATGCCAGCACACAAAATGCACCATACACACACTTGCCCTGTTGAGTCACTGCCACGTGGGCCCGGAGGGGCAGTGGAGAGAGAATGGGAGAACGCCGCCCCATGGCGCCCGGGACACAAAAACAAGAGTTTGTCTACGTAGGGAGCAACACACATACATAAACATACACCACACACACACACACAAAATGAGAGTTCGGGTCATCTGCCACGAGACTGACGTACGGCCGGGGAGAGCTTCAGCAGCGGTGTCTATTCCTGCCCTGGACCGAACGGAAGCAGCGGTCGCAGGACACACAGTATTCACCACAACACGGCTCCACTGTCGTTGGGGGCTGAGCCACACACTTGTGACGAGCAAGAACGCCACAGCTAAGAAAGCAACGGCCACAGCGATCACACTGGCATGCTCCACGCTGCTCCTGCACACACTCTCTCTCTCTCTCTCTCACACACACACACACACACACACACACACACACACACACGTGCGCACATACTGCAAGAAATAAAGAGAGCATGAGTGTCAGATTCTTGCATAGGAAGTGTTTATCAGCACACACTTATACATGCACATGCAGGCACTCAACGACCAACTATGCACCATGCCGTATGTTCGTCAAACATAAGATTGCAATACCAAAGAACAACAAACAAGATCACTTACTTCGTTCTCCTCCAAGTGTGTCCTCCCCAGCCAGGCCATCTCCTGCATTTCCCTAGGCGGAATGTAGCCTACGAAATGGTTTCTCTAGACTTGGAGAAGATGCTTGGTATTCGCCATCTCTCCTGAGAAATGTTCAGCAAAAATTTCAAAACATACGACATTATTTCGTTCGCTAATCTCCGCTACTCGTCGTCTCACCTGGCTTCAGAAGATGTTACGAGAGATAGGAGAGTCTCCAGCAGGCAGCGCATCCACCTTCAGGAAGTGGAAAGAGCAAACGGCATGGTCCTTGGTTGAGGTAAATGCTGAACGTTTGATTTGTCCCAACCAAGATTTCAGCATTTGGTTCGTCACGATTTTCGCTTGCCAGCTAACGTCTCCGCACTCCAGCTTTCCTCTGTCGGTGTCACGTCCCAGTACACAACGGAGAGGACTACTAATAAACAGTTCACGGCACTAACAGCCTTGAACACAGTACTTCTTTCACTTCGTGAATACAACAAGACAACTGAAAATGACACCATTCTTCACTGATCGACCTTCTCTCTCACGGAGCTAAGCAGAATGTGCGTCATCACCTGTAGTCGCCATGGAAACGGGATCAGGAAATCGGCGATATGGCAAGTTTCCCTTGCCGTACGCAAGCGAGAGATATACCATCGGAACCGACATCCAATTGTCTTTCATCTGAGCCCTACTTGAAAAATCGATGCACTTCCCCTTTAATAGCAGGGAGTGGTTGGTATATAACGGTAGTGCAACTTTAAAACGCAGAAGTGAGACCTCCGGATACGGGGGTCGACCTATAACCGGGGTCGACTTACAACCGGTAAAATACGGTAAGTGTTGATGTCCCCAGACCACCAAATGGCAAGTCTCCGTTGCAGATGAGAAGCATGGTCGGTTGATCCTGCTGAACTGTGCGGCTTCTGCAATAGAAGATGGCACGCCACAGCTACGGATGTCCATGCCTGCTCACAGTTGGGCCCTGTGTCTGCAAACAATGTAACTAGTCGAGCGATCTCCTCAACAAAGTGCTTTCCAGATGCTCCAAAAGGGACAATAAATAGATTTCGCCTCCAATTAACAGTCTCCTCGTACGCTGCTTGCAGGGTATTGTGATTGGCTTCTGGACGGCCGACAGGAGTGTGCTGCACGTCGTTAGGTGGCAAGGGCTGGCTGTTGGATTTAGCGAGCGGCATCTCCTCCTGAGACTCTGAGATGTCTGGAGGACAGCTAGCTGGAGGCTGGTGGCATTCGTGGAAACTGTCTGCTCCTGACAGTGACTCTGGCTCCATACACCTGGCTCCATACACCCCCCCCCCCCCCACACACACACACACAAACACAAACACACACAAACACACACAAACACACACAAACACACACAAACACACACAAACACACACAAACACACACAAACACACACAAACACACACACACATACACACACAAACACACACAAACACACACACATACACACACACAACTACTACCACTATGTACAGCTACCCTATCGGGCCACGCCGCTCCCAGAAACGGGAGACAAGGACAAGAAGAGAGAAAAGAGAGAGAAATCGCAAAGTCAACAATATTTGGCATGGCGTTGCAAGTCCTGTGGCCTTGAGAACCGTCTTTCGCAATGCTCGCATTCATGACGGCAGTTGTTCCTGGCTGCACGTGACATCCGTTTCGCACGGTCACAGTGATGACAGCTCAAACCAGAACGAGAGCGGAAAGAGCGGCGACAAACATCACATCGAAAAGAGTCAGATTCATGGCGAATAGATATAGTGGGGACATCCGTGGACACAGGACAGCGATGCACAGCCAGTCCTCCAGCGCTCCTCAACCACCGCATGCACTTCATACATTGCCTGGCACCCTTCTGTTGTGACACAGATACACACACACATACACACACACACACACACACACACACACACATACACACACACACACACATACACACAACAAGCAGAGCAGGAGTGCACTAACCCAATATCCGCTGATAGTTGAGAGGGTAGAGCTTCCGAACATCAGGTTCCAATCTAACCGAGAAGACTCTCTTTCGCATCTCAGGGTCTGCCCGCCGAAGGATTTGTATATTGTGTTGGTTTCTGAAGGAGAAATCAGACATATCTGTAGGCATGAGCCCTTGCAGAGGCGAACATGCAAGACATGTGTGTAGCATGTGTGTTGTGTATAATGTGTGTAGCATTATGAGGTGAGTGCATGTGTGTAGCATCATGGGGAGGAGGGGGGATTGTATGTTGGGTACATGTGTGTGTGTGTGGTGGGGGGGGGGGGGGGGGGAGGGGGAGGGTGGGTGCATGTCTGTAGCATTATGGGAGAGGGGGATTGTGTGTTGGGTACATGTGTGTGTGTGTGTGGGGGGGGGGGGGAGGGGGGGGGCATGTGTGTTGGGTACATGTGTGTGTGTGGGGGGGGGGGGGTGCATGTGTGAGGGTGGTGCATATACAGGGGTGCACGTGTGTGTCGGGGAGGGGGGGGGGGGGGTGGTGGGGGGAGACTGCAGCTGATTCCAATAATCACATCTCAACAAGAGTAGAAGGGCGCTGGCCTCCTCCCAATGGAACATGATATCAAAGAGAATATTACTATTAACCATCGTTACGATTACTACTAACCATCGTAATATTACTACTAACCATCGTAATATTACTACTAACCATCGTAATATTACTACTAACCATCGTAATATTACTACTAACCATCGTAATATTACTACTAACCATCGTAATATTACTACTAACCATCGTTACGATTACTACTACTTACTACTTACTCAGGTAGTGTGCTGGCCCGTGGAAGATCTCTAGGCTGGCAAGTAGCAACAACAATAGCAACCGACAACAGCAGGGCCAGCAGCCACACCACCACCACCACAGCCAAAACCAGCAGCAGCAGCAGCAGCAGCAGCAGCAGCAGCAACAGCAGAAGTAACAGCAACAGCAACAGCAGGCACAACAGCAACAGCAGCAACAGCAGCAGTAGCATCAGCAACAACACCAGCAACAGCAGCAGCAACAACAACAGGAACAGCAGCAGCAGCAGCAGCAGCAGTAGCGGCAGCAACAGCAGGAGCAGCAGTAGCAGCAGCAGCAGCAGCAGCAACAGCAACAGCAGCAGCAACAGACGCAGCAGCAACAGCAGCAGCAACAGCAACAGCAGCAACAGCAACAACAGCAGCAGCAGCAACAGCAGCAGAAACAGCAGCAACAAGAGCAGCAACAGCAGCAGCAACAGCAGCAACAGCAACAGCAGCAGCAGCAACCGCAGCAGCCACAACAGCAACAGCAGCAACAGCCGCAACAACAGCACATAATCAAGAAGGATGTGAGAGTTTTGATGATTGAGAACTATTAGCCTAGTAGTGATTTGGGGATGCTGTCGTTATCATTTCACTTGCAACTTGAAACGTGATTGGTGCCACAACACCATAGACAACCCGAGCAGAAAGATGTACGAAGTCGGAACCATCCACTAGCTCACCTAGCGTGCCAACTGCACCGCCAATGTGAGCTATGGGGGCGTTTGAAATGTTCGAAATGCTGCTCTTTGGCACGCACAGCCACAGCCAGTTCTAGTACATGTTTTGAGTTTAGATGGTACACAGTCCATGCCGTTTTTATGCAGGGCTGGTATCATGATATGTACGCCTTAAAAGGGCACTTTGCACACTTAGGCTGGAAACGTCACAAACTGAAGAACAATCCAGGTTAGATTCGCAGATCTAAGAACACAATGTACTGCTTTGTATGTGGTGTGCTTGCATGGCATGATGCTCTCCATGATCGGGGAATGAGAACAAAGCGACTAGCATTTGAACATTTTAGAGAACAATGGCAGGCTGCGCCTTGAGTCCCTCCGTTCTTGGTGCCCTATACTGGTGTGACTAATGTAATAAAGACATCGGTTGGTTACCATGGTTACAGCAGGATTGGATGAACTGCAGCCTGAGAACTGTGCATGTGTTCCATGGTTCAACAAAACAACTTGCAATGCTGCACTGCAGGACAAGTCGGCATTCAACTCAAAATATGCTACAGAAAAAAAGAGACAGACGGACACTGAGAGGTAGAGAGATAGGGACAGAGGCACAGGGGGGGGGGGGGGGGGGAGAGAGAGAGAGAGAGAGAGAGAGAGAGAGAGAGAGAGAGAGAGAGAGAGAGAGAGAGAGAGAGAGAGAGAGAGAGAGAGAGAGAGAGAGAGAGAGACCTTCTCACCATGTACTCCGGGTCCATCGCATTCGCAATCATGTCACTAGATTAGACAACAAGAACATGAAACATACAGGTGTGTGCACATACACACATACACACACACACACACAGAAACACACATACACATACACACACACACACACAAATACACACACATACACACACATACACACACACATACACACACACACACACACACAAACACTATAATCTGCAAGTGCATAGCAAAGCCTGCTGAAGAAATTCGCAAACAAAGACACAATGATCAAATCTCTTATTCAAGCACGGTTCTTAGAGAGAGTGGCACTCAGGCACCAGAAAATAACACCACGGAAATATATCTGGCACATGAGGAAAGAATGCCAGATAATTATAAACACAGACCAGGGATTGTGGGTAAAGAATGCATGTACCATGCACATACCACAGAAATGCGGGCCCTGGAACATGAGAAAAGAACACCCATATCTACATGTACATTACCTCATTGTCTCGTTGTCAATGTCCAGTTCTCCCAGTCACATACACATCAGTGCACACTGCCACACAATGCCAGCACTATACTACACTACACTGAACTCTGAGACTAGACTGTGTCTTTACTCCCAGACAAGGCTGTACTACTCTGAGACTAGACTGTGTCTTTACTCCCAGACAAGGCTGTACTACTCTGAGACTAGGCTACACTGCTCTATCTATCTCTCTCTCTCTCTCAGACTAGGCTGTACTGCTCTCTAAGACTAGACTAGACTGCTCCCTCTCTCTCAGACTAGGCTGTACTGCTCTCTAAGACTAGACTGGACTGCTCTCTCTCTCTCTCTCAGAATAGGCTGTACTCCACTCTGAGACTAGGCTGTGCAAGTACTACATGGACACAGACAGACAGAGCAACCGACTACAACCAGGAGTAATCTTCTCTGCAGCTCTCCTCTTGCTAAGCGTTTCTCGTCAAAGCACCCATCAGACAGCATCACAACTAGTTCACAAGCCTACTAACCACTGGGCACACACGTTGGCAATGGAACGACGCTGAAGTATGCTGTTACTATTTGTAGTGGAAAGTGCCTGGGGTTACCCCAGGGGAGCGCTAAAAGCTGCCGTGCTAATTTAGCACAGCAGATAGAGAGTAGTCACCCGGCATATACCCCCAGAGGTCTGAAGACAAACAGAGGTCTGAAGACAAACAGAGGTCTAAAGACAAAGGGTGACGACACTCACAGAGAAGGTGAAGGTGTCAACAATTCAGGAGGGGCAAGGAAAAAAGGTGACAAAGGGTGGTCAGCTCGACCAGGGATTGTGAAAAGATGATGTGCTATCTCTTTGACTGGTGTGAAGTATCATTGTGTGAAAAGATGATGTGCTATCTCTCTGGCTGGTGTGAAGTATCATTGTGTGAAAAGATGATTTGCTATCTCTTTGACTGGTGTGAAGTATCATAGTGAGAAAAGATGATGTGCTATCTCTCTGACTGGTGTGAAGTATCATTGTGTGAAAAGATGATGTGCTATCTCTTTGACTGGTGTGAAGTATCATTGTGATACATACAGACACATACAGACATATACAGACACATACAGACACATACAGACACATACAGACACATACAGACATATACATACAGGTGAAAGACTTTCTTTCTTTTGTTTCACAGTGTGCCCAAGCCTCTTGGTTTGGGCAAAATACACACAAGCGCAACCTCAACAGGAAGAAAATTAGCTAAACTGGAGGGAAATAAACACAAGCGCAAACCTCAACATGAAGAAAATGAGCTAAACTGGAGGGAAATAAACACAAGCGCAAACCTCAACAGGAAGAAAATTAGCTAAACTGGAGGGAAATAAACACAAGCGCAAACCTCAACATGAAGAAAATGAGCTAAACTGGGGGGAAATGAACACAAGCACAACCTCAACAGGAAGAAAATTAGCTAAACTGGAGGGAAATAAACACAAGCGCAAACCTCAACATGAAGAAAATTAGCTAAACTGGAGGGAAATGAACACAAGCGCAAACCTCAACATGCAGAAAAATAGCTTAACTGGAGGGAAATGAACACAAGTACAACCTCAACATGCAGAAAATTAGCTAAACTGGAGGGAAATGAACACAAGCGCAACCTCAACATGCAGAAAATGAGCTTAACTGGAGGGAAATGAACGCAAGCGCAAACCTCAACAGGAAGAAAATTAGCTTAACTGGAGGGAGGGAGCTAACATGGCTGTGAAAACTGTCTAATACCGAGAGAGCTAAACGTATGGTGCATGGCTAGCTAGCGAGATGGTGCAAGACTTAGCTGCACTGGGATCACACGTTTAAAATGGTACATGACTGAACAGTGAGTGGTCCTGCAATGAGCAATCTGACCCCATGAGTAAAATAGCACTGGCACTGGACACATCCCTCTGTCCCGGCCAGGCCTCTACAGTCTCTCATTTCTCAGTGTTGGTGCTGACCGCTTTATGCACTACCCACTATCATACGATCCCAGCGGACCTTGCCTGCTTTTCGCGCTAGCTGCTCACAATTTCTCCTTGGGCACCCTGTAAGAAGGCCATAGGTCTGTTTGGTATACCCAAGTAAAATAATAAATTAATAGTACTACTATTAAATGCACTACTACTCTGCAAAATTGCATTTGTTTTGCTGAGGTGGTCAATCACGTGCCTCCGTGGTTGCAGAGCGTCTTACTTGCGAAAGAGAATAGGCCCATCTTTTCTCGACCGATGTCGCCTTCTGTCCATGTAACCGCCTTCGGTATTCATATGTTGGCCTATTTAACATTGGCATGCTCTGCGGATTTGTAGGCATGCTAGGCAATTTAAATATTATCCTGCAAAGTATTTTGTAGGTGCGTAACTACTACGTCATGTACTACAATTGGTACATGACTTAATAATAGCCGTCTGGCATGGTACAATAACCTTTTTTTCTTTCTTCTTTTCTTTTTAATGGCTTTCTCTTCTTCCTCGAATGGTTTACAATCTGTATCACAATTATTTGTGGGTTCAGCAATAAAGGATGTGATACTACTACTCTGTGCGCTTGAGTACGGCTCTACTTTACCCCCTGAGCCGTCGGATTCATGGGCGTAGGAACCGGTCCGACAGGCCCGGCGGTCGCCGGACCAATAAATTTTCGAATTTTTTATTATTATTTTTTTTACATTTCAACCTTGTTGATGGCTTGTGGACTCTTGACAGGTACCATGTTTTACATCGACAATGCGGTGTATCATCAGCATGCATATTCTTATTTCTCATATTATTCTGTAGCATTAAATTATGGCCTTTTAGGCCCAATTTTCAAAAAAAATTCCGGGGGAGGACCCCGGACCCCCTCTCACAAGTTCGCCACACCAATATTAAACTGCTTCCTACGCCCTTGGGATTTGATGGATTTCTCTGACCAGAACTATAGTATAGTTCAGAGGTTGGTGGTAAGCAGACACCGTACAGCAGAGTGGTGACAGGGATTTGCTGGTGAAACAGTTCTCAGCATTGTGTTGTCTTGTTGTGAATTATGTGCGTTGCGCCGGCTGTAGTATACAGGTGCTATCTGGACACCTGAGGCACCGAGACGCGATGACCACTACTAGTCCCATGACACTAATAGTACGTATGATGTCATCGTCACACTATTAGTACGCATGATGTCATCCTCACACTAATAGTACATATGATGTCATCCTCACACAAATAGTACATATGATGTCATCCTCACACAAATAGTACATATGATGTCATCCTCACACAAATAGTACATATGATGTCATCCTCACACTAATAGTACGTGTCATGTCATCCTCACACTAATTGTACATACGATGTCATCTTCACACTAACAGTACATAATGATGTCATTTAAAACACCTTACAATACCTTGCGTTTTATATTCTAAATATTGTTGCCCGTAAAAGCGGCTTGGTCACATAATGATGTCATCCTCACAAAAATAGAATGACCTCACACTAATAGTACATAATGATGTCGTCCTCACACTAATAGTATGTATGATGTCATCCCAGCACCAAGAGTACATAGGCTCCCAAGAGCGTGCAACTCTGGAATCTGGACACCCTTTCTATCTCCGGGGGTACGCCGACAGCGAATCTCACATCACGTGGTGTAGTGTCGCAGTTGTACGTTCCCAGCCCGCTTTTAGCGACTAGTGGTGAAAAACAGCACTCCTGACAGAAACCCACTCAGGTTACGCGAGTCACCACAACTCACCAGCATGATCACGACTCACCAGCATGATCGTGGCAGATATTCGGACTGCACTCACGCTAGCCTTCGGTGCACGTAGTACAAATCGTACTTGGAACATTTTTTAAATCTTTTCCTTTTTCCTTATATACAGTCAAACCGCGTTAGGAAGAACACTGATAAGACCAATGTTTGCCTAAGAAGAAATAGTATTCGTAACTGCATTGGATAAACCCTGCGTGTGTATTCACTGGGTAAAACATATGGATAAGAAGAACTCCCGTTATTACGAACAAATACCATCGGTCCCTTGGTGTTCGTCCTGAAGAGGTTTGACTGTATGTGTGCCTGTAGTCAATCTCATGTAATAACATGGCCAGCAATCGAGGACATCTGAGAGTTGTAATTTTTGTACTCCTCCGAGGTGTGATTTTTGGCGTGCTTGGCCAAGCACAAGGAAGCCATCTGCAAAAAAACTGCAGAAAATGGTTGTTGTTTGATCCTTTGGTGTATTATCTTTGTTTCTAGTCGAAGCTAGTTGCTGTTTGGAGCAGAAACGCTGAAATTGACTATTTTCTGCATGTACTCATACATGTACTCATGTACTCAAGCATGCAGTCTCACTCGTATTTTAGCTCTTTTTCTGGAATGGATGCTGCTCTGCGCCCCTTGGTGAACATTTCCTGCGCTCGTGGAGCAGCTGAAAAGGACCACTGGTATGTCTAGTTCCTGGTTTGAAAGTGGAGAGTCGACTTTTGTGCCTTGAAAAAGGAGTAGAGAGCGATAAAGGTACGTCTGTGGCTTATTTTTGAGTGCTTCTCGTACATTTTTGATCGTGATAGAAATTCTCAGGCCAAAGTCAGACCAAAGTCAGCGCGATGATGGCCGTACAGTTTTCTTGTGGATTTTTTAGTTGTTTCATCTCGTATCTATGTCAGTATCGTGATGGTGAAGTGGAGAGGGTGATTTTCTTCCTCTAGGCTTCGTTCGGTCGACTTTGCTTCGTCCTCGTTGAAAAGTGATCCTGAAAAAAAGGTCGATTCGCGAAATTATGTTGATTTTGAATGTACGTGATGACATACGATTGCTGGCTATGTAAGGCAACAATGCGTGTTTGTTCTTCCAATCCAATCCAATCCAACATGTGATGTGAGTTTTTGCACACTCTGTGACTCTTGGCAGCTTTAATACTTGCTCTTGTGCTAAAATTTCTGAAATTAGAGTATTGTGCAATAAAATGCAGTGTAACAAGTCAGCCATTTGACTTACTGCATACTGGAAGTCTTGTCACACAGAGTGGCAAAGTCTTCGCCCGTGTCGCTGTAGAACCCAGCTAAGCGGCTGCTGCGCGTCAAGAAGTGATTCCAATGTACTCTGTTGTTGCCCACGATGATCAGCGTCATGGTGTTGCCAACGACAACCAGCCACTCTTCGGCACGTGTCACCAGCGTATTGAAAATCTGCGGCAGAAAAAATAAAAAGACACAAAAAGACATTGTGTACAGATGCTCACACACGTTTATGCGTACACACACGCGTGCACACGTATGTTTGGACACGGTCATGCACGCACACACATGCACGCATGCACACACACACACACAGAGACGCATGCGCACACACACACACTTGTACTTGCTCACTGCCAAAACTGGTCACGTGGGTCTCCCTAGGAGAGGGGAGAGAGACTCAAAGGGAATCTTGGAAAGATGACTCAATTGGTTATTGAACCACCCAGCGGCCGACACCCCCTGAAATCCCCAAACTAGGGCGGACTTGAAATGATCCCAATTATGGGCTCACCACACCTCAGTAAGTGGGTGAGGACAAGGTGCAGAAAAAGGATTGACGGCATCAGGGTATCCGTCCCGGGATCCAACTGCAGGTACCCCTGCCCCCAGTGAAGGTAATACTTGGTACTACTGTGGGTGGCTAAATCAGAGTGGATCTGATATAAGCTTCACTAGCACCATTGATTACACAAGAGTTAATCTAGCCAGAAGCAGTCCATGGTTAACAGGTATGTATACTTCAAATAGGAAGTAAATGAACCCTGAAACCAACAAAGGTGGTAGGTACAACAATACACCTTCAAGCAGCCGAGCCCGTTGGCAACAGGCCCAACACTATCTGGCATAAGTGTACCCACCAACCAAACTAGCTGGCACACACACACACACACACACACACACACACACACACGCACACACACACACACACACACACACACACACACACATGCACACACACATGCACACACACATGCACACACACACGCACACACCTTTTGACCTTTTGACGCCCATCGCCCGAGGCGATGATAGCAATGCTACGGCAGAAGCCATAGCAACTTGTGCTGGGTTTGCACCATTCAACAGCTTGCAAGGCTGAAGAATTGACCGTCACTATTCAGCCTGGTCTACACCATACAGCTATTTGAAGTGCCTTTTTCTGGCCAGTGAATCCCTACTTTTGGTCTTTTCATTTCTTTTCCCGCACACACCATCACACCACATACTCCGGCATGCACTGGCTGTTGGTAACCACCCAGGAGAATGAAAGAAAAGTCAGGAAGAGTCTGAGAAAGAGAAGAAAGACGGGTGTGACCATAATCGTCGGGAATCGAACCCGCAACCTACCGATTGGAAATCGCTGCACATACCACTGCACCATATGGGACACACACACACACGCACACACACGCACACACACACACACACACACACACACACACACACACACACACACACACACACACACACACACACACGCACACACACACACACACGCACTACACTCTACCCCTGACTTACAACAGAAGAGAGTGGTTATGTTTGAGAACGCCTCGTTACTACTTCAACACATTGCAGCACAATATTAGAATGTAGCCTAAAAAAATCCATCGTTGACTCAAGAAACATTACTGCGGTGCTATTTCTTCTCCGCTCTGTACTAGAGGAAAAGACGGGCGTGAGATTGGCAGGGTGGTTAAACTCTGTGCTCTCTAGGTGGGAAAAAATTGCAAATCATTACACATAAGTTAACAGGTTATCCGTTGTTATTATTATTATTATCATCAAAATTTTAATAGGGCAATCCCCACAGGCCTAAGGCCTTTTTACAGGGTGCCCTAGGAAAGCAAGTACTGATTTGCGGAATAAGTGCAATGAAGACCGTTGTGTCCAACACTAACGATTACACTTTTCTCAAGGTTTGGAGACTCCACTGTAGCCAATACTTGAATCCATACATCCTGTACACACACCTTGTACACACTCTCTCTCTCTCTCTCTCTAACGGTCTCTAGGCTACACTGCAATTTATGCCTGATGATGGGCCTTGCCCGAAAATTTGATCTAATGTATTTGCAGTGTAGCCTAGAGACCGTTAGAGAGAGTGTGTACAAGGTGTGTGTACAGGATGTATGGACTAACAATTATAGGCAGGATAATGGTTGATAAATATGGTGGTAAAGACACACCTGGCAATATGGCGGTAAACACACGCCTGCCCACACACGCTCTCTAGGCTGCAAAGTTCTAGCACAGAGCTCTCCTTCTCACCACCACCACCATCAGTTCGCGCCTGGCGCCTGGTCGATGCATGGCTGGCGGTATCCGGCATACCAGGCTGGTACATCAAGAAGGGCGCATGGCACATAGATGATGACACAGCAACGACATAGCTCGATTGCGACGTACGTTTCGTCCCCGCTGGACTCATCAGGCAATCTTCTTCTTGGATGTCTTCATACGGAGCTTGACTCGGGAGAATGAAGTTGAAGACACCACTGCAGCTACTTGATGTACCAGCCTGCTATGCCGGATACCGCCAGCCATGCATCGACCAGGCGCCAGGCGCGAACTGATGGTGGTGGTGGTGAGAAGGAGAGCTCTGTGCTAGAACTTTGCAGCCTGGAGAGCGTGTGTGGGCAGGCGTATGTTTACCGCCATATTGCCAGGTGTGTCTTTACCACCATATTTTTCAACCATAAGTACAGCTGCAGTGGTGTCTTCAACTGCATTCTCCCGAAGCAGGAAAATGGTGAGTCAAAGTTTTTTATAATTTTAAAACCCTTGGCTCTCCGTCCGAGCTTACATTTGACAAAAGGAGTATCAAGTTGAGCATGGCTGGTACCATACCGGATTGTGCACTGGCAACTGCATGGCAGTGCTTGTGCAGATAGTCCCCCCATACCAGCCTGGGTGTCGTTCGATTTTCCATGCGTGAATTGGTGAAGTCGTGACTTACCCTGACTAGCTGGATCCTCTATATTGGATTGCTGTGTACTATACTGGACGAAAGCACCTGTACATAACACACAGTACAGACGTCCCTCTCTAATCCGGCACTTGTTTATCCGGAACCCTTGCCAACCGGCGCACTTTCTGACGAAACCGATTTTTTTCGTTCAATTCCTACATCTTAATCCGGCACTTGATTTCCGCCTCCGGCAGTGACTTTTTCAAACGAATCACTCAAACTGCACGTAGTTTGATTTCATAATCCGGCAGTACGATCGTACAGGTGCACTCCTTGCCAGGCCAGGCTAGGCCAGTCTGGTCAATGTTGTCCAGGAGACAACGGCTAAGCAGTCAACCATACTTTCTTATTTTAGCAAGGAGTAGTGTCCTACCAATTTTCAGGTGTGTGTGCGTGTGTGTGCAAGAGTACATGTGAACATGTTCTCTGTTTTACTTTATCACTGTATATATTCCCGGAGAACAATTGAGAATATAAAGCCGTGCACCAAATACTTGGGTCGACACAGAAAAAAAACTGCGTTTTGACGTATGATACATGCATGCAATTGGGTAGGGCCGGGTCAGAGGGCAGGATTTCTTAATCCAGCACCCTCGTTAATCCAGCAGAAAACGCCGTAGCAAAAGGTGCCGGATTAGAGAGGGACGACAGTATTGCATACACCGTAACACAAGCTTACATGTATGAACCTGAACAACTCCAGCATTACCGCTGTGCTGTGCTGCCTTCTTTATACATAATATGCTGGTACACTGTAATATGTGCACATTCACATGCTGGTGGACAGTTAGTCGTAACTTGTAACATTTTGTCCTCTTTGCCTTTTTCACCATAAAGTCAATTGGCTCACCATCCGAGTTCAACTTCACATGTCTGAAGGTTTGTGGTGTTCAATAAAAATAAATAAGAAAAATAGAATTACTGCCATACACATGTACCCAAGCTAAACATTGTTTCAATGCTATTGAAAACGGAATGGCGTTCTGTGAATGACATCGTTGTTTATGCCTTGAATTGAGCAGCAACCCAGTACTTCTGATGTCATTCCATAGTACACAAAGGCACACATTGAAAACCTTGGGCAAATTGCGAAGGTTTTCATTGTGTGCCTTTGTGTACGCCCCTCTGCCTGAATCAGGTATTGAACACTTTCGCAGAACCTAAGCACACTGCCTCTGTCATTCCATGCTAGACACTTCAAGAAATGATGTCATCACAATACTCATCTCCAACAGACCCTGTTTCCAAGCCCAGGTTCAGATTTACACTCTGGATTTGTACTACATTCGACTTTGCTAATATCGTCTGCGGATAAAACGACAATTCGCGAAAAACGACAGAATGTCCATGCCTAGAGCAAAGTCCCATCTAACTGTAATACATATAATGAGACTTCAGGTACTTGCAAGTATAAGGACACTTTTCTGATGCCCTGCCGAGTGTCGTTATACGCAAAGCTGACTGTAAATATAATTCAGCTTGATCCGCGACACGGTGAACTGAGTCACCACAACAGACATGCAACAGTGAGCGAATGCGTCACTCTCCATCGCTTCGTATTGGTTGAGCGTGACTCTTTCTGGTTAATGTCAACGTTTCCTGCCTTTATGCAAAACCTACTGTGCTTGCATTTGGAGCAGTCTGACTTTGGTGCTCTGAGCCGATTCAAATAATAATAACTCGGATGTTGAGCCATAAATAAATGTAGAAGAGAAAAGGACATATGGATACGAGTTAAGAGTAACTCTCCATCACTGTAACATGATACTATATACAGTCAGAAAGTGCAATAACTACTGAATGTTTCAGTACTCTGTCAGTTTTGTGCCTAGTTATTGCACTTTCTGACTGTATATAGTATCATGTTACAGTGATGGAGAGTTACTCTTAACTCGTATCCATATGTCCTTTTCTCTTCTGCAAATAATAATAGTTTTTTTCTCACTAGATTACATTGGGATAGGTTTGACTAATGACTCTGAGCTCAGCTGATGTGACCTAAAAAATAAAATAAAATTCAAGGTTCGCGTGAGACTCGGCTGGAAACCGAGTTTTCCGCATCCGTAGGAACGCCACCACCCTTCAAGGATCATGGCGCAGATGCAGCTCCTAAATCGGTGGGAGGTGAGTAGATCAGCTCACCAGCAAGTGGTCAAAGACCGAAAATCCCATTCACTGCATCCATGTGACCTAACAAACCTGTCGAAATACCTACAGTAGCTGTCTGCAGGTTGAGTAGAGTGATACCTGTCTAAGACAACCACTCAAGGGACCTGCAAAATGTAGTCTCTGTTACCAGGTGGTCTCCTTATCCAGGGTCATTTGGCCGCAAATAGCATCCCTTGGTCCTGGCTACAGTGGTCTTCTGGAGCAGGTGGTCGCCTTATCAGAGTAGTCACCTGATCCGAGTAGTCACCTGATCCGAGTGGTCACCTGATCCGAGTGGTCACCTGATCCGAGTGGTCACCTGATCCGAGTGGTCACCTGATCCGAGTGGTCACCTGATCCGAGTGGTCACCTGATCCGAGTGGTCACCTGATCCGAGTGGTCACCTGATCCGAGTGGTCACCTGATCCGAGTGGTCACCTGATCCGAGTGGTCACCTGATCCGAGTGGTCACCTGATCCGAGTGGTCACCTGATCCGAGTGGTCACCTGATCCGAGTGGTCACCTGATCCGAGTGGTCACCTGATCCGAGTGGTCACCTGATCCGAGTGGTCACCTGATCCGAGTGGTCACCTGATCCGAGTGGTCACCTGATCCGAGTGGTCACCTGATCCGAGTGGTCACCTGATCCGAGTGGTCACCTGATCCGAGTAGTCACCTGATCCGAGTGGTCACCTGATCCGAGTGGTCACCTGATCCGAGTGGTCACCTGATCCGAGTGGTCACCTGATCCGAGTGGTCACCTGATCCGAGTGGTCACCTGATCCGAGTGGTCACCTGATCCGAGTGGTCACCTGATCCGAGTGGTCACCTGATCCGAGTGGTCACCTGATCCGAGTAGTCACCTGATCCGAGTGGTCACCTGATCCGAGTGGTCACCTGATCCGAGTGGTCACCTGATCCGAGTGGTCACCTGATCCGAGTGGTCACCTGATCCGAGTGGTCACCTGATCCGAGTGGTCACCTGATCCGAGTGGTCACCTGATCCGAGTGGTCACCTGATCCGAGTGGTCACCTGATCCGAGTGGTCACCTGATCCGAGTGGTCACCTGATCCGAGTGGTCACCTGATCCGAGTGGTCACCTGATCCGAGTGGTCACCTGATCCGAGTGGTCACCTGATCCGAGTGGTCACCTGATCCGAGTGGTCACCTGATCCGAGTGGTCACCTGATCCGAGTGGTCACCTGATCCGAGTGGTCACCTGATCCGAGTGGTCACCTGATCCGAGTGGTCACCTGATCCGAGTGGTCACCTGATCCGAGTAGTCACCTGATCCGAGTGGTCACCTGATCCGAGTGGTCACCTGATCCGAGTGGTCACCTGATCCGAGTAGTCACCTGATCCGAGTGGTCGCCTTGACATGTTTTACTGTATGTGCATACATGAGAAACACGGAGCTGCAGTAGAACTCCCCCCCCCCCTCCCCCCCCCCCCCCCCCCACACACACACACCGAAGGATGAAGGGCGATGTACATTACGTACTTGCAAGCTTGGCTTTCTCTCAGAGCTCTTATGAATCCTCACACCCAGACTACAATCAAATGAACACTTGCCTTCCCGTCTAGCATTCACGACCGGTAGTTGGTGTTAGTGCGTGGTCGCATAATGTCAATGCGCTTCAGCAACGCGTTGTGAAACTAACTACTAGTACTTGGCTTAACCCCGGCGAAATGCATACTTGCGCCGTACTGGCATGACCAATAGATTGGCAAAGAAATGTGATTCGACTTCCTCAAACTTTTGAGTGAGTAAATTTTTGCCAACACTAGCTTGATCCTGGACGCCAGTACGCTAAGACAAGCACGTTACAAGTAGCAACCACCTACCGAGCCATAACAGCCTGCAAAGGTGCAGGTACCGAAATGCTCCCCACGCAGCACCGGGACGAGTTCCATTTCCCGTGAGCATTCTGCTCGTCACACCCCAATCAGTTTCGGACTACACTCATCGTCATCATTCTGCTGCCAACCGGCAGAATATCTCAGTGTGTGCACATTTTCAAGCCAACAGAGGAGGTTACTACACAATAACGACGTGACGGCACTTCGTGTTCTCTTTGCAGGACGGGAAAAAAGCTGCAAGGAATTGAGCAAAGTTAGCTTCGAGGTCTAGAAAAGAATTGCGTGGCAACTAATACTAACTAAAAAGTTACTTGCTTTCATAATCTGTGACTATAAAAGTAAAATCCATGAATGCAGTGGAGTGCCAGGCTCGCTAACACTGTGACATGGCGACCGGTACGCGGTGCAGTATGACCGATCGACCGACCGAAGTCTTGTTTTGGTCGTTATCAGGTTATCATGGTGCGAGGACGAGACAGGGGGATCCCCTTTTTCGGCCGCCCGGTACCCAGCGCTCGGCGCGATCAACAAGCGCGAAACAGTCGACCCAGGCCAGATCTACACAAAATTAATTATGTCACAAAGTAATGTACTACCCGTAGTAGATCTACCACTCGCTGCAGCTAGTGATTATGATTGCAGTGCTGCCAAATAATTTTCGCCCAAAATCGGACACCCTTCATCGCCAAGGCTGGCCACATGGTGCGAATTTTTCTCCTCAGCAATTTTTTCCAGAGAATTCAAAATACCATGAAAATTCGCTTCATTGCCATGGTAACCGATCTTGCACACCGAGGTAATATTGGTTGTCATGCCTGAATTTTGTAATTATGGTAATCCATGAGTGTGGTCACACACTGTACAGTGTACATGCCATCCAGGCATGTAACATTGTTACATGAGTGTACTGCACTTCCACCGCCAAGCGCTAGCGCTACAGCCTTTTTTAGAAGCACTTGACAGTGATTTGTGCCTTCAGTTGCGCTGAAAAGTGAAAATACAGGACTTCTGGAAAGTACTGATCCCTGACATTTTTGGCTGCTTTTCGGACGTTTCCTTTTTCGGACCGGTTTTCGGAAGAGCCTTCAAATATCGGACACTGTCCGAAAAATCGGACGGTTTGGCAGCACTGTGATTGTTACTTGTGGAAGTAACGTTAGTTGTGCAAGACGAGACCTACAAAGGCTACAGCGACACGGTACGGACCGGTAACCAACTACAATGTACTTACTAGCCGGGAAGGCCGTTTAAGGGGGCACATCACCCAAAAATTCGCTGAAAAATCGAATTTGTAAATTCATATTGAGTGCTACGTCAGTTGAAAGAGCATGAATAGCTGCAAATTCTCTGAAAACTGTGTCCCTATCTGACCAGCCGTTCAAGAGTTATGGCCGAAAATGTGCCCTTGCAAGGAAAGATTTTTTTGTTGCATGCTGTCATTTGTTGGCAGCACTGTATTTGAATGTGAGCAGACCGTGCGCAACTTGTCGTATTATGGAAACACGCGAAAGTGTGCAGAATTTTGCCCCAAGTCCAAAAAAGTCCAAAAAATCACGTTAAAAAACCACGTATTGGGCTGCACGGCGGCGGGCGAAGCCCGCCGCCGTGCAGCAGGACTTTTGCCAGCACCCTCGTGACGTTGCAGATATGTGGCTTGATTATTGTAGTTGACGTTGATTTAGTGACTTTGGCAAGTTTGAGTCGTGTCAAGAAGTCAGGTAGGATTCAGTACTAGGCAGTAGTGAAACGTGAGTGGCAGTCTTTGCCGGTTTCTGAGGGCATCCTGGATTTGGTTTGCAGCGCTGTGGAAATGGCTTGCTGTGGAGGTCCCAGCACTGGATGTTGTATCAAAGGTACGACCTCGTAGCACGTGCCAAACCTAAAAAAATTCAAAAATTGCCTTGGGTCTGTGGGAGTCCGTGAAAGAACGCCCACTCGTTCCGTTGTGACAGATTCCAGGGCCACGTTGAGGGGCCCTACCCCACCACCCATGGCTGCTTCTGGACTTGTTTTAGGTTTGGGTCCCGCGCACGGACAGAATGGGCACGAAAATGTGAAAAAAATGTAAATGCATTTGTTTGGCTCCTGGGTGGCTCGCACACCGTAGCACTATGCCGGAAATTTGAGTTTTTCCGGCCTGGAAAGCCTGTCAGTGAGACGCAAGAACTTGTAAATCATGTCCTGAGGGCCAGCATAGTGGCAGGAGTGTGTGGTCAAAATTTCACTCAAATCCACTGAGAAACACCAAAGTTACGGTCAATTGAATGCCATATGAAATTTTTGGGTGATGTGCCCCCTTAAGGGGGCACATCACCCAAAAATTCGCTGAAAAATCGAATTTGTAAATTCATATTGAGTGCTACGTCAGTTGAAAGAGCATGAATAGCTGCAAATTCTCTGAAAACTGTGTCCCTATCTGACCAGCCGTTCAAGAGTTATGGCCGAAAATGTGCCCTTGCAAGGAAAGATTTTTTTGTTGCATGCTGTCATTTGTTGGCAGCACTGTATTTGAATGTGAGCAGACCGTGCGCAACTTGTCGTATTATGGAAACACGCGAAAGTGTGCAGAATTTTGCCCCAAGTCCAAAAAAGTCCAAAAAATCACGTTAAAAAACCACGTATTGGGCTGCACGGCGGCGGGCGAAGCCCGCCGCCGTGCAGCAGGACTTTTGCCAGCACCCTCGTGACGTTGCAGATATGTGGCTTGATTATTGTAGTTGACGTTGATTTAGTGACTTTGGCAAGTTTGAGTCGTGTCAAGAAGTCAGGTAGGATTCAGTACTAGGCAGTAGTGAAACGTGAGTGGCAGTCTTTGCCGGTTTCTGAGGGCATCCTGGATTTGGTTTGCAGCGCTGTGGAAATGGCTTGCTGTGGAGGTCCCAGCACTGGATGTTGTATCAAAGGTACGACCTCGTAGCACGTGCCAAACCTAAAAAAATTCAAAAATTGCCTTGGGTCTGTGGGAGTCCGTGAAAGAACGCCCACTCGTTCCGTTGTGACAGATTCCAGGGCCACGTTGAGGGGCCCTACCCCACCACCCATGGCTGCTTCTGGACTTGTTTTAGGTTTGGGTCCCGCGCACGGACAGAATGGGCACGAAAATGTGAAAAAAATGTAAATGCATTTGTTTGGCTCCTGGGTGGCTCGCACACCGTAGCACTATGCCGGAAATTTGAGTTTTTCCGGCCTGGAAAGCCTGTCAGTGAGACGCAAGAACTTGTAAATCATGTCCTGAGGGCCAGCATAGTGGCAGGAGTGTGTGGTCAAAATTTCACTCAAATCCACTGAGAAACACCAAAGTTACGGTCAATTGAATGCCATATGAAATTTTTGGGTGATGTGCCCCCTTAAGGGGGCACATCACCCAAAAATTCGCTGAAAAATCGAATTTGTAAATTCATATTGAGTGCTACGTCAGTTGAAAGAGCATGAATAGCTGCAAATTCTCTGAAAACTGTGTCCCTATCTGACCAGCCGTTCAAGAGTTATGGCCGAAAATGTGCCCTTGCAAGGAAAGATTTTTTTGTTGCATGCTGTCATTTGTTGGCAGCACTGTATTTGAATGTGAGCAGACCGTGCGCAACTTGTCGTATTATGGAAACACGCGAAAGTGTGCAGAATTTTGCCCCAAGTCCAAAAAAGTCCAAAAAATCACGTTAAAAAACCACGTATTGGGCTGCACGGCGGCGGGCGAAGCCCGCCGCCGTGCAGCAGGACTTTTGCCAGCACCCTCGTGACGTTGCAGATATGTGGCTTGATTATTGTAGTTGACGTTGATTTAGTGACTTTGGCAAGTTTGAGTCGTGTCAAGAAGTCAGGTAGGATTCAGTACTAGGCAGTAGTGAAACGTGAGTGGCAGTCTTTGCCGGTTTCTGAGGGCATCCTGGATTTGGTTTGCAGCGCTGTGGAAATGGCTTGCTGTGGAGGTCCCAGCACTGGATGTTGTATCAAAGGTACGACCTCGTAGCACGTGCCAAACCTAAAAAAATTCAAAAATTGCCTTGGGTCTGTGGGAGTCCGTGAAAGAACGCCCACTCGTTCCGTTGTGACAGATTCCAGGGCCACGTTGAGGGGCCCTACCCCACCACCCATGGCTGCTTCTGGACTTGTTTTAGGTTTGGGTCCCGCGCACGGACAGAATGGGCACGAAAATGTGAAAAAAATGTAAATGCATTTGTTTGGCTCCTGGGTGGCTCGCACACCGTAGCACTATGCCGGAAATTTGAGTTTTTCCGGCCTGGAAAGCCTGTCAGTGAGACGCAAGAACTTGTAAATCATGTCCTGAGGGCCAGCATAGTGGCAGGAGTGTGTGGTCAAAATTTCACTCAAATCCACTGAGAAACACCAAAGTTACGGTCAATTGAATGCCATATGAAATTTTTGGGTGATGTGCCCCCTTAAGGGGGCACATCACCCAAAAATTCGCTGAAAAATCGAATTTGTAAATTCATATTGAGTGCTACGTCAGTTGAAAGAGCATGAATAGCTGCAAATTCTCTGAAAACTGTGTCCCTATCTGACCAGCCGTTCAAGAGTTATGGCCGAAAATGTGCCCTTGCAAGGAAAGATTTTTTTGTTGCATGCTGTCATTTGTTGGCAGCACTGTATTTGAATGTGAGCAGACCGTGCGCAACTTGTCGTATTATGGAAACACGCGAAAGTGTGCAGAATTTTGCCCCAAGTCCAAAAAAGTCCAAAAAATCACGTTAAAAAACCACGTATTGGGCTGCACGGCGGCGGGCGAAGCCCGCCGCCGTGCAGCAGGACTTTTGCCAGCACCCTCGTGACGTTGCAGATATGTGGCTTGATTATTGTAGTTGACGTTGATTTAGTGACTTTGGCAAGTTTGAGTCGTGTCAAGAAGTCAGGTAGGATTCAGTACTAGGCAGTAGTGAAACGTGAGTGGCAGTCTTTGCCGGTTTCTGAGGGCATCCTGGATTTGGTTTGCAGCGCTGTGGAAATGGCTTGCTGTGGAGGTCCCAGCACTGGATGTTGTATCAAAGGTACGACCTCGTAGCACGTGCCAAACCTAAAAAAATTCAAAAATTGCCTTGGGTCTGTGGGAGTCCGTGAAAGAACGCCCACTCGTTCCGTTGTGACAGATTCCAGGGCCACGTTGAGGGGCCCTACCCCACCACCCATGGCTGCTTCTGGACTTGTTTTAGGTTTGGGTCCCGCGCACGGACAGAATGGGCACGAAAATGTGAAAAAAATGTAAATGCATTTGTTTGGCTCCTGGGTGGCTCGCACACCGTAGCACTATGCCGGAAATTTGAGTTTTTCCGGCCTGGAAAGCCTGTCAGTGAGACGCAAGAACTTGTAAATCATGTCCTGAGGGCCAGCATAGTGGCAGGAGTGTGTGGTCAAAATTTCACTCAAATCCACTGAGAAACACCAAAGTTACGGTCAATTGAATGCCATATGAAATTTTTGGGTGATGTGCCCCCTTAAGGGGGCACATCACCCAAAAATTCGCTGAAAAATCGAATTTGTAAATTCATATTGAGTGCTACGTCAGTTGAAAGAGCATGAATAGCTGCAAATTCTCTGAAAACTGTGTCCCTATCTGACCAGCCGTTCAAGAGTTATGGCCGAAAATGTGCCCTTGCAAGGAAAGATTTTTTTGTTGCATGCTGTCATTTGTTGGCAGCACTGTATTTGAATGTGAGCAGACCGTGCGCAACTTGTCGTATTATGGAAACACGCGAAAGTGTGCAGAATTTTGCCCCAAGTCCAAAAAAGTCCAAAAAATCACGTTAAAAAACCACGTATTGGGCTGCACGGCGGCGGGCGAAGCCCGCCGCCGTGCAGCAGGACTTTTGCCAGCACCCTCGTGACGTTGCAGATATGTGGCTTGATTATTGTAGTTGACGTTGATTTAGTGACTTTGGCAAGTTTGAGTCGTGTCAAGAAGTCAGGTAGGATTCAGTACTAGGCAGTAGTGAAACGTGAGTGGCAGTCTTTGCCGGTTTCTGAGGGCATCCTGGATTTGGTTTGCAGCGCTGTGGAAATGGCTTGCTGTGGAGGTCCCAGCACTGGATGTTGTATCAAAGGTACGACCTCGTAGCACGTGCCAAACCTAAAAAAATTCAAAAATTGCCTTGGGTCTGTGGGAGTCCGTGAAAGAACGCCCACTCGTTCCGTTGTGACAGATTCCAGGGCCACGTTGAGGGGCCCTACCCCACCACCCATGGCTGCTTCTGGACTTGTTTTAGGTTTGGGTCCCGCGCACGGACAGAATGGGCACGAAAATGTGAAAAAAATGTAAATGCATTTGTTTGGCTCCTGGGTGGCTCGCACACCGTAGCACTATGCCGGAAATTTGAGTTTTTCCGGCCTGGAAAGCCTGTCAGTGAGACGCAAGAACTTGTAAATCATGTCCTGAGGGCCAGCATAGTGGCAGGAGTGTGTGGTCAAAATTTCACTCAAATCCACTGAGAAACACCAAAGTTACGGTCAATTGAATGCCATATGAAATTTTTGGGTGATGTGCCCCCTTAAGGGGGCACATCACCCAAAAATTCGCTGAAAAATCGAATTTGTAAATTCATATTGAGTGCTACGTCAGTTGAAAGAGCATGAATAGCTGCAAATTCTCTGAAAACTGTGTCCCTATCTGACCAGCCGTTCAAGAGTTATGGCCGAAAATGTGCCCTTGCAAGGAAAGATTTTTTTGTTGCATGCTGTCATTTGTTGGCAGCACTGTATTTGAATGTGAGCAGACCGTGCGCAACTTGTCGTATTATGGAAACACGCGAAAGTGTGCAGAATTTTGCCCCAAGTCCAAAAAAGTCCAAAAAATCACGTTAAAAAACCACGTATTGGGCTGCACGGCGGCGGGCGAAGCCCGCCGCCGTGCAGCAGGACTTTTGCCAGCACCCTCGTGACGTTGCAGATATGTGGCTTGATTATTGTAGTTGACGTTGATTTAGTGACTTTGGCAAGTTTGAGTCGTGTCAAGAAGTCAGGTAGGATTCAGTACTAGGCAGTAGTGAAACGTGAGTGGCAGTCTTTGCCGGTTTCTGAGGGCATCCTGGATTTGGTTTGCAGCGCTGTGGAAATGGCTTGCTGTGGAGGTCCCAGCACTGGATGTTGTATCAAAGGTACGACCTCGTAGCACGTGCCAAACCTAAAAAAATTCAAAAATTGCCTTGGGTCTGTGGGAGTCCGTGAAAGAACGCCCACTCGTTCCGTTGTGACAGATTCCAGGGCCACGTTGAGGGGCCCTACCCCACCACCCATGGCTGCTTCTGGACTTGTTTTAGGTTTGGGTCCCGCGCACGGACAGAATGGGCACGAAAATGTGAAAAAAATGTAAATGCATTTGTTTGGCTCCTGGGTGGCTCGCACACCGTAGCACTATGCCGGAAATTTGAGTTTTTCCGGCCTGGAAAGCCTGTCAGTGAGACGCAAGAACTTGTAAATCATGTCCTGAGGGCCAGCATAGTGGCAGGAGTGTGTGGTCAAAATTTCACTCAAATCCACTGAGAAACACCAAAGTTACGGTCAATTGAATGCCATATGAAATTTTTGGGTGATGTGCCCCCTTAAGGGGGCACATCACCCAAAAATTCGCTGAAAAATCGAATTTGTAAATTCATATTGAGTGCTACGTCAGTTGAAAGAGCATGAATAGCTGCAAATTCTCTGAAAACTGTGTCCCTATCTGACCAGCCGTTCAAGAGTTATGGCCGAAAATGTGCCCTTGCAAGGAAAGATTTTTTTGTTGCATGCTGTCATTTGTTGGCAGCACTGTATTTGAATGTGAGCAGACCGTGCGCAACTTGTCGTATTATGGAAACACGCGAAAGTGTGCAGAATTTTGCCCCAAGTCCAAAAAAGTCCAAAAAATCACGTTAAAAAACCACGTATTGGGCTGCACGGCGGCGGGCGAAGCCCGCCGCCGTGCAGCAGGACTTTTGCCAGCACCCTCGTGACGTTGCAGATATGTGGCTTGATTATTGTAGTTGACGTTGATTTAGTGACTTTGGCAAGTTTGAGTCGTGTCAAGAAGTCAGGTAGGATTCAGTACTAGGCAGTAGTGAAACGTGAGTGGCAGTCTTTGCCGGTTTCTGAGGGCATCCTGGATTTGGTTTGCAGCGCTGTGGAAATGGCTTGCTGTGGAGGTCCCAGCACTGGATGTTGTATCAAAGGTACGACCTCGTAGCACGTGCCAAACCTAAAAAAATTCAAAAATTGCCTTGGGTCTGTGGGAGTCCGTGAAAGAACGCCCACTCGTTCCGTTGTGACAGATTCCAGGGCCACGTTGAGGGGCCCTACCCCACCACCCATGGCTGCTTCTGGACTTGTTTTAGGTTTGGGTCCCGCGCACGGACAGAATGGGCACGAAAATGTGAAAAAAATGTAAATGCATTTGTTTGGCTCCTGGGTGGCTCGCACACCGTAGCACTATGCCGGAAATTTGAGTTTTTCCGGCCTGGAAAGCCTGTCAGTGAGACGCAAGAACTTGTAAATCATGTCCTGAGGGCCAGCATAGTGGCAGGAGTGTGTGGTCAAAATTTCACTCAAATCCACTGAGAAACACCAAAGTTACGGTCAATTGAATGCCATATGAAATTTTTGGGTGATGTGCCCCCTTAAGGGGGCACATCACCCAAAAATTCGCTGAAAAATCGAATTTGTAAATTCATATTGAGTGCTACGTCAGTTGAAAGAGCATGAATAGCTGCAAATTCTCTGAAAACTGTGTCCCTATCTGACCAGCCGTTCAAGAGTTATGGCCGAAAATGTGCCCTTGCAAGGAAAGATTTTTTTGTTGCATGCTGTCATTTGTTGGCAGCACTGTATTTGAATGTGAGCAGACCGTGCGCAACTTGTCGTATTATGGAAACACGCGAAAGTGTGCAGAATTTTGCCCCAAGTCCAAAAAAGTCCAAAAAATCACGTTAAAAAACCACGTATTGGGCTGCACGGCGGCGGGCGAAGCCCGCCGCCGTGCAGCAGGACTTTTGCCAGCACCCTCGTGACGTTGCAGATATGTGGCTTGATTATTGTAGTTGACGTTGATTTAGTGACTTTGGCAAGTTTGAGTCGTGTCAAGAAGTCAGGTAGGATTCAGTACTAGGCAGTAGTGAAACGTGAGTGGCAGTCTTTGCCGGTTTCTGAGGGCATCCTGGATTTGGTTTGCAGCGCTGTGGAAATGGCTTGCTGTGGAGGTCCCAGCACTGGATGTTGTATCAAAGGTACGACCTCGTAGCACGTGCCAAACCTAAAAAAATTCAAAAATTGCCTTGGGTCTGTGGGAGTCCGTGAAAGAACGCCCACTCGTTCCGTTGTGACAGATTCCAGGGCCACGTTGAGGGGCCCTACCCCACCACCCATGGCTGCTTCTGGACTTGTTTTAGGTTTGGGTCCCGCGCACGGACAGAATGGGCACGAAAATGTGAAAAAAATGTAAATGCATTTGTTTGGCTCCTGGGTGGCTCGCACACCGTAGCACTATGCCGGAAATTTGAGTTTTTCCGGCCTGGAAAGCCTGTCAGTGAGACGCAAGAACTTGTAAATCATGTCCTGAGGGCCAGCATAGTGGCAGGAGTGTGTGGTCAAAATTTCACTCAAATCCACTGAGAAACACCAAAGTTACGGTCAATTGAATGCCATATGAAATTTTTGGGTGATGTGCCCCCTTAAGGGGGCACATCACCCAAAAATTCGCTGAAAAATCGAATTTGTAAATTCATATTGAGTGCTACGTCAGTTGAAAGAGCATGAATAGCTGCAAATTCTCTGAAAACTGTGTCCCTATCTGACCAGCCGTTCAAGAGTTATGGCCGAAAATGTGCCCTTGCAAGGAAAGATTTTTTTGTTGCATGCTGTCATTTGTTGGCAGCACTGTATTTGAATGTGAGCAGACCGTGCGCAACTTGTCGTATTATGGAAACACGCGAAAGTGTGCAGAATTTTGCCCCAAGTCCAAAAAAGTCCAAAAAATCACGTTAAAAAACCACGTATTGGGCTGCACGGCGGCGGGCGAAGCCCGCCGCCGTGCAGCAGGACTTTTGCCAGCACCCTCGTGACGTTGCAGATATGTGGCTTGATTATTGTAGTTGACGTTGATTTAGTGACTTTGGCAAGTTTGAGTCGTGTCAAGAAGTCAGGTAGGATTCAGTACTAGGCAGTAGTGAAACGTGAGTGGCAGTCTTTGCCGGTTTCTGAGGGCATCCTGGATTTGGTTTGCAGCGCTGTGGAAATGGCTTGCTGTGGAGGTCCCAGCACTGGATGTTGTATCAAAGGTACGACCTCGTAGCACGTGCCAAACCTAAAAAAATTCAAAAATTGCCTTGGGTCTGTGGGAGTCCGTGAAAGAACGCCCACTCGTTCCGTTGTGACAGATTCCAGGGCCACGTTGAGGGGCCCTACCCCACCACCCATGGCTGCTTCTGGACTTGTTTTAGGTTTGGGTCCCGCGCACGGACAGAATGGGCACGAAAATGTGAAAAAAATGTAAATGCATTTGTTTGGCTCCTGGGTGGCTCGCACACCGTAGCACTATGCCGGAAATTTGAGTTTTTCCGGCCTGGAAAGCCTGTCAGTGAGACGCAAGAACTTGTAAATCATGTCCTGAGGGCCAGCATAGTGGCAGGAGTGTGTGGTCAAAATTTCACTCAAATCCACTGAGAAACACCAAAGTTACGGTCAATTGAATGCCATATGAAATTTTTGGGTGATGTGCCCCCTTAAGGGGGCACATCACCCAAAAATTCGCTGAAAAATCGAATTTGTAAATTCATATTGAGTGCTACGTCAGTTGAAAGAGCATGAATAGCTGCAAATTCTCTGAAAACTGTGTCCCTATCTGACCAGCCGTTCAAGAGTTATGGCCGAAAATGTGCCCTTGCAAGGAAAGATTTTTTTGTTGCATGCTGTCATTTGTTGGCAGCACTGTATTTGAATGTGAGCAGACCGTGCGCAACTTGTCGTATTATGGAAACACGCGAAAGTGTGCAGAATTTTGCCCCAAGTCCAAAAAAGTCCAAAAAATCACGTTAAAAAACCACGTATTGGGCTGCACGGCGGCGGGCGAAGCCCGCCGCCGTGCAGCAGGACTTTTGCCAGCACCCTCGTGACGTTGCAGATATGTGGCTTGATTATTGTAGTTGACGTTGATTTAGTGACTTTGGCAAGTTTGAGTCGTGTCAAGAAGTCAGGTAGGATTCAGTACTAGGCAGTAGTGAAACGTGAGTGGCAGTCTTTGCCGGTTTCTGAGGGCATCCTGGATTTGGTTTGCAGCGCTGTGGAAATGGCTTGCTGTGGAGGTCCCAGCACTGGATGTTGTATCAAAGGTACGACCTCGTAGCACGTGCCAAACCTAAAAAAATTCAAAAATTGCCTTGGGTCTGTGGGAGTCCGTGAAAGAACGCCCACTGTTCCGTTGTGACAGATTCCAGGGCCACGTTGAGGGGCCCTACCCCACCACCCATGGCTGCTTCTGGACTTGTTTTAGGTTTGGGTCCCGCGCACGGACAGAATGGGCACGAAAATGTGAAAAAAATGTAAATGCATTTGTTTGGCTCCTGGGTGGCTCGCACACCGTAGCACTATGCCGGAAATTTGAGTTTTTCCGGCCTGGAAAGCCTGTCAGTGAGACGCAAGAACTTGTAAATCATGTCCTGAGGGCCAGCATAGTGGCAGGAGTGTGTGGTCAAAATTTCACTCAAATCCACTGAGAAACACCAAAGTTACGGTCAATTGAATGCCATATGAAATTTTTGGGTGATGTGCCCCTTAAGGGGGCACATCACCCAAAAATTCGCTGAAAAATCGAATTTGTAAATTCATATTGAGTGCTACGTCAGTTGAAAGAGCATGAATAGCTGCAAATTCTCTGAAAACTGTGTCCCTATCTGACCAGCCGTTCAAGAGTTATGGCCGAAAATGTGCCCTTGCAAGGAAAGATTTTTTTGTTGCATGCTGTCATTTGTTGGCAGCACTGTATTTGAATGTGAGCAGACCGTGCGCAACTTGTCGTATTATGGAAACACGCGAAAGTGTGCAGAATTTTGCCCCAAGTCCAAAAAAGTCCAAAAAATCACGTTAAAAAACCACGTATTGGGCTGCACGGCGGCGGGCGAAGCCCGCCGCCGTGCAGCAGGACTTTTGCCAGCACCCTCGTGACGTTGCAGATATGTGGCTTGATTATTGTAGTTGACGTTGATTTAGTGACTTTGGCAAGTTTGAGTCGTGTCAAGAAGTCAGGTAGGATTCAGTACTAGGCAGTAGTGAAACGTGAGTGGCAGTCTTTGCCGGTTTCTGAGGGCATCCTGGATTTGGTTTGCAGCGCTGTGGAAATGGCTTGCTGTGGAGGTCCCAGCACTGGATGTTGTATCAAAGGTACGACCTCGTAGCACGTGCCAAACCTAAAAAAATTCAAAAATTGCCTTGGGTCTGTGGGAGTCCGTGAAAGAACGCCCACTCGTTCCGTTGTGACAGATTCCAGGGCCACGTTGAGGGGCCCTACCCCACCACCCATGGCTGCTTCTGGACTTGTTTTAGGTTTGGGTCCCGCGCACGGACAGAATGGGCACGAAAATGTGAAAAAAATGTAAATGCATTTGTTTGGCTCCTGGGTGGCTCGCACACCGTAGCACTATGCCGGAAATTTGAGTTTTTCCGGCCTGGAAAGCCTGTCAGTGAGACGCAAGAACTTGTAAATCATGTCCTGAGGGCCAGCATAGTGGCAGGAGTGTGTGGTCAAAATTTCACTCAAATCCACTGAGAAACACCAAAGTTACGGTCAATTGAATGCCATATGAAATTTTTGGGTGATGTGCCCCCTTAAGGGGGCACATCACCCAAAAATTCGCTGAAAAATCGAATTTGTAAATTCATATTGAGTGCTACGTCAGTTGAAAGAGCATGAATAGCTGCAAATTCTCTGAAAACTGTGTCCCTATCTGACCAGCCGTTCAAGAGTTATGGCCGAAAATGTGCCCTTGCAAGGAAAGATTTTTTTGTTGCATGCTGTCATTTGTTGGCAGCACTGTATTTGAATGTGAGCAGACCGTGCGCAACTTGTCGTATTATGGAAACACGCGAAAGTGTGCAGAATTTTGCCCCAAGTCCAAAAAAGTCCAAAAAATCACGTTAAAAAACCACGTATTGGGCTGCACGGCGGCGGGCGAAGCCCGCCGCCGTGCAGCAGGACTTTTGCCAGCACCCTCGTGACGTTGCAGATATGTGGCTTGATTATTGTAGTTGACGTTGATTTAGTGACTTTGGCAAGTTTGAGTCGTGTCAAGAAGTCAGGTAGGATTCAGTACTAGGCAGTAGTGAAACGTGAGTGGCAGTCTTTGCCGGTTTCTGAGGGCATCCTGGATTTGGTTTGCAGCGCTGTGGAAATGGCTTGCTGTGGAGGTCCCAGCACTGGATGTTGTATCAAAGGTACGACCTCGTAGCACGTGCCAAACCTAAAAAAATTCAAAAATTGCCTTGGGTCTGTGGGAGTCCGTGAAAGAACGCCCACTCGTTCCGTTGTGACAGATTCCAGGGCCACGTTGAGGGGCCCTACCCCACCACCCATGGCTGCTTCTGGACTTGTTTTAGGTTTGGGTCCCGCGCACGGACAGAATGGGCACGAAAATGTGAAAAAAATGTAAATGCATTTGTTTGGCTCCTGGGTGGCTCGCACACCGTAGCACTATGCCGGAAATTTGAGTTTTTCCGGCCTGGAAAGCCTGTCAGTGAGACGCAAGAACTTGTAAATCATGTCCTGAGGGCCAGCATAGTGGCAGGAGTGTGTGGTCAAAATTTCACTCAAATCCACTGAGAAACACCAAAGTTACGGTCAATTGAATGCCATATGAAATTTTTGGGTGATGTGCCCCCTTAAGGGGGCACATCACCCAAAAATTCGCTGAAAAATCGAATTTGTAAATTCATATTGAGTGCTACGTCAGTTGAAAGAGCATGAATAGCTGCAAATTCTCTGAAAACTGTGTCCCTATCTGACCAGCCGTTCAAGAGTTATGGCCGAAAATGTGCCCTTGCAAGGAAAGATTTTTTTGTTGCATGCTGTCATTTGTTGGCAGCACTGTATTTGAATGTGAGCAGACCGTGCGCAACTTGTCGTATTATGGAAACACGCGAAAGTGTGCAGAATTTTGCCCCAAGTCCAAAAAAGTCCAAAAAATCACGTTAAAAAACCACGTATTGGGCTGCACGGCGGCGGGCGAAGCCCGCCGCCGTGCAGCAGGACTTTTGCCAGCACCCTCGTGACGTTGCAGATATGTGGCTTGATTATTGTAGTTGACGTTGATTTAGTGACTTTGGCAAGTTTGAGTCGTGTCAAGAAGTCAGGTAGGATTCAGTACTAGGCAGTAGTGAAACGTGAGTGGCAGTCTTTGCCGGTTTCTGAGGGCATCCTGGATTTGGTTTGCAGCGCTGTGGAAATGGCTTGCTGTGGAGGTCCCAGCACTGGATGTTGTATCAAAGGTACGACCTCGTAGCACGTGCCAAACCTAAAAAAATTCAAAAATTGCCTTGGGTCTGTGGGAGTCCGTGAAAGAACGCCCACTCGTTCCGTTGTGACAGATTCCAGGGCCACGTTGAGGGGCCCTACCCCACCACCCATGGCTGCTTCTGGACTTGTTTTAGGTTTGGGTCCCGCGCACGGACAGAATGGGCACGAAAATGTGAAAAAAATGTAAATGCATTTGTTTGGCTCCTGGGTGGCTCGCACACCGTAGCACTATGCCGGAAATTTGAGTTTTTCCGGCCTGGAAAGCCTGTCAGTGAGACGCAAGAACTTGTAAATCATGTCCTGAGGGCCAGCATAGTGGCAGGAGTGTGTGGTCAAAATTTCACTCAAATCCACTGAGAAACACCAAAGTTACGGTCAATTGAATGCCATATGAAATTTTTGGGTGATGTGCCCCCTTAAGGGGGCACATCACCCAAAAATTCGCTGAAAAATCGAATTTGTAAATTCATATTGAGTGCTACGTCAGTTGAAAGAGCATGAATAGCTGCAAATTCTCTGAAAACTGTGTCCCTATCTGACCAGCCGTTCAAGAGTTATGGCCGAAAATGTGCCCTTGCAAGGAAAGATTTTTTTGTTGCATGCTGTCATTTGTTGGCAGCACTGTATTTGAATGTGAGCAGACCGTGCGCAACTTGTCGTATTATGGAAACACGCGAAAGTGTGCAGAATTTTGCCCCAAGTCCAAAAAAGTCCAAAAAATCACGTTAAAAAACCACGTATTGGGCTGCACGGCGGCGGGCGAAGCCCGCCGCCGTGCAGCAGGACTTTTGCCAGCACCCTCGTGACGTTGCAGATATGTGGCTTGATTATTGTAGTTGACGTTGATTTAGTGACTTTGGCAAGTTTGAGTCGTGTCAAGAAGTCAGGTAGGATTCAGTACTAGGCAGTAGTGAAACGTGAGTGGCAGTCTTTGCCGGTTTCTGAGGGCATCCTGGATTTGGTTTGCAGCGCTGTGGAAATGGCTTGCTGTGGAGGTCCCAGCACTGGATGTTGTATCAAAGGTACGACCTCGTAGCACGTGCCAAACCTAAAAAAATTCAAAAATTGCCTTGGGTCTGTGGGAGTCCGTGAAAGAACGCCCACTCGTTCCGTTGTGACAGATTCCAGGGCCACGTTGAGGGGCCCTACCCCACCACCCATGGCTGCTTCTGGACTTGTTTTAGGTTTGGGTCCCGCGCACGGACAGAATGGGCACGAAAATGTGAAAAAAATGTAAATGCATTTGTTTGGCTCCTGGGTGGCTCGCACACCGTAGCACTATGCCGGAAATTTGAGTTTTTCCGGCCTGGAAAGCCTGTCAGTGAGACGCAAGAACTTGTAAATCATGTCCTGAGGGCCAGCATAGTGGCAGGAGTGTGTGGTCAAAATTTCACTCAAATCCACTGAGAAACACCAAAGTTACGGTCAATTGAATGCCATATGAAATTTTTGGGTGATGTGCCCCCTTAAGGGGGCACATCACCCAAAAATTCGCTGAAAAATCGAATTTGTAAATTCATATTGAGTGCTACGTCAGTTGAAAGAGCATGAATAGCTGCAAATTCTCTGAAAACTGTGTCCCTATCTGACCAGCCGTTCAAGAGTTATGGCCGAAAATGTGCCCTTGCAAGGAAAGATTTTTTTGTTGCATGCTGTCATTTGTTGGCAGCACTGTATTTGAATGTGAGCAGACCGTGCGCAACTTGTCGTATTATGGAAACACGCGAAAGTGTGCAGAATTTTGCCCCAAGTCCAAAAAAGTCCAAAAAATCACGTTAAAAAACCACGTATTGGGCTGCACGGCGGCGGGCGAAGCCCGCCGCCGTGCAGCAGGACTTTTGCCAGCACCCTCGTGACGTTGCAGATATGTGGCTTGATTATTGTAGTTGACGTTGATTTAGTGACTTTGGCAAGTTTGAGTCGTGTCAAGAAGTCAGGTAGGATTCAGTACTAGGCAGTAGTGAAACGTGAGTGGCAGTCTTTGCCGGTTTCTGAGGGCATCCTGGATTTGGTTTGCAGCGCTGTGGAAATGGCTTGCTGTGGAGGTCCCAGCACTGGATGTTGTATCAAAGGTACGACCTCGTAGCACGTGCCAAACCTAAAAAAATTCAAAAATTGCCTTGGGTCTGTGGGAGTCCGTGAAAGAACGCCCACTCGTTCCGTTGTGACAGATTCCAGGGCCACGTTGAGGGGCCCTACCCCACCACCCATGGCTGCTTCTGGACTTGTTTTAGGTTTGGGTCCCGCGCACGGACAGAATGGGCACGAAAATGTGAAAAAAATGTAAATGCATTTGTTTGGCTCCTGGGTGGCTCGCACACCGTAGCACTATGCCGGAAATTTGAGTTTTTCCGGCCTGGAAAGCCTGTCAGTGAGACGCAAGAACTTGTAAATCATGTCCTGAGGGCCAGCATAGTGGCAGGAGTGTGTGGTCAAAATTTCACTCAAATCCACTGAGAAACACCAAAGTTACGGTCAATTGAATGCCATATGAAATTTTTGGGTGATGTGCCCCCTTAAGGGGGCACATCACCCAAAAATTCGCTGAAAAATCGAATTTGTAAATTCATATTGAGTGCTACGTCAGTTGAAAGAGCATGAATAGCTGCAAATTCTCTGAAAACTGTGTCCCTATCTGACCAGCCGTTCAAGAGTTATGGCCGAAAATGTGCCCTTGCAAGGAAAGATTTTTTTGTTGCATGCTGTCATTTGTTGGCAGCACTGTATTTGAATGTGAGCAGACCGTGCGCAACTTGTCGTATTATGGAAACACGCGAAAGTGTGCAGAATTTTGCCCCAAGTCCAAAAAAGTCCAAAAAATCACGTTAAAAAACCACGTATTGGGCTGCACGGCGGCGGGCGAAGCCCGCCGCCGTGCAGCAGGACTTTTGCCAGCACCCTCGTGACGTTGCAGATATGTGGCTTGATTATTGTAGTTGACGTTGATTTAGTGACTTTGGCAAGTTTGAGTCGTGTCAAGAAGTCAGGTAGGATTCAGTACTAGGCAGTAGTGAAACGTGAGTGGCAGTCTTTGCCGGTTTCTGAGGGCATCCTGGATTTGGTTTGCAGCGCTGTGGAAATGGCTTGCTGTGGAGGTCCCAGCACTGGATGTTGTATCAAAGGTACGACCTCGTAGCACGTGCCAAACCTAAAAAAATTCAAAAATTGCCTTGGGTCTGTGGGAGTCCGTGAAAGAACGCCCACTCGTTCCGTTGTGACAGATTCCAGGGCCACGTTGAGGGGCCCTACCCCACCACCCATGGCTGCTTCTGGACTTGTTTTAGGTTTGGGTCCCGCGCACGGACAGAATGGGCACGAAAATGTGAAAAAAATGTAAATGCATTTGTTTGGCTCCTGGGTGGCTCGCACACCGTAGCACTATGCCGGAAATTTGAGTTTTTCCGGCCTGGAAAGCCTGTCAGTGAGACGCAAGAACTTGTAAATCATGTCCTGAGGGCCAGCATAGTGGCAGGAGTGTGTGGTCAAAATTTCACTCAAATCCACTGAGAAACACCAAAGTTACGGTCAATTGAATGCCATATGAAATTTTTGGGTGATGTGCCCCCTTAAGGGGGCACATCACCCAAAAATTCGCTGAAAAATCGAATTTGTAAATTCATATTGAGTGCTACGTCAGTTGAAAGAGCATGAATAGCTGCAAATTCTCTGAAAACTGTGTCCCTATCTGACCAGCCGTTCAAGAGTTATGGCCGAAAATGTGCCCTTGCAAGGAAAGATTTTTTTGTTGCATGCTGTCATTTGTTGGCAGCACTGTATTTGAATGTGAGCAGACCGTGCGCAACTTGTCGTATTATGGAAACACGCGAAAGTGTGCAGAATTTTGCCCCAAGTCCAAAAAAGTCCAAAAAATCACGTTAAAAAACCACGTATTGGGCTGCACGGCGGCGGGCGAAGCCCGCCGCCGTGCAGCAGGACTTTTGCCAGCACCCTCGTGACGTTGCAGATATGTGGCTTGATTATTGTAGTTGACGTTGATTTAGTGACTTTGGCAAGTTTGAGTCGTGTCAAGAAGTCAGGTAGGATTCAGTACTAGGCAGTAGTGAAACGTGAGTGGCAGTCTTTGCCGGTTTCTGAGGGCATCCTGGATTTGGTTTGCAGCGCTGTGGAAATGGCTTGCTGTGGAGGTCCCAGCACTGGATGTTGTATCAAAGGTACGACCTCGTAGCACGTGCCAAACCTAAAAAAATTCAAAAATTGCCTTGGGTCTGTGGGAGTCCGTGAAAGAACGCCCACTCGTTCCGTTGTGACAGATTCCAGGGCCACGTTGAGGGGCCCTACCCCACCACCCATGGCTGCTTCTGGACTTGTTTTAGGTTTGGGTCCCGCGCACGGACAGAATGGGCACGAAAATGTGAAAAAAATGTAAATGCATTTGTTTGGCTCCTGGGTGGCTCGCACACCGTAGCACTATGCCGGAAATTTGAGTTTTTCCGGCCTGGAAAGCCTGTCAGTGAGACGCAAGAACTTGTAAATCATGTCCTGAGGGCCAGCATAGTGGCAGGAGTGTGTGGTCAAAATTTCACTCAAATCCACTGAGAAACACCAAAGTTACGGTCAATTGAATGCCATATGAAATTTTTGGGTGATGTGCCCCCTTAAGGGGGCACATCACCCAAAAATTCGCTGAAAAATCGAATTTGTAAATTCATATTGAGTGCTACGTCAGTTGAAAGAGCATGAATAGCTGCAAATTCTCTGAAAACTGTGTCCCTATCTGACCAGCCGTTCAAGAGTTATGGCCGAAAATGTGCCCTTGCAAGGAAAGATTTTTTTGTTGCATGCTGTCATTTGTTGGCAGCACTGTATTTGAATGTGAGCAGACCGTGCGCAACTTGTCGTATTATGGAAACACGCGAAAGTGTGCAGAATTTTGCCCCAAGTCCAAAAAAGTCCAAAAAATCACGTTAAAAAACCACGTATTGGGCTGCACGGCGGCGGGCGAAGCCCGCCGCCGTGCAGCAGGACTTTTGCCAGCACCCTCGTGACGTTGCAGATATGTGGCTTGATTATTGTAGTTGACGTTGATTTAGTGACTTTGGCAAGTTTGAGTCGTGTCAAGAAGTCAGGTAGGATTCAGTACTAGGCAGTAGTGAAACGTGAGTGGCAGTCTTTGCCGGTTTCTGAGGGCATCCTGGATTTGGTTTGCAGCGCTGTGGAAATGGCTTGCTGTGGAGGTCCCAGCACTGGATGTTGTATCAAAGGTACGACCTCGTAGCACGTGCCAAACCTAAAAAAATTCAAAAATTGCCTTGGGTCTGTGGGAGTCCGTGAAAGAACGCCCACTCGTTCCGTTGTGACAGATTCCAGGGCCACGTTGAGGGGCCCTACCCCACCACCCATGGCTGCTTCTGGACTTGTTTTAGGTTTGGGTCCCGCGCACGGACAGAATGGGCACGAAAATGTGAAAAAAATGTAAATGCATTTGTTTGGCTCCTGGGTGGCTCGCACACCGTAGCACTATGCCGGAAATTTGAGTTTTTCCGGCCTGGAAAGCCTGTCAGTGAGACGCAAGAACTTGTAAATCATGTCCTGAGGGCCAGCATAGTGGCAGGAGTGTGTGGTCAAAAT
>NC_088655.1:15005539-15170539 GCF_964019385.1 Sycon ciliatum
ATTGCCTTGGGTCTGTGGGAGTCCGTGAAAGAACGCCCACTCGTTCCGTTGTGACAGATTCCAGGGCCACGTTGAGGGGCCCTACCCCACCACCCATGGCTGCTTCTGGACTTGTTTTAGGTTTGGGTCCCGCGCACGGACAGAATGGGCACGAAAATGTGAAAAAAATGTAAATGCATTTGTTTGGCTCCTGGGTGGCTCGCACACCGTAGCACTATGCCGGAAATTTGAGTTTTTCCGGCCTGGAAAGCCTGTCAGTGAGACGCAAGAACTTGTAAATCATGTCCTGAGGGCCAGCATAGTGGCAGGAGTGTGTGGTCAAAATTTCACTCAAATCCACTGAGAAACACCAAAGTTACGGTCAATTGAATTGCCATATGAAATTTTTGGGTGATGTGCCCCCTTAAGGGGGCACATCACCCAAAAATTCGCTGAAAAATCGAATTTGTAAATTCATATTGAGTGCTACGTCAGTTGAAAGAGCATGAATAGCTGCAAATTCTCTGAAAACTGTGTCCCTATCTGACCAGCCGTTCAAGAGTTATGGCCGAAAATGTGCCCTTGCAAGGAAAGATTTTTTTGTTGCATGCTGTCATTTGTTGGCAGCACTGTATTTGAATGTGAGCAGACCGTGCGCAACTTGTCGTATTATGGAAACACGCGAAAGTGTGCAGAATTTTGCCCCAAGTCCAAAAAAGTCCAAAAAATCACGTTAAAAAACCACGTATTGGGCTGCACGGCGGCGGGCGAAGCCCGCCGCCGTGCAGCAGGACTTTTGCCAGCACCCTCGTGACGTTGCAGATATGTGGCTTGATTATTGTAGTTGACGTTGATTTAGTGACTTTGGCAAGTTTGAGTCGTGTCAAGAAGTCAGGTAGGATTCAGTACTAGGCAGTAGTGAAACGTGAGTGGCAGTCTTTGCCGGTTTCTGAGGGCATCCTGGATTTGGTTTGCAGCGCTGTGGAAATGGCTTGCTGTGGAGGTCCCAGCACTGGATGTTGTATCAAAGGTACGACCTCGTAGCACGTGCCAAACCTAAAAAAATTCAAAAATTGCCTTGGGTCTGTGGGAGTCCGTGAAAGAACGCCCACTCGTTCCGTTGTGACAGATTCCAGGGCCACGTTGAGGGGCCCTACCCCACCACCCATGGCTGCTTCTGGACTTGTTTTAGGTTTGGGTCCCGCGCACGGACAGAATGGGCACGAAAATGTGAAAAAAATGTAAATGCATTTGTTTGGCTCCTGGGTGGCTCGCACACCGTAGCACTATGCCGGAAATTTGAGTTTTTCCGGCCTGGAAAGCCTGTCAGTGAGACGCAAGAACTTGTAAATCATGTCCTGAGGGCCAGCATAGTGGCAGGAGTGTGTGGTCAAAATTTCACTCAAATCCACTGAGAAACACCAAAGTTACGGTCAATTGAATGCCATATGAAATTTTGGGTGATGTGCCCCCTTAAGGGGGCACATCACCCAAAAATTCGCTGAAAAATCGAATTTGTAAATTCATATTGAGTGCTACGTCAGTTGAAAGAGCATGAATAGCTGCAAATTCTCTGAAAACTGTGTCCCTATCTGACCAGCCGTTCAAGAGTTATGGCCGAAAATGTGCCCTTGCAAGGAAAAGATTTTTTTGTTGCATGCTGTCATTTGTTGGCAGCACTGTATTTGAATGTGAGCAGACCGTGCGCAACTTGTCGTATTATGGAAACACGCGAAAGTGTGCAGAATTTTGCCCCAAGTCCAAAAAAGTCCAAAAAATCACGTTAAAAAACCACGTATTGGGCTGCACGGCGGCGGGCGAAGCCCGCCGCCGTGCAGCAGGACTTTTGCCAGCACCCTCGTGACGTTGCAGATATGTGGCTTGATTATTGTAGTTGACGTTGATTTAGTGACTTTGGCAAGTTTGAGTCGTGTCAAGAAGTCAGGTAGGATTCAGTACTAGGCAGTAGTGAAACGTGAGTGGCAGTCTTTGCCGGTTTCTGAGGGCATCCTGGATTTGGTTTGCAGCGCTGTGGAAATGGCTTGCTGTGGAGGTCCCAGCACTGGATGTTGTATCAAAGGTACGACCTCGTAGCACGTGCCAAACCTAAAAAAATTCAAAAATTGCCTTGGGTCTGTGGGAGTCCGTGAAAGAACGCCCACTCGTTCCGTTGTGACAGATTCCAGGGCCACGTTGAGGGGCCCTACCCCACCACCCATGGCTGCTTCTGGACTTGTTTTAGGTTTGGGTCCCGCGCACGGACAGAATGGGCACGAAAATGTGAAAAAAATGTAAATGCATTTGTTTGGCTCCTGGGTGGCTCGCACACCGTAGCACTATGCCGGAAATTTGAGTTTTTCCGGCCTGGAAAGCCTGTCAGTGAGACGCAAGAACTTGTAAATCATGTCCTGAGGGCCAGCATAGTGGCAGGAGTGTGTGGTCAAAATTTCACTCAAATCCACTGAGAAACACCAAAGTTACGGTCAATTGAATGCCATATGAAATTTTTGGGTGATGTGCCCCCTTAAGGGGCACATCACCCAAAAATTCGCTGAAAAATCGAATTTGTAAATTCATATTGAGTGCTACGTCAGTTGAAAGAGCATGAATAGCTGCAAATTCTCTGAAAACTGTGTCCCTATCTGACCAGCCGTTCAAGAGTTATGGCCGAAAATGTGCCCTTGCAAGGAAAGATTTTTTTGTTGCATGCTGTCATTTGTTGGCAGCACTGTATTTGAATGTGAGCAGACCGTGCGCAACTTGTCGTATTATGGAAACACGCGAAAGTGTGCAGAATTTTGCCCCAAGTCCAAAAAAGTCCAAAAAATCACGTTAAAAAACCACGTATTGGGCTGCACGGCGGCGGGCGAAGCCCGCCGCCGTGCAGCAGGACTTTTGCCAGCACCCTCGTGACGTTGCAGATATGTGGCTTGATTATTGTAGTTGACGTTGATTTTAGTGACTTTGGCAAGTTTGAGTCGTGTCAAGAAGTCAGGTAGGATTCAGTACTAGGCAGTAGTGAAACGTGAGTGGCAGTCTTTGCCGGTTTCTGAGGGCATCCTGGATTTGGTTTGCAGCGCTGTGGAAATGGCTTGCTGTGGAGGTCCCAGCACTGGATGTTGTATCAAAGGTACGACCTCGTAGCACGTGCCAAACCTAAAAAAATTCAAAAATTGCCTTGGGTCTGTGGGAGTCCGTGAAAGAACGCCCACTCGTTCCGTTGTGACAGATTCCAGGGCCACGTTGAGGGGCCCTACCCCACCACCCATGGCTGCTTCTGGACTTGTTTTAGGTTTGGGTCCCGCGCACGGACAGAATGGGCACGAAAATGTGAAAAAAATGTAAATGCATTTGTTTGGCTCCTGGGTGGCTCGCACACCGTAGCACTATGCCGGAAATTTGAGTTTTTCCGGCCTGGAAAGCCTGTCAGTGAGACGCAAGAACTTGTAAATCATGTCCTGAGGGCCAGCATAGTGGCAGGAGTGTGTGGTCAAAATTTCACTCAAATCCACTGAGAAACACCAAAGTTACGGTCAATTGAATGCCATATGAAATTTTTGGGTGATGTGCCCCCTTAAGGGGGCACATCACCCAAAAATTCGCTGAAAAATCGAATTTGTAAATTCATATTGAGTGCTACGTCAGTTGAAAGAGCATGAATAGCTGCAAATTCTCTGAAAACTGTGTCCCTATCTGACCAGCCGTTCAAGAGTTATGGCCGAAAATGTGCCCTTGCAAGGAAAGATTTTTTTGTTGCATGCTGTCATTTGTTGGCAGCACTGTATTTGAATGTGAGCAGACCGTGCGCAACTTGTCGTATTATGGAAACACGCGAAAGTGTGCAGAATTTTGCCCCAAGTCCAAAAAAGTCCAAAAAATCACGTTAAAAAACCACGTATTGGGCTGCACGGCGGCGGGCGAAGCCCGCCGCCGTGCAGCAGGACTTTTGCCAGCACCCTCGTGACGTTGCAGATATGTGGCTTGATTATTGTAGTTGACGTTGATTTAGTGACTTTGGCAAGTTTGAGTCGTGTCAAGAAGTCAGGTAGGATTCAGTACTAGGCAGTAGTGAAACGTGAGTGGCAGTCTTTGCCGGTTTCTGAGGGCATCCTGGATTTGGTTTGCAGCGCTGTGGGAAATGGCTTGCTGTGGAGGTCCCAGCACTGGATGTTGTATCAAAGGTACGACCTCGTAGCACGTGCCAAACCTAAAAAAATTCAAAAATTGCCTTGGGTCTGTGGGAGTCCGTGAAAGAACGCCCACTCGTTCCGTTGTGACAGATTCCAGGGCCACGTTGAGGGCCCTACCCCACCACCCATGGCTGCTTCTGGACTTGTTTTAGGTTTGGGTCCCGCGCACGGACAGAATGGGCACGAAAATGTGAAAAAAATGTAAATGCATTTGTTTGGCTCCTGGGTGGCTCGCACACCGTAGCACTATGCCGGAAATTTGAGTTTTTCCGGCCTGGAAAGCCTGTCAGTGAGACGCAAGAACTTGTAAATCATGTCCTGAGGGCCAGCATAGTGGCAGGAGTGTGTGGTCAAAATTTCACTCAAATCCACTGAGAAACACCAAAGTTACGGTCAATTGAATGCCATATGAAATTTTTGGGTGATGTGCCCCCTTAAGGGGCACATCACCCAAAAATTCGCTGAAAAATCGAATTTGTAATTCATATTGAGTGCTACGTCAGTTGAAAGAGCATGAATAGCTGCAAATTCTCTGAAAACTGTGTCCCTATCTGACCAGCCGTTCAAGAGTTATGGCCGAAAATGTGCCCTTGCAAGGAAAGATTTTTTTGTTGCATGCTGTCATTTGTTGGCAGCACTGTATTTGAATGTGAGCAGACCGTGCGCAACTTGTCGTATTATGGAAACACGCGAAAGTGTGCAGAATTTTGCCCCAAGTCCAAAAAAGTCCAAAAAATCACGTTAAAAACCACGTATTGGGCTGCACGGCGGCGGGCGAAGCCCGCCGCCGTGCAGCAGGACTTTTGCCAGCACCCTCGTGACGTTGCAGATATGTGGCTTGATTATTGTAGTTGACGTTGATTTAGTGACTTTGGCAAGTTTGAGTCGTGTCAAGAAGTCAGGTAGGATTCAGTACTAGGCAGTAGTGAAACGTGAGTGGCAGTCTTTGCCGGTTTCTGAGGGCATCCTGGATTTGGTTTGCAGCGCTGTGGAAATGGCTTGCTGTGGAGGTCCCAGCACTGGATGTTGTATCAAAGGTACGACCTCGTAGCACGTGCCAAACCTAAAAAAATTCAAAAATTGCCTTGGGTCTGTGGGAGTCCGTGAAAGAACGCCCACTCGTTCCGTTGTGACAGATTCCAGGGCCACGTTGAGGGGCCCTACCCCACCACCCATGGCTGCTTCTGGACTTGTTTTAGGTTTGGGTCCCGCGCACGGACAGAATGGGCACGAAAATGTGAAAAAAATGTAAATGCATTTGTTTGGCTCCTGGGTGGCTCGCACACCGTAGCACTATGCCGGAAATTTGAGTTTTTCCGGCCTGGAAAGCCTGTCAGTGAGACGCAAGAACTTGTAAATCATGTCCTGAGGGCCAGCATAGTGGCAGGAGTGTGTGGTCAAAATTTCACTCAAATCCACTGAGAAACACCAAAGTTACGGTCAATTGAATGCCATATGAAATTTTTGGGTGATGTGCCCCCTTAAGGGGGCACATCACCCAAAAATTCGCTGAAAAATCGAATTTGTAAATTCATATTGAGTGCTACGTCAGTTGAAAGAGCATGAATAGCTGCAAATTCTCTGAAAACTGTGTCCCTATCTGACCAGCCGTTCAAGAGTTATGGCCGAAAATGTGCCCTTGCAAGGAAAGATTTTTTTGTTGCATGCTGTCATTTGTTGGCAGCACTGTATTTGAATGTGAGCAGACCGTGCGCAACTTGTCGTATTATGGAAACACGCGAAAGTGTGCAGAATTTTGCCCCAAGTCCAAAAAAGTCCAAAAAATCACGTTAAAAAACCACGTATTGGGCTGCACGGCGGCGGGCGAAGCCCGCCGCCGTGCAGCAGGACTTTTGCCAGCACCCTCGTGACGATGCAGATATGTGGCTTGATTATTGTAGTTGACGTTGATTTAGTGACTTTGGCAAGTTTGAGTCGTGTCAAGAAGTCAGGTAGGATTCAGTACTAGGCAGTAGTGAAACGTGAGTGGCAGTCTTTGCCGGTTTCTGAGGGCATCCTGGATTTGGTTTGCAGCGCTGTGGAAATGGCTTGCTGTGGAGGTCCCAGCACTGGATGTTGTATCAAAGGTACGACCTCGTAGCACGTGCCAAACCTAAAAAAATTCAAAAATTGCCTTGGGTCTGTGGGAGTCCGTGAAAGAACGCCCACTCGTTCCGTTGTGACAGATTCCAGGGCCACGTTGAGGGGCCCTACCCCACCACCCATGGCTGCTTCTGGACTTGTTTTAGGTTTGGGTCCCGCGCACGGACAGAATGGGCACGAAAATGTGAAAAAAATGTAAATGCATTTGTTTGGCTCCTGGGTGGCTCGCACACCGTAGCACTATGCCGGAAATTTGAGTTTTTCCGGCCTGGAAAGCCTGTCAGTGAGACGCAAGAACTTGTAAATCATGTCCTGAGGGCCAGCATAGTGGCAGGAGTGTGTGGTCAAAATTTCACTCAAATCCACTGAGAAACACCAAAGTTACGGTCAATTGAATGCCATATGAAATTTTTGGGTGATGTGCCCCCTTAAGGGGGCACATCACCCAAAAATTCGCTGAAAAATCGAATTTGTAAATTCATATTGAGTGCTACGTCAGTTGAAAGAGCATGAATAGCTGCAAATTCTCTGAAAACTGTGTCCCTATCTGACCAGCCGTTCAAGAGTTATGGCCGAAAATGTGCCCTTGCAAGGAAAGATTTTTTTGTTGCATGCTGTCATTTGTTGGCAGCACTGTATTTGAATGTGAGCAGACCGTGCGCAACTTGTCGTATTATGGAAACACGCGAAAGTGTGCAGAATTTTGCCCCAAGTCCAAAAAAGTCCAAAAAATCACGTTAAAAAACCACGTATTGGGCTGCACGGCGGCGGGCGAAGCCCGCCGCCGTGCAGCAGGACTTTTGCCAGCACCCTCGTGACGTTGCAGATATGTGGCTTGATTATTGTAGTTGACGTTGATTTAGTGACTTTGGCAAGTTTGAGTCGTGTCAAGAAGTCAGGTAGGATTCAGTACTAGGCAGTAGTGAAACGTGAGTGGCAGTCTTTGCCGGTTTCTGAGGGCATCCTGGATTTGGTTTGCAGCGCTGTGGAAATGGCTTGCTGTGGAGGTCCCAGCACTGGATGTTGTATCAAAGGTACGACCTCGTAGCACGTGCCAAACCTAAAAAAATTCAAAAATTGCCTTGGGTCTGTGGGAGTCCGTGAAAGAACGCCCACTCGTTCCGTTGTGACAGATTCCAGGGCCACGTTGAGGGGCCCTACCCCACCACCCATGGCTGCTTCTGGACTTGTTTTAGGTTTGGGTCCCGCGCACGGACAGAATGGGCACGAAAATGTGAAAAAAATGTAAATGCATTTGTTTGGCTCCTGGGTGGCTCGCACACCGTAGCACTATGCCGGAAATTTGAGTTTTTCCGGCCTGGAAAGCCTGTCAGTGAGACGCAAGAACTTGTAAATCATGTCCTGAGGGCCAGCATAGTGGCAGGAGTGTGTGGTCAAAATTTCACTCAAATCCACTGAGAAACACCAAAGTTACGGTCAATTGAATGCCATATGAAATTTTTGGGTGATGTGCCCCCTTAAGGGGGCACATCACCCAAAAATTCGCTGAAAAATCGAATTTGTAAATTCATATTGAGTGCTACGTCAGTTGAAAGAGCATGAATAGCTGCAAATTCTCTGAAAACTGTGTCCCTATCTGACCAGCCGTTCAAGAGTTATGGCCGAAAATGTGCCCTTGCAAGGAAAGATTTTTTTGTTGCATGCTGTCATTTGTTGGCAGCACTGTATTTGAATGTGAGCAGACCGTGCGCAACTTGTCGTATTATGGAAACACGCGAAAGTGTGCAGAATTTTGCCCCAAGTCCAAAAAAGTCCAAAAAATCACGTTAAAAAACCACGTATTGGGCTGCACGGCGGCGGGCGAAGCCCGCCGCCGTGCAGCAGGACTTTTGCCAGCACCCTCGTGACGTTGCAGATATGTGGCTTGATTATTGTAGTTGACGTTGATTTAGTGACTTTGGCAAGTTTGAGTCGTGTCAAGAAGTCAGGTAGGATTCAGTACTAGGCAGTAGTGAAACGTGAGTGGCAGTCTTTGCCGGTTTCTGAGGGCATCCTGGATTTGGTTTGCAGCGCTGTGGAAATGGCTTGCTGTGGAGGTCCCAGCACTGGATGTTGTATCAAAGGTACGACCTCGTAGCACGTGCCAAACCTAAAAAAATTCAAAAATTGCCTTGGGTCTGTGGGAGTCCGTGAAAGAACGCCCACTCGTTCCGTTGTGACAGATTCCAGGGCCACGTTGAGGGGCCCTACCCCACCACCCATGGCTGCTTCTGGACTTGTTTTAGGTTTGGGTCCCGCGCACGGACAGAATGGGCACGAAAATGTGAAAAAAATGTAAATGCATTTGTTTGGCTCCTGGGTGGCTCGCACACCGTAGCACTATGCCGGAAATTTGAGTTTTTCCGGCCTGGAAAGCCTGTCAGTGAGACGCAAGAACTTGTAAATCATGTCCTGAGGGCCAGCATAGTGGCAGGAGTGTGTGGTCAAAATTTCACTCAAATCCACTGAGAAACACCAAAGTTACGGTCAATTGAATGCCATATGAAATTTTTGGGTGATGTGCCCCCTTAAGGGGGCACATCACCCAAAAATTCGCTGAAAAATCGAATTTGTAAATTCATATTGAGTGCTACGTCAGTGAAAGAGCATGAATAGCTGCAAATTCTCTGAAAACTGTGTCCCTATCTGACCAGCCGTTCAAGAGTTATGGCCGAAAATGTGCCCTTGCAAGGAAAGATTTTTTTGTTGCATGCTGTCATTTGTTGGCAGCACTGTATTTGAATGTGAGCAGACCGTGCGCAACTTGTCGTATTATGGAAACACGCGAAAGTGTGCAGAATTTTGCCCCAAGTCCAAAAAAGTCCCAAAAAATCACGTTAAAAAACCACGTATTGGGCTGCACGGCGGCGGGCGAAGCCCGCCGCCGTGCAGCAGGACTTTTGCCAGCACCCTCGTGACGTTGCAGATATGTGGCTTGATTATTGTAGTTGACGTTGATTTAGTGACTTTGGCAAGTTTGAGTCGTGTCAAGAAGTCAGGTAGGATTCAGTACTAGGCAGTAGTGAAACGTGAGTGGCAGTCTTTGCCGGTTCTGAGGGCATCCTGGATTTGGTTTGCAGCGCTGTGGAAATGGCTTGCTGTGGAGGTCCCAGCACTGGATGTTGTATCAAAGGTACGACCTCGTAGCACGTGCCAAACCTAAAAAAATTCAAAAATTGCCTTGGGTCTGTGGGAGTCCGTGAAAGAACGCCCACTCGTTCCGTTGTGACAGATTCCAGGGCCACGTTGAGGGGCCCTACCCCACCACCCATGGCTGCTTCTGGACTTGTTTTAGGTTTGGGTCCCGCGCACGGACAGAATGGGCACGAAAATGTGAAAAAAATGTAAATGCATTTGTTTGGCTCCTGGGTGGCTCGCACACCGTAGCACTATGCCGGAAATTTGAGTTTTTTCCGGCCTGGAAAGCCTGTCAGTGAGACGCAAGAACTTGTAAATCATGTCCTGAGGGCCAGCATAGTGGCAGGAGTGTGTGGTCAAAATTTCACTCAAATCCACTGAGAAACACCAAAGTTACGGTCAATTGAATGCCATATGAAATTTTTGGGTGATGTGCCCCCTTAAGGGGGCACATCACCCAAAAATTCGCTGAAAAATCGAATTTGTAAATTCATATTGAGTGCTACGTCAGTTGAAAGAGCATGAATAGCTGCAAATTCTCTGAAAACTGTGTCCCTATCTGACCAGCCGTTCAAGAGTTATGGCCGAAAATGTGCCCTTGCAAGGAAAGATTTTTTTGTTGCATGCTGTCATTTGTTGGCAGCACTGTATTTGAATGTGAGCAGACCGTGCGCAACTTGTCGTATTATGGAAACACGCGAAAGTGTGCAGAATTTTGCCCCAAGTCCAAAAAAGTCCAAAAAATCACGTTAAAAAACCACGTATTGGGCTGCACGGCGGCGGGCGAAGCCCGCCGCCGTGCAGCAGGACTTTTGCCAGCACCCTCGTGACGTTGCAGATATGTGGCTTGATTATTGTAGTTGACGTTGATTTAGTGACTTTGGCAAGTTTGAGTCGTGTCAAGAAGTCAGGTAGGATTCAGTACTAGGCAGTAGTGAAACGTGAGTGGCAGTCTTTGCCGGTTTCTGAGGGCATCCTGGATTTGGTTTGCAGCGCTGTGGAAATGGCTTGCTGTGGAGGTCCCAGCACTGGATGTTGTATCAAAGGTACGACCTCGTAGCACGTGCCAAACCTAAAAAAATTCAAAAATTGCCTTGGGTCTGTGGGAGTCCGTGAAAGAACGCCCACTCGTTCCGTTGTGACAGATTCCAGGGCCACGTTGAGGGGCCCTACCCCACCACCCATGGCTGCTTCTGGACTTGTTTTAGGTTTGGGTCCCGCGCACGGACAGAATGGGCACGAAAATGTGAAAAAAATGTAAATGCATTTGTTTGGCTCCTGGGTGGCTCGCACACCGTAGCACTATGCCGGAAATTTGAGTTTTTCCGGCCTGGAAAGCCTGTCAGTGAGACGCAAGAACTTGTAAATCATGTCCTGAGGGCCAGCATAGTGGCAGGAGTGTGTGGTCAAAATTTCACTCAAATCCACTGAGAAACACCAAAGTTACGGTCAATTGAATGCCATATGAAATTTTTGGGTGATGTGCCCCCTTAAGGGGGCACATCACCCAAAAATTCGCTGAAAAATCGAATTTGTAAATTCATATTGAGTGCTACGTCAGTTGAAAGAGCATGAATAGCTGCAAATTCTCTGAAAACTGTGTCCCTATCTGACCAGCCGTTCAAGAGTTATGGCCGAAAATGTGCCCTTGCAAGGAAAGATTTTTTTGTTGCATGCTGTCATTTGTTGGCAGCACTGTATTTGAATGTGAGCAGACCGTGCGCAACTTGTCGTATTATGGAAACACGCGAAAGTGTGCAGAATTTTGCCCCAAGTCCAAAAAGTCCAAAAAATCACGTTAAAAAACCACGTATTGGGCTGCACGGCGGCGGGCGAAGCCCGCCGCCGTGCAGCAGGACTTTTGCCAGCACCCTCGTGACGTTGCAGATATGTGGCTTGATTATTGTAGTTGACGTTGATTTAGTGACTTTGGCAAGTTTGAGTCGTGTCAAGAAGTCAGGTAGGATTCAGTACTAGGCAGTAGTGAAACGTGAGTGGCAGTCTTTGCCGGTTTCTGAGGGCATCCTGGATTTGGTTTGCAGCGCTGTGGAAATGGCTTGCTGTGGAGGTCCCAGCACTGGATGTTGTATCAAAGGTACGACCTCGTAGCACGTGCCAAACCTAAAAAAATTCAAAAATTGCCTTGGGTCTGTGGGAGTCCGTGAAAGAACGCCCACTCGTTCCGTTGTGACAGATTCCAGGGCCACGTTGAGGGGCCCTACCCCACCACCCATGGCTGCTTCTGGACTTGTTTTAGGTTTGGGTCCCGCGCACGGACAGAATGGGCACGAAAATGTGAAAAAAATGTAAATGCATTTGTTTGGCTCCTGGGTGGCTCGCACACCGTAGCACTATGCCGGAAATTTGAGTTTTTCCGGCCTGGAAAGCCTGTCAGTGAGACGCAAGAACTTGTAAATCATGTCCTGAGGGCCAGCATAGTGGCAGGAGTGTGTGGTCAAAATTTCACTCAAATCCACTGAGAAACACCAAAGTTACGGTCAATTGAATGCCATATGAAATTTTTGGGTGATGTGCCCCCTTAAGGGGGCACATCACCCAAAAATTCGCTGAAAAATCGAATTTGTAAATTCATATTGAGTGCTACGTCAGTTGAAAGAGCATGAATAGCTGCAAATTCTCTGAAAACTGTGTCCCTATCTGACCAGCCGTTCAAGAGTTATGGCCGAAAATGTGCCCTTGCAAGGAAAGATTTTTTTGTTGCATGCTGTCATTTGTTGGCAGCACTGTATTTGAATGTGAGCAGACCGTGCGCAACTTGTCGTATTATGGAAACACGCGAAAGTGTGCAGAATTTTGCCCCAAGTCCAAAAAAGTCCAAAAAATCACGTTAAAAAACCACGTATTGGGCTGCACGGCGGCGGGCGAAGCCCGCCGCCGTGCAGCAGGACTTTTGCCAGCACCCTCGTGACGTTGCAGATATGTGGCTTGATTATTGTAGTTGACGTTGATTTAGTGACTTTGGCAAGTTTGAGTCGTGTCAAGAAGTCAGGTAGGATTCAGTACTAGGCAGTAGTGAAACGTGAGTGGCAGTCTTTGCCGGTTTCTGAGGGCATCCTGGATTTGGTTTGCAGCGCTGTGGAAATGGCTTGCTGTGGAGGTCCCAGCACTGGATGTTGTATCAAAGGTACGACCTCGTAGCACGTGCCAAACCTAAAAAAATTCAAAAATTGCCTTGGGTCTGTGGGAGTCCGTGAAAGAACGCCCACTCGTTCCGTTGTGACAGATTCCAGGGCCACGTTGAGGGGCCCTACCCCACCACCCATGGCTGCTTCTGGACTTGTTTTAGGTTTGGGTCCCGCGCACGGACAGAATGGGCACGAAAATGTGAAAAAAATGTAAATGCATTTGTTTGGCTCCTGGGTGGCTCGCACACCGTAGCACTATGCCGGAAATTTGAGTTTTTCCGGCCTGGAAAGCCTGTCAGTGAGACGCAAGAACTTGTAAATCATGTCCTGAGGGCCAGCATAGTGGCAGGAGTGTGTGGTCAAAATTTCACTCAAATCCACTGAGAAACACCAAAGTTACGGTCAATTGAATGCCATATGAAATTTTTGGGTGATGTGCCCCCTTAAGGGGGCACATCACCCAAAAATTCGCTGAAAAATCGAATTTGTAAATTCATATTGAGTGCTACGTCAGTTGAAAGAGCATGAATAGCTGCAAATTCTCTGAAAACTGTGTCCCTATCTGACCAGCCGTTCAAGAGTTATGGCCGAAAATGTGCCCTTGCAAGGAAAGATTTTTTTGTTGCATGCTGTCATTTGTTGGCAGCACTGTATTTGAATGTGAGCAGACCGTGCGCAACTTGTCGTATTATGGAAACACGCGAAAGTGTGCAGAATTTTGCCCCAAGTCCAAAAAAGTCCAAAAAATCACGTTAAAAAACCACGTATTGGGCTGCACGGCGGCGGGCGAAGCCCGCCGCCGTGCAGCAGGACTTTTGCCAGCACCCTCGTGACGTTGCAGATATGTGGCTTGATTATTGTAGTTGACGTTGATTTAGTGACTTTGGCAAGTTTGAGTCGTGTCAAGAAGTCAGGTAGGATTCAGTACTAGGCAGTAGTGAAACGTGAGTGGCAGTCTTTGCCGGTTTCTGAGGGCATCCTGGATTTGGTTTGCAGCGCTGTGGAAATGGCTTGCTGTGGAGGTCCCAGCACTGGATGTTGTATCAAAGGTACGACCTCGTAGCACGTGCCAAACCTAAAAAAATTCAAAAATTGCCTTGGGTCTGTGGGAGTCCGTGAAAGAACGCCCACTCGTTCCGTTGTGACAGATTCCAGGGCCACGTTGAGGGGCCCTACCCCACCACCCATGGCTGCTTCTGGACTTGTTTTAGGTTTGGGTCCCGCGCACGGACAGAATGGGCACGAAAATGTGAAAAAAATGTAAATGCATTTGTTTGGCTCCTGGGTGGCTCGCACACCGTAGCACTATGCCGGAAATTTGAGTTTTTCCGGCCTGGAAAGCCTGTCAGTGAGACGCAAGAACTTGTAAATCATGTCCTGAGGGCCAGCATAGTGGCAGGAGTGTGTGGTCAAAATTTCACTCAAATCCACTGAGAAACACCAAAGTTACGGTCAATTGAATGCCATATGAAATTTTTGGGTGATGTGCCCCCTTAAGGGGGCACATCACCCAAAAATTCGCTGAAAAATCGAATTTGTAAATTCATATTGAGTGCTACGTCAGTTGAAAGAGCATGAATAGCTGCAAATTCTCTGAAAACTGTGTCCCTATCTGACCAGCCGTTCAAGAGTTATGGCCGAAAATGTGCCCTTGCAAGGAAAGATTTTTTTGTTGCATGCTGTCATTTGTTGGCAGCACTGTATTTGAATGTGAGCAGACCGTGCGCAACTTGTCGTATTATGGAAACACGCGAAAGTGTGCAGAATTTTGCCCCAAGTCCAAAAAAGTCCAAAAAATCACGTTAAAAAACCACGTATTGGGCTGCACGGCGGCGGGCGAAGCCCGCCGCCGTGCAGCAGGACTTTTGCCAGCACCCTCGTGACGTTGCAGATATGTGGCTTGATTATTGTAGTTGACGTTGATTTAGTGACTTTGGCAAGTTTGAGTCGTGTCAAGAAGTCAGGTAGGATTCAGTACTAGGCAGTAGTGAAACGTGAGTGGCAGTCTTTGCCGGTTTCTGAGGGCATCCTGGATTTGGTTTGCAGCGCTGTGGAAATGGCTTGCTGTGGAGGTCCCAGCACTGGATGTTGTATCAAAGGTACGACCTCGTAGCACGTGCCAAACCTAAAAAAATTCAAAAATTGCCTTGGGTCTGTGGGAGTCCGTGAAAGAACGCCCACTCGTTCCGTTGTGACAGATTCCAGGGCCACGTTGAGGGGCCCTACCCCACCACCCATGGCTGCTTCTGGACTTGTTTTAGGTTTGGGTCCCGCGCACGGACAGAATGGGCACGAAAATGTGAAAAAAATGTAAATGCATTTGTTTGGCTCCTGGGTGGCTCGCACACCGTAGCACTATGCCGGAAATTTGAGTTTTTCCGGCCTGGAAAGCCTGTCAGTGAGACGCAAGAACTTGTAAATCATGTCCTGAGGGCCAGCATAGTGGCAGGAGTGTGTGGTCAAAATTTCACTCAAATCCACTGAGAAACACCAAAGTTACGGTCAATTGAATGCCATATGAAATTTTTGGGTGATGTGCCCCCTTAAGGGGGCACATCACCCAAAAATTCGCTGAAAAATCGAATTTGTAAATTCATATTGAGTGCTACGTCAGTTGAAAGAGCATGAATAGCTGCAAATTCTCTGAAAACTGTGTCCCTATCTGACCAGCCGTTCAAGAGTTATGGCCGAAAATGTGCCCTTGCAAGGAAAGATTTTTTTGTTGCATGCTGTCATTTGTTGGCAGCACTGTATTTGAATGTGAGCAGACCGTGCGCAACTTGTCGTATTATGGAAACACGCGAAAGTGTGCAGAATTTTGCCCCAAGTCCAAAAAAGTCCAAAAAATCACGTTAAAAAACCACGTATTGGGCTGCACGGCGGCGGGCGAAGCCCGCCGCCGTGCAGCAGGACTTTTGCCAGCACCCTCGTGACGTTGCAGATATGTGGCTTGATTATTGTAGTTGACGTTGATTTAGTGACTTTGGCAAGTTTGAGTCGTGTCAAGAAGTCAGGTAGGATTCAGTACTAGGCAGTAGTGAAACGTGAGTGGCAGTCTTTGCCGGTTTCTGAGGGCATCCTGGATTTGGTTTGCAGCGCTGTGGAAATGGCTTGCTGTGGAGGTCCCAGCACTGGATGTTGTATCAAAGGTACGACCTCGTAGCACGTGCCAAACCTAAAAAAATTCAAAAATTGCCTTGGGTCTGTGGGAGTCCGTGAAAGAACGCCCACTCGTTCCGTTGTGACAGATTCCAGGGCCACGTTGAGGGGCCCTACCCCACCACCCATGGCTGCTTCTGGACTTGTTTTAGGTTTGGGTCCCGCGCACGGACAGAATGGGCACGAAAATGTGAAAAAAATGTAAATGCATTTGTTTGGCTCCTGGGTGGCTCGCACACCGTAGCACTATGCCGGAAATTTGAGTTTTTCCGGCCTGGAAAGCCTGTCAGTGAGACGCAAGAACTTGTAAATCATGTCCTGAGGGCCAGCATAGTGGCAGGAGTGTGTGGTCAAAATTTCACTCAAATCCACTGAGAAACACCAAAGTTACGGTCAATTGAATGCCATATGAAATTTTTGGGTGATGTGCCCCCTTAAGGGGGCACATCACCCAAAAATTCGCTGAAAAATCGAATTTGTAAATTCATATTGAGTGCTACGTCAGTTGAAAGAGCATGAATAGCTGCAAATTCTCTGAAAACTGTGTCCCTATCTGACCAGCCGTTCAAGAGTTATGGCCGAAAATGTGCCCTTGCAAGGAAAGATTTTTTTGTTGCATGCTGTCATTTGTTGGCAGCACTGTATTTGAATGTGAGCAGACCGTGCGCAACTTGTCGTATTATGGAAACACGCGAAAGTGTGCAGAATTTTGCCCCAAGTCCAAAAAAGTCCAAAAAATCACGTTAAAAAACCACGTATTGGGCTGCACGGCGGCGGGCGAAGCCCGCCGCCGTGCAGCAGGACTTTTGCCAGCACCCTCGTGACGTTGCAGATATGTGGCTTGATTATTGTAGTTGACGTTGATTTAGTGACTTTGGCAAGTTTGAGTCGTGTCAAGAAGTCAGGTAGGATTCAGTACTAGGCAGTAGTGAAACGTGAGTGGCAGTCTTTGCCGGTTTCTGAGGGCATCCTGGATTTGGTTTGCAGCGCTGTGGAAATGGCTTGCTGTGGAGGTCCCAGCACTGGATGTTGTATCAAAGGTACGACCTCGTAGCACGTGCCAAACCTAAAAAAATTCAAAAATTGCCTTGGGTCTGTGGGAGTCCGTGAAAGAACGCCCACTCGTTCCGTTGTGACAGATTCCAGGGCCACGTTGAGGGGCCCTACCCCACCACCCATGGCTGCTTCTGGACTTGTTTTAGGTTTGGGTCCCGCGCACGGACAGAATGGGCACGAAAATGTGAAAAAAATGTAAATGCATTTGTTTGGCTCCTGGGTGGCTCGCACACCGTAGCACTATGCCGGAAATTTGAGTTTTTCCGGCCTGGAAAGCCTGTCAGTGAGACGCAAGAACTTGTAAATCATGTCCTGAGGGCCAGCATAGTGGCAGGAGTGTGTGGTCAAAATTTCACTCAAATCCACTGAGAAACACCAAAGTTACGGTCAATTGAATGCCATATGAAATTTTTGGGTGATGTGCCCCCTTAAGGGGGCACATCACCCAAAAATTCGCTGAAAAATCGAATTTGTAAATTCATATTGAGTGCTACGTCAGTTGAAAGAGCATGAATAGCTGCAAATTCTCTGAAAACTGTGTCCCTATCTGACCAGCCGTTCAAGAGTTATGGCCGAAAATGTGCCCTTGCAAGGAAAGATTTTTTTGTTGCATGCTGTCATTTGTTGGCAGCACTGTATTTGAATGTGAGCAGACCGTGCGCAACTTGTCGTATTATGGAAACACGCGAAAGTGTGCAGAATTTTGCCCCAAGTCCAAAAAAGTCCAAAAAATCACGTTAAAAAACCACGTATTGGGCTGCACGGCGGCGGGCGAAGCCCGCCGCCGTGCAGCAGGACTTTTGCCAGCACCCTCGTGACGTTGCAGATATGTGGCTTGATTATTGTAGTTGACGTTGATTTAGTGACTTTGGCAAGTTTGAGTCGTGTCAAGAAGTCAGGTAGGATTCAGTACTAGGCAGTAGTGAAACGTGAGTGGCAGTCTTTGCCGGTTTCTGAGGGCATCCTGGATTTGGTTTGCAGCGCTGTGGAAATGGCTTGCTGTGGAGGTCCCAGCACTGGATGTTGTATCAAAGGTACGACCTCGTAGCACGTGCCAAACCTAAAAAAAATCAAAAATTGCCTTGGGTCTGTGGGAGTCCGTGAAAGAACGCCCACTCGTTCCGTTGTGACAGATTCCAGGGCCACGTTGAGGGGCCCTACCCCACCACCCATGGCTGCTTCTGGACTTGTTTTAGGTTTGGGTCCCGCGCACGGACAGAATGGGCACGAAAATGTGAAAAAAATGTAAATGCATTTGTTTGGCTCCTGGGTGGCTCGCACACCGTAGCACTATGCCGGAAATTTGAGTTTTTCCGGCCTGGAAAGCCTGTCAGTGAGACGCAAGAACTTGTAAATCATGTCCTGAGGGCCAGCATAGTGGCAGGAGTGTGTGGTCAAAATTTCACTCAAATCCACTGAGAAACACCAAAGTTACGGTCAATTGAATGCCATATGAAATTTTTGGGTGATGTGCCCCCTTAAGGGGGCACATCACCCAAAAATTCGCTGAAAAATCGAATTTGTAAATTCATATTGAGTGCTACGTCAGTTGAAAGAGCATGAATAGCTGCAAATTCTCTGAAAACTGTGTCCCTATCTGACCAGCCGTTCAAGAGTTATGGCCGAAAATGTGCCCTTGCAAGGAAAGATTTTTTTGTTGCATGCTGTCATTTGTTGGCAGCACTGTATTTGAATGTGAGCAGACCGTGCGCAACTTGTCGTATTATGGAAACACGCGAAAGTGTGCAGAATTTTGCCCCAAGTCCAAAAAAGTCCAAAAAATCACGTTAAAAAACCACGTATTGGGCTGCACGGCGGCGGGCGAAGCCCGCCGCCGTGCAGCAGGACTTTTGCCAGCACCCTCGTGACGTTGCAGATATGTGGCTTGATTATTGTAGTTGACGTTGATTTAGTGACTTTGGCAAGTTTGAGTCGTGTCAAGAAGTCAGGTAGGATTCAGTACTAGGCAGTAGTGAAACGTGAGTGGCAGTCTTTGCCGGTTTCTGAGGGCATCCTGGATTTGGTTTGCAGCGCTGTGGAAATGGCTTGCTGTGGAGGTCCCAGCACTGGATGTTGTATCAAAGGTACGACCTCGTAGCACGTGCCAAACCTAAAAAAATTCAAAAATTGCCTTGGGTCTGTGGGAGTCCGTGAAAGAACGCCCACTCGTTCCGTTGTGACAGATTCCAGGGCCACGTTGAGGGGCCCTACCCCACCACCCATGGCTGCTTCTGGACTTGTTTTAGGTTTGGGTCCCGCGCACGGACAGAATGGGCACGAAAATGTGAAAAAAATGTAAATGCATTTGTTTGGCTCCTGGGTGGCTCGCACACCGTAGCACTATGCCGGAAATTTGAGTTTTTCCGGCCTGGAAAGCCTGTCAGTGAGACGCAAGAACTTGTAAATCATGTCCTGAGGGCCAGCATAGTGGCAGGAGTGTGTGGTCAAAATTTCACTCAAATCCACTGAGAAACACCAAAGTTACGGTCAATTGAATGCCATATGAAATTTTTGGGTGATGTGCCCCCTTAAGGGGGCACATCACCCAAAAATTCGCTGAAAAATCGAATTTGTAAATTCATATTGAGTGCTACGTCAGTTGAAAGAGCATGAATAGCTGCAAATTCTCTGAAAACTGTGTCCCTATCTGACCAGCCGTTCAAGAGTTATGGCCGAAAATGTGCCCTTGCAAGGAAAGATTTTTTTGTTGCATGCTGTCATTTGTTGGCAGCACTGTATTTGAATGTGAGCAGACCGTGCGCAACTTGTCGTATTATGGAAACACGCGAAAGTGTGCAGAATTTTGCCCCAAGTCCAAAAAAGTCCAAAAAATCACGTTAAAAAACCACGTATTGGGCTGCACGGCGGCGGGCGAAGCCCGCCGCCGTGCAGCAGGACTTTTGCCAGCACCCTCGTGACGTTGCAGATATGTGGCTTGATTATTGTAGTTGACGTTGATTTAGTGACTTTGGCAAGTTTGAGTCGTGTCAAGAAGTCAGGTAGGATTCAGTACTAGGCAGTAGTGAAACGTGAGTGGCAGTCTTTGCCGGTTTCTGAGGGCATCCTGGATTTGGTTTGCAGCGCTGTGGAAATGGCTTGCTGTGGAGGTCCCAGCACTGGATGTTGTATCAAAGGTACGACCTCGTAGCACGTGCCAAACCTAAAAAAATTCAAAAATTGCCTTGGGTCTGTGGGAGTCCGTGAAAGAACGCCCACTCGTTCCGTTGTGACAGATTCCAGGGCCACGTTGAGGGGCCCTACCCCACCACCCATGGCTGCTTCTGGACTTGTTTTAGGTTTGGGTCCCGCGCACGGACAGAATGGGCACGAAAATGTGAAAAAAATGTAAATGCATTTGTTTGGCTCCTGGGTGGCTCGCACACCGTAGCACTATGCCGGAAATTTGAGTTTTTCCGGCCTGGAAAGCCTGTCAGTGAGACGCAAGAACTTGTAAATCATGTCCTGAGGGCCAGCATAGTGGCAGGAGTGTGTGGTCAAAATTTCACTCAAATCCACTGAGAAACACCAAAGTTACGGTCAATTGAATGCCATATGAAATTTTTGGGTGATGTGCCCCCTTAAGGGGGCACATCACCCAAAAATTCGCTGAAAAATCGAATTTGTAAATTCATATTGAGTGCTACGTCAGTTGAAAGAGCATGAATAGCTGCAAATTCTCTGAAAACTGTGTCCCTATCTGACCAGCCGTTCAAGAGTTATGGCCGAAAATGTGCCCTTGCAAGGAAAGATTTTTTTGTTGCATGCTGTCATTTGTTGGCAGCACTGTATTTGAATGTGAGCAGACCGTGCGCAACTTGTCGTATTATGGAAACACGCGAAAGTGTGCAGAATTTTGCCCCAAGTCCAAAAAAGTCCAAAAAATCACGTTAAAAAACCACGTATTGGGCTGCACGGCGGCGGGCGAAGCCCGCCGCCGTGCAGCAGGACTTTTGCCAGCACCCTCGTGACGTTGCAGATATGTGGCTTGATTATTGTAGTTGACGTTGATTTAGTGACTTTGGCAAGTTTGAGTCGTGTCAAGAAGTCAGGTAGGATTCAGTACTAGGCAGTAGTGAAACGTGAGTGGCAGTCTTTGCCGGTTTCTGAGGGCATCCTGGATTTGGTTTGCAGCGCTGTGGAAATGGCTTGCTGTGGAGGTCCCAGCACTGGATGTTGTATCAAAGGTACGACCTCGTAGCACGTGCCAAACCTAAAAAAATTCAAAAATTGCCTTGGGTCTGTGGGAGTCCGTGAAAGAACGCCCACTCGTTCCGTTGTGACAGATTCCAGGGCCACGTTGAGGGGCCCTACCCCACCACCCATGGCTGCTTCTGGACTTGTTTTAGGTTTGGGTCCCGCGCACGGACAGAATGGGCACGAAAATGTGAAAAAAATGTAAATGCATTTGTTTGGCTCCTGGGTGGCTCGCACACCGTAGCACTATGCCGGAAATTTGAGTTTTTCCGGCCTGGAAAGCCTGTCAGTGAGACGCAAGAACTTGTAAATCATGTCCTGAGGGCCAGCATAGTGGCAGGAGTGTGTGGTCAAAATTTCACTCAAATCCACTGAGAAACACCAAAGTTACGGTCAATTGAATGCCATATGAAATTTTTGGGTGATGTGCCCCCTTAAGGGGGCACATCACCCAAAAATTCGCTGAAAAATCGAATTTGTAAATTCATATTGAGTGCTACGTCAGTTGAAAGAGCATGAATAGCTGCAAATTCTCTGAAAACTGTGTCCCAATCTGACCAGCCGTTCAAGAGTTATGGCCGAAAATGTGCCCTTGCAAGGAAAGATTTTTTTGTTGCATGCTGTCATTTGTTGGCAGCACTGTATTTGAATGTGAGCAGACCGTGCGCAACTTGTCGTATTATGGAAACACGCGAAAGTGTGCAGAATTTTGCCCCAAGTCCAAAAAAGTCCAAAAAATCACGTTAAAAAACCACGTATTGGGCTGCACGGCGGCGGGCGAAGCCCGCCGCCGTGCAGCAGGACTTTTGCCAGCACCCTCGTGACGTTGCAGATATGTGGCTTGATTATTGTAGTTGACGTTGATTTAGTGACTTTGGCAAGTTTGAGTCGTGTCAAGAAGTCAGGTAGGATTCAGTACTAGGCAGTAGTGAAACGTGAGTGGCAGTCTTTGCCGGTTTCTGAGGGCATCCTGGATTTGGTTTGCAGCGCTGTGGAAATGGCTTGCTGTGGAGGTCCCAGCACTGGATGTTGTATCAAAGGTACGACCTCGTAGCACGTGCCAAACCTAAAAAAATTCAAAAATTGCCTTGGGTCTGTGGGAGTCCGTGAAAGAACGCCCACTCGTTCCGTTGTGACAGATTCCAGGGCCACGTTGAGGGGCCCTACCCCACCACCCATGGCTGCTTCTGGACTTGTTTTAGGTTTGGGTCCCGCGCACGGACAGAATGGGCACGAAAATGTGAAAAAAATGTAAATGCATTTGTTTGGCTCCTGGGTGGCTCGCACACCGTAGCACTATGCCGGAAATTTGAGTTTTTCCGGCCTGGAAAGCCTGTCAGTGAGACGCAAGAACTTGTAAATCATGTCCTGAGGGCCAGCATAGTGGCAGGAGTGTGTGGTCAAAATTTCACTCAAATCCACTGAGAAACACCAAAGTTACGGTCAATTGAATGCCATATGAAATTTTTGGGTGATGTGCCCCCTTAAGGGGGCACATCACCCAAAAATTCGCTGAAAAATCGAATTTGTAAATTCATATTGAGTGCTACGTCAGTTGAAAGAGCATGAATAGCTGCAAATTCTCTGAAAACTGTGTCCCTATCTGACCAGCCGTTCAAGAGTTATGGCCGAAAATGTGCCCTTGCAAGGAAAGATTTTTTTGTTGCATGCTGTCATTTGTTGGCAGCACTGTATTTGAATGTGAGCAGACCGTGCGCAACTTGTCGTATTATGGAAACACGCGAAAGTGTGCAGAATTTTGCCCCAAGTCCAAAAAAGTCCAAAAAATCACGTTAAAAAACCACGTATTGGGCTGCACGGCGGCGGGCGAAGCCCGCCGCCGTGCAGCAGGACTTTTGCCAGCACCCTCGTGACGTTGCAGATATGTGGCTTGATTATTGTAGTTGACGTTGATTTAGTGACTTTGGCAAGTTTGAGTCGTGTCAAGAAGTCAGGTAGGATTCAGTACTAGGCAGTAGTGAAACGTGAGTGGCAGTCTTTGCCGGTTTCTGAGGGCATCCTGGATTTGGTTTGCAGCGCTGTGGAAATGGCTTGCTGTGGAGGTCCCAGCACTGGATGTTGTATCAAAGGTACGACCTCGTAGCACGTGCCAAACCTAAAAAAATTCAAAAATTGCCTTGGGTCTGTGGGAGTCCGTGAAAGAACGCCCACTCGTTCCGTTGTGACAGATTCCAGGGCCACGTTGAGGGGCCCTACCCCACCACCCATGGCTGCTTCTGGACTTGTTTTAGGTTTGGGTCCCGCGCACGGACAGAATGGGCACGAAAATGTGAAAAAAATGTAAATGCATTTGTTTGGCTCCTGGGTGGCTCGCACACCGTAGCACTATGCCGGAAATTTGAGTTTTTCCGGCCTGGAAAGCCTGTCAGTGAGACGCAAGAACTTGTAAATCATGTCCTGAGGGCCAGCATAGTGGCAGGAGTGTGTGGTCAAAATTTCACTCAAATCCACTGAGAAACACCAAAGTTACGGTCAATTGAATGCCATATGAAATTTTTGGGTGATGTGCCCCCTTAAGGCGTCACCGAAAATCCTCACACTACACTGTCTTGGTACGAGCTCCTGATCCCCTATTTCGAGAAACTAGACGAGAAGTCACAAGTAGTTAGTTATGAAAACGTGCGCTTACACAAGTCAACATGCACACCGCATTTCGAAGCATACGGAAAATTAGCCTTCTCTCAGGCTACGGTGAATCAGCTCAGTGAGTGGGTGAAATATTGAAACTTTGAAAGTTAATCATTGATGCAGTTCATTGGCATGCAAGCATGCAGTCAATACTACATGAACAATGATGTATATCATTGTTGCCTGATGATTGCCGCGCCATGAAACATTGAGTCACAGTCAGAGCTAGAGCAGAGCTACATGTAGAGGGAGGCTAAAAATCTCTTCTTTTTGTCATTACGCCATTAAATCACTGAGGAAAAAGTGGAAATACTGTCACTAAAATGTGATGATTTAAAAACATGCTCAATAAAAATAATGATAACATGCAGCAAATGAAGGTGTGCTCAAATATTCAAGGCACATGATAATCATCCGGCTCGGAGTACCGCAGAAAGGTACACAGGGGAGATAAGATCGAATGTGGGCTCGCAAACGGAACAAAGTTCGCAGCTAACGCCGAGACCTCTGGCCTGTCGAGTTTCTCCCTGTACATCGGTACGTCGTCCCTGCATCCCCTGTGTCTTGTTTCGTGTTGGTCTCCAATTTTCTTTCAGTAGGGTTGTGTTCTTAGTCAAAAGAAAAAGAAAAGAAGTGTCCATGAGAGTAGACTCTGTTCAGAAGTGCGTACAATAAAATGACATTGGAAATTCCACGTGTGTGGTCCTGCAAATGAAGTAATATCAACAACGGTGGGATCGTGAGACGTGCAGTCAGCGTGGGTTAAACACACGGATACACAGGAAGAATATCAGTAAGAGTGGAGAGGTGGCAAACAGCATCACGGCTGCAACAGCACCGGCCAAAATGTGAATAGTACGGTAGAAGACACCCTGGTCCATGGGGAACGTGGTACCCAGTTCGGCGTCGTAACGAAAGCAGCCGTAGCAGCACGCGTCCCAGCAGCTGTACCGATCCACCTGTATACAGCAGCAGTCTACCGCGTCCTGCACGTTGTTGCTATGCCAACAGCGGGCGCAGGCGCTCGACGACTCGCAGCAGCACACGTGCGCGTACGTGCAGTCCAGGCACTCGGCACAACATGCACCGCAGGCAGAGGCACAGCGCTTGCTGCCACTCCGCTGCTGGTGTGTCAACGGTGAGTGGGATGCTGCGGAGGCGGCCGTCAGCCGACTATCCCCGTGTTGAAGCGGAGGCGGTGGTGCCACACCCCCTAGCCCGGGAGCGTGCCGATTATCTGATGGATTGTACGCCGCTGGAAGATGTCGTCCGGTTGCTGCTGTTGGTGCTGTTGTTACAGGCGGTGGCGGCATTGATGGCCGACAGTCCGGCATCTCCATGGACAATGCCTCGTTGTAGCTCGGTGGTGGCTCTTCGCTTACTGTTCACAACAAAGAGATGGTAAATGGTGCATGCGTGCATGGACAGGCATTTGAACAGACAAGTGCACGCACACACAAATGTACAACCGCACACACGAGCACGCACGCACACACACAAACAAATTAACTTCAACACATAGCTTCAAGTTGTTGGGATCCGGAGAGTCAGGGCCAGGGGAGTGATAGGCTAAAGAAAGGGATGGGTTAGTGGTCACTGCAAAAACTAGAGTCACCAGGAAGCGTAGGTGAGTGTTCATGTCCAAGGGAACTCAGCGGCACCGGATACACTACGGTCACAGGGAATTTTCTAGAACCGCCCAACCGGTTTTCACCCGTTTGCAATTGTTGGCGACTGGTTGAAAAGTTACAAATCAGTTCCAACCGCCCGTACTTTTCTGTGGGTGAATGGAGCTGCTTATATCTTTGCTACACTCCAGCACCAAGAAATCTGTTAAATTGCTGTCGAGTGCCATATTTGGGTTGTATTTTGAAAAAAATGTCCAGGGGGGACCCCCCAACTCTTCATTGGACCGTAACCGGTTGGAAATTCGTCCTAGAATATACCCTGGGTCACTACGGCATTGACCGTACCACAGGCACTCTTTGTCCCAGGTACACCGTAAAACAAAAAAATGCACCGATTTGAGCTCCAGATTTCGGAAAAAAATTCAGCGGAGCCACCCGCACGCAACAAGTAAATTGTGCCTTCGATGGCGGACCGTGCCACTCCAAATTACCTTCCGACGCCCCTGCCTGGAACTGATAACCTGGAACTGATAACCTGGAACTGATAACCTGGAACTGATAACCTGCAACTGATAACCTGCAACTGATAACCTGCAACTGATAACCTGCAACTGATAACCTGCAACTGATAACCTGCAACTGATAACCTGCAACTGATAACCTGCAACTGATAACCTGCAACTGATAACCTGCAACTGATAACCTGGAACTGATAACGACAGTCCTGAGTTGCTGGAAACAGAAGTAACCAGCGCTATTATTTACCAATATTGCGTACAAGTACTGAAATTTCACAAATTTGCGGTGTACTTTTATTTCCGGCACTTTCGGTGCGTCTGTTTCATACCTACAATTTCAATACACCGAACAAACACTAACACACATAATCCAATAGGGAATTGCTACTCTGTACCTAAATTTTCTGTTCCCCTACTAATCTGGCCTTTTGCCCTAATACCGAAAATATCGAGCACCTAAAATTTCTGAGTTCTTGAGTGGTTTGAGATGGGGAGATGGGATGGATTACAAACTGAAAACTGATAAACAGTCGGTGTGATCAAACAATGAACTACCCGAAACCAGAAAGAAGAACAGTTTGCCACCACCGTGCACGGAGACAGCTGATTTGAACAACTACTGTTCCATGCGACCATGGACTTGCTATGCAGTGTCGTTATTCAGATGCAGTATCGGGCCATATATGAACTAGGAGTACAGGATCTGTAAGCTAGGAGTACAAATCTGTAAGCTAGGAGTACAAATCTGTAAGCCAGGAGTACAACAGCAGACGGCTCCGATTTTGAAAGATCTTCAATAATTATAGGGACTGACTGTGCACGTAGCTCCATGAGCTTTACACCGCTGGGATAGAGGGGCACATACACCGCTCTATCAACCTCACGGGCATCGGACACGGTACGGTCACTACGGTATTGACCGTACCACATTTGGTCCCCAGGCACCCCATAAATCAGTCCAAAGCACTGATTTGGAATCTAAATTTCGAACATTTTCAGCGGAGCCATCCCTGCCAATAAGTAAACTGTGTATCAGATGGCTGACAGCGCACCGCCTTTTAAGATGAAAAGTTACCTTACCACGCTCCAGAACCTGGTAAAGCCATGGATAACAATCACCCCCAAAGGTGTACGTACTTCGAAGTACTCCACAGAATTCCAAACCCCTACTAAGGTTAACAGGACTCACTTCCGGTGCTTTGCAGACACTTTGAATTGAGTGCTGCAAGTAAAGAAATCATGTTTACTTCATCTGATCTGTGCATGTTACGGGCCCTTCGGTCTACCGGGCACCCTTTGAGCAAATTTCAGTGGAAATATTACTACTTCTGTCACTTGGATGCAGTGAATGGGATTTTCGGTCTTTGACCACTTTGCTGGTGGGCTGATCTACTCCCCCCCCCCCCCCACCGTTTTAGGAGCTGCATATGCACCTTAGATCTTTGCAGGATGGTGCCGCTGCTATGGATGCTGAAAACTCAGTCTAACCGAGTTTCACGCAACCGTGAATCTTTTTTTTGTTGTTTTTTTGTCACTTTTGTGGAAATAGTGACGCCACATGCCATATCTATGGCTTTTTCCCCATCAAAATGTGTTTGATTCGGAGTTACGGACATTTCAAATTTACAGGCAGTGCCAGGTCCCGGACCGCCCTGGATAAACGAGGTATGAGTGTATCTGTGTTGATTGCATGTCCTGCGAGATTGAGACGAACAAACAAAAATAAATAAACAAACCATCTGATCATCAGACCACTACAGTACTGTCGGTCGCCGAAAAACTGGCGGGTCAGCCTCCTAGCCTAGACCGTTGTTATTTTCACGTACTAGTCCATGGGCAGTTGAGTCACTGAGTATACATTGGTATGTTGTGCTTGGTGAAATCCCAGCCGGGTCGTTCTTTACCGCCCAACACTACTGTCACATTGCACATTTTCTCTAATCTTTTGTTTTCGTGGAGCGCTTGGGTTGCAATGAAGCCGAGACCCCATGGCCGGTCAAGCTGCCCCTGCCTCTCCCCCACTGCTGCCATTCCATATGTCTCATCGCTGCCTTGCTGCTTTGTGTCGTCAAATGTGTGTGTGTGTTTTTTTTGTAAAAATACACCAGTGGGATTGTGACTGAACAACTCACTGATATCGTTCACGACCGTTGTTGGCGGCCGTGCCTGAGCCGGAGATGCCTGTACACCGGGCAACGGGGTTGTCATTGGCGACGCTGGCAGGGAAATGGCCGCCACCGTCGAGCGATGCACAACGCGTCTCGGGATGCCCGGTGACGGAGTATGAACGATGAAGTTTGGCGGCGACTGTGAGTTGCCAAGCCGCTGCTCATTGTACCTAATCAGTTCGGCCAGTGAGAGGAAGTCCACGCCCTGCAGTGCGGTACGGTACAGCATAAAGTGACAAACATCTTACTGTAAGACCAGTAATGTTAACGGACATTATTTAATTTTAACGATTTAACGAATTTAAACAGTTCGTTAACATTTGAAGTCGTTATGTGCAAAACTATATGTATATGTACAGTCATTTGCCGGTTTTGAGACAGAATTCGTTAGCATTTCACCTCGCTAACCCACAAAAATCCGGAGATTGTTAACTTTAACTGACGTTAGAATATCTGGTCTCACAGTAGTACTATGGACCCAAGGAGCGTGCTCCAGGAGATACCAAGAGTACCTGCTGTTTTGAGTATAAGCTGCACTGGGGTGTAAGCCGAACATAGATTTACTGTCACGAAATACAGACATCTACGCTGTACGTCACGGTTCATTTGACAATCGTTGTATAAACCTAACCAGCCTTTTGTGGGTGAACGTACGAGTGTTACAAGTGCAGCTTATAATAATTATTATACTCTGGAGAATACGGCAAATCCAAACAGTGAGGATCTCTACTGGAACGTGATAATATTGAGTTCGCCATTGGCAAAACCCCACAGCATGTAGTGCAGTGTTTATGATGTGCAAGCCTGGCATTGCCTCAGCAAGCAACTGAGTAGTGAAGATAGCACTCCCTGACAGGAAGCCCCACAGCTCATGCGAGTCAAGGCAGATCATTGGAGGATGTGGCAGCTTGGGACCTGCGTGCGACTGGCATCTCGGAGGCGCACTTTGCTCAAGACAGGAGGAACTAATGTGAGTTTAGCTGTCGGAAGCCACAAAGCCAGTCCCAACCAAGAGTGTTCATCTGTGTCTGCGTCCGTGACTCCCATCGTCAGACGACTTATCTCAACATAAAAATCATTATCTCGCCAAACAGCTATCATTGCCTTTAGCGATGGGCTCTCCAACGGTCCAAAGGTGTGTGTGTGTGTATGTGTGTGTGTGTGTGTGTGTGTGTATGTGTGTGTGTGTGTATGTGTGTGTGTGTGTGTCCACCCAGAGTTTGAGGATTTCAGAGGGTGTGGGCAGCGGTTCAATAGACAATTGTGTCATCTTTCCAAGATGCCCTTTGAATCTCTCTCCCCTCTCCCAGGGAGGCTCTGTGACCAATCATGGCAGTGAGCAAGTACAAGTACAAGTGTGTGTGTGTGTGTATGTGTGTGTGTGTGTGCGTGTGTGTATGTGTGTTTGTGCATGCGTGTGCAGACATTCGTTTGCCGAGTAACTATACATACCGGTATCCTCACCTGTCCCTGTAAAAAGAAATTCCCGTTCCGCTCAACAATGAGACTGTGTAGAAGATCATTTTGCAGCGTACTGCAGGACAGAGAAGGACACACAAAGTGATACATGCCCCATAAAGTGCCGTAAGAGCGCCCCACCAGCTTTTCAACAAACACCTGCTATCTGTGCACCTCAGGATAGTAGGTAAATACTAGACCGCAGTGACTGTAACCCACGGGTACGGTTTGAAAGGGTCCCATACCGTAAAGTCGCGGATAAAAGCCGGGTCTGCGTACAAGCACATCGCGGATAGAAGCCTGAAAATCAAACGGGTCAAATGCATATAAGCCTGTCGCGCGTAGAAGCCTGGCTTCTATGCAAGCGCGGATCGGGTAGGTCAAGAGTGCATGTGCTATGTACAGTGCATAGTTAAACTGCCACCATACCGGTAGTCAGTGGTAGATCTACGCGTGTCGCGCGTAGAAGCCTGGCTTCTATGCAAGTGTGGTGCATATAAGCATGGTTTGCATTAAAGCCTGATGCAGAAAGCGGCTTATGTGCTCGTAAGCCCGGCTTTTATCCGCGACTTTACAGTATATGGAAGGTTTCCGAAATCATGCTATACCGTGACGACCATAGTACTGGACACCAAAACCTGCGAGCAATACGTCTCCAAATCTGTCGTCTGCTGAAAAATTAGGTCTCTATGGCATTGACATCAGTGTTTCTTAGCGCTCTGCTGCTGCCAGGAAACCAGAAAGCTAGTTTGTCTTAGCACCCGCGATATACTATGGGGGGGGGGGATAGCCTGAAAGCCACACGGAGGGAGTACGCGCTTCGTAAGGCATAAGCCTAAACAATTAACCATTAGTTCTCTCACCGTATAGATATGACATAGGATCCGTCCTGTGTGCTGCGCTTCCTGACCAGAAATGTGCCGTTAAATCGCAGCCGCTGCTCGGCTAGATCACGACTAATGTTACCATGGTACCATCTGAGAAAGGGAAAATAGGAAAATTTTATTTGACAATATGAGAGAGAGAGAGAGAGAGAGAGAGAGAGAGAGAGAGAGAGAGAGAGAGAGAGAGAGAGAGACACACACACACACACACACACACACACAGACAAAGAGAGAGACAAAGAGAGAGACAAAGAGAGAGAGACAAAGAGAGAGAGAAAGAGAGAGAGAGGAAGAGAGAAAGAAAGAGAGAGAGAGAGCATGTGGAGTTAAACCAAGGGTACATAACCCCCAAGAGTGTGCAACTGCCTGCACAACCTCTATACAGTGCTGCGACGGCAGAACTTCACATCACGTGACATGGTTCAAAAGGTTACGCTGGCAAACAGTGCAAAGTGACCACAAGGAGAGTTGAACCCAAAGCAGGGTTGCGTACAACCCTGTATCTATCATGCACAGGGCGCAAATAATGCGTACAGGTTTGTCACGTGATGTGAAGTTCTGCCGTCGCAGACCCCATAGCTGGCGTGGCACCCTCTGGGGGGGGGGGGGGGGGGGGTAATGTACTCTTGGTTATACCGAATTCAATGGTAAATAGGCCGAAAGGTGCCGCTTCTCCTCCTATACTATCAAGTATGTTGCACCATTCAAGCAGCAGCCGAGGGAGTTAGAGGAAGAGGGTAGAGAGTGGTAGAGCAACGGCGATGACTCTCAACGGCAAGAACACTACCAGGCGGACATCCAACCACAACGCGGCAACCGGAGTCAATGCCCAACGAGCCTCGAAAATGTCGGCAAGCATGCCTACGGTAATGTGTGTTCAAAACTGTAAATACCATGGAGATGCCTAACAGCCGCAGTGTAACACCCGGCTATGTGACGAACACAAAAGGGAAGCATGTACGAGCGCATATGGAAGCAGGAGCTCTAGGCGCGTGCATACGGGGTGCAGGAGTTGCACCATATACGGAAGTATGCCATATACATCAATAACACCACGGTGCGGTGACAAGTGAGTGTAAGGTGTGAATGCCCCGGGATCCCGGGAGTCTATCATATTACTTGTCTCACTGCTACCATCATCCAGTATTCTTACATGATCCACACAGCCGTATATTATGAGGAAAACGTATTCCCGTAGCTATGCAGAAGATCAGAGATCTTACTCATAGAAGCGCCTGGCGCTAGCCAGGGTCCACAGCGCTTTATTTTGTATGTTTGTGTGTGTAAACGTGTGGTCCGTCATCGCGTGACCCCATGAGCGAGTTCAGCAAACAGATCACGATGATGAACAAGCACAGCGAAGGGTCCTGAACTAGCTCTCTTGTTTGCCTATACACTCATATCTCTCTTACCCGGATCTCCAAGACTTAGTTACGGGCACCTCAGTCTACGGGACACCCTGGGGGTGAGTCTTAATGGAAATATTACTACTCGTTTGCCAATTTCGTGCACATAGAGACGTCACGATCTCTGGCCCTTCCCTATCAGAATGTATGAGATTCGGAGTTACGGACATTTCAAAGTTACTGGCAGTGCCCGGTCCCGGGTCGCCCGGATAAGCGACGGTATGAGTATATCTACAACAACTGTAACTTGGAGGTCGTGTTGCTGGTATCAGTGACGTTTGGCCTGAGAGCGCATGTAATGTAGAGTAAGACCTGTATCTAAAGACCACCGTGACTAGCGACCAGCCTGGTACTACAGTAAAACCTGTAACTAAAGACCACCGTGACTAGCGACCAGCCTGGTACTACAGTAAAACCTGTAACTAAAGACCACCGTGACTAGCGACCGGCCTGGTACTACAGTAAAACCTGTAACTAAAGACCACCGTGACTAGCGACCAGCCTGGTACTACAGTAAAACCTGTAACTAAAGACCACCGTGACTAGCGACCGGCCTGGTACTACAGTAAAACCTGTAACTAAAGACCACCGTGACTAGCGACCGGCCTGGTACTACAGTAAAACCTGTAACTAAAGACCACCGTGACTAGCAACCAGCCTGGTACTACAGTAAAACCTGTAACTAAAGACCACCGTGACTAGCGACCGGCCTGGTACTACAGTAAAACCTGTAACTAAAGACCACCGTGACTAGCGACCAGCCTGGTACTACAGTAAAACCTGTAACTAAAGACCACCGTGACTAGCGACCGGCCTGGTACTACAGTAAAACCTGTAACTAAAGACCACCGTGACTAGCGACCAGCCTGGTACTACAGTAAAACCTGTAACTAAAGACCACCGTGACTAGCGACCGGCCTGGTACTACAGACCACTTCACCAGGCACGGACGGTCTCACGTTCATAAATTAATAATATAATGGTTGAGTGGTGCAAACCTCTAACTAAGGACCACCTGCCACTAAAGACCGCATTCTCTGGCCCCAAGGGGTGGTCGTTAGTTACAGGTTTTACTGTAGCTGGCACTGAACGTAATTCAAATTTTTAAATTTTGGCCAGTCCATAATAATTATTATGTGTGACGACAATTACAATGCATGCCATGATGATCCATTTGAAAATGCACAGCATGCCTAGATAATATCACTGGCTTTGTACTCACTCGTAACGAGAAAGTGGATCGGTTGTCGTGCCATTTGCCATGTCTGAATACCGTGCAGTGCGACAGCTAGCAATCCAGGTACGGCGGATTTACGTGCTGCGCGTTCCCTTGCCAGGCAGTCAGCCAACAAGTGCACGTCCTCGCAACTCAAGTACCTGCACTGTGCCACTCCGAATCGCCACGCGCACTTCACCGCCTCACGGTCGGTCGGCTCCTGGGCATGTCTGTGCGCGCCTGATTACTGATCGCCTGGGGCTCTGCAAGACTAGCTCGTCGCCGCGCTGAGCGCGATAGCACCTCAGACAAGAACAAACATTGATCTCAACTCAAATAATAATTATCCAGTGTATGTTTCCGAACCACTTTGAGCTCTTTGATACTTCGGACAAGCTCACTGGTTGCTACTCCAGAGAGATAGAGCAGAGGATTTTGGCTGGGGAAAGAAACCACCGCTCGGTCTTCCACCGTTTGCATCAGTGGCCAGTTGGGACCTACCGCAGCAACCGGATCATTTTCAGCTTCAGGATTTCTTGAACACGAAGCATCACATCAATTAATTCAATAACATGTACAGGTTCCTGCACGAGTATGAGGGCAGTACCGCGGAATCCTGCCCGCGCCGCGATAGCGGCAAGGGCTGGATGAGCAGCGGTGCTGACCGAGTATGAGTGACTGGAACGTGTTTCCCGTATGCACCCAAGCCAAGGAGATCACTCACAATCTTTGACGTTTGAGTTTACATGAACCATTCTGTGACTTGACTCGAGTCCTGTATGGCTGTATGAGGCTGTGTCAGTGTGAGCTGAGTGAGAGTGACTTCGACAACCGGACACGGACTACAGACTCAGTACACGACTTTTGCATGTACTTTCAGACCACAGAAGCTTGTCATTGAAATGGTAGACTCACGAGTGGATTCTGTCCACTGCCCGTCGTCAAGTGACGACGGGCAGTGGATTCTGTCCACTGCCCGTCGTCAAGTGACGACGGGCAGTGGATTCCGTCCACTGCCCGTCGTCACTTGACGACGGGCAGTGGAACTAGTTCCATCACCATTCATCAGGCAGGATCGCGCTTTCCAGCCCGCGTAATTTGATCTGTCATTGGTCGACTCCAAGGCGACAGTCATGTGACATACGGGAATATTGGATTACTGCAACGCTGCCCGGCCCTATCAATCATAATCCTAGGCCATGCGCTGATGCAGGCATTGGGCTACTCGTAGAAGTACAGATATAATCATGTATTGTTGACGGAGTGACATCCGCACGGCCGGGCCGACAGGAGGAGTGCCTGGCCGGGTGAGACTGACTCAGAGACAGTGAGAGTGGCGAGTGAACGCCGACTTTTGTAGTGACACTGACAGTTGGGCATGCACCATAATATTATCCGTGGATCCACGTACAAGTAAAATGTCTGGGATCCTCTGCGATCCGCGGGCCAAACCAAGCTGGTCAGGTACCTGGGTACAGCGGCTGCATGCATATGCAGCCCAGACCAAGGCAACGGCCAGGCTCAAACTACTGCATGATTGAAACGTGCAAAACCGCACGAAAAACTACAGTCAACTTCGCCAATAACGACATTCGGCGGGGCAACAGAAAAGTGTCCTTATTCACGAAGTGTCCTTATAACCGAAGTCCCATTTGAATGTATGTGAACCCATATTTTGTATAGTATGACATGCATATCAAAATCAAGCTCTTTTCTTGCTCTATGTCAATGTGTACTTTATTTTCATATTGCAGTTGAAAGGAACTAAAAATTCAATATGCAAGGGAAATCAATTGAAAAATATGCCTTTTTGAGCCATCTACAGGGCCAGAGACATGTACATGTATGATGATTTCTGTACAATCATGTACAACTACATGTACATTGTATACATATAGGTGTGCTGGTAAATCCAACAATTTTGAAGCCAACATAAAAAAGGAAGAAAAAGCCCCCCTTGGCTGCATTTTCTTGCATGTGTGCCTTTATAATAATAATACCCATCACCATAGGTTCTGGTACTTCTGCATGACAGGTACATGTACTTGACTGACAGGTACTTGAAATAGCTGTCAAAAGCCCAGAAAGTCGTTATTCAAGCAGTGAATATGACCTCGGGGCACTAAAAGCATGTCGCTATACGCGAATTGTCGTTATTCAGATAGTCGTTATATCCGAAGTTAAATGTATACAGTTAGATGGGACTTTGCTCTGGGCATGGAAATTCGGTCGTTATTCGCGAATTGTCGTTATATCCGAAGTCGTTATTAGCGAAGTTGACTGTACTCCATCTATCTCCGCATTTCCGTGCAGAAGCAGCGGGGGTTGTTGACATCTGTCCGGAATCAGCCAAAAATATCCTCAGTCAGCCAGAACTGTTACTTTGGCAGAAGGCCGAAGCATACACGGACACGCGTGATATGCGCAGATCATACCGGCCGGGTCGGTACACATTATTATGTTTACAGTACGAACTGTTAGAGTTACGCCCAGATAAAGGCAACAGATCCACCGTGAGTCATAGGAATATTACAATTTTATAATAGCTATAAAGAGAACAAATTCTGCTGTCATCGCCACACTTTAACAAAGTCATGAAGGTTTACCAAAATCGATTTTCTTGTCACAATCATCAGTGGAAAGCCGTGACTGAAGAATAACCATGCCAAATCAATAATTTATCTACATTCAATAATGTGTTACGAGAACAAAACAAAGTGCTAAAAATAGAATGAGGGAATAGTGCCTCCATTACCCGTATCGAGAGCCGTGGAGATGGATAATGTGCACATTGTCACTAACGTTATAACACAATGCACCATAACAACACAAGAAAGTACACCACAACAACATCCAGCTCAAGACCAAAGTAGACGCTGCGGCGAGGTGATCATGGTGATGCCCCCATCGCCATCGTTGCCGTTGCCTCCCCCAGAACCGCCACCTGCATCTGCCATCGGCAGTGCTGGGGCTGAGTCTGTGGTGTCGCTGGAACGGGCAAATATGGATGAAGTGAGCACTGAACATGAAAAAGAAGAAAGAAGGCTGAGGGAAACGGAATTCAACAGAGAAAACAATACGATCAACATTCAAAGACCTAGACGATCAACGGCTAATTATTCAATGAATTATTACAGTACTGGATGTCGAGCACCGGTGAAGGCACTGGGAACAGAAGATTTAGCAACAACAGGAACAACGGCAATGACAACAACAGCAATGGTAACAGGTTACCGTCAAGATCAAGGGAGGAGTCAACGAACAGAGGTTCAGCAACGTGAAGCGAGCCTGGGACCGATCGGTGGTGATGAGGAGAATGACACGGAGGACGACACTGAGGATAAGTTGGAAGATGAGACGGGGGACGAGGTTGCGGTTGGTGGAGACGAGGAATCGGATGGTGATTGTGATCGTAAGAAGTCTGCCGTTTTTCTTCATCTGTTGTCTCACCCTAAGTGTCTGCAGGTGTATGATGATTTTAGTTTTTCTGTTCTTTGTCGTGCACGGTACGCTAGTCAGTTGAAAGTACTTGAGGCTGTTTGTATTCGTTTGCATAAGCCTGATCTTTGTAAGCAGAAGAAACATGTAGTTGCGTTAAGATTGTTTTCGTAGGTGCACAGCATGATTGCTTGTCTCACTACATAGTTCTAGCGTTGCAATTAGTTCCTCACCCCTGTTGCACTTAGCTCTCACTTTACTTCTATTGTCTCACCTTCCCTCATTCTATTTTTAGCACTTTGTTTTGTTCTCGTAACACATTATTGAATGTAGATAAATTATTGATTTGGCATGGCTATTCTTCAGTCACGGCTTTTGTGACAAGAAAATCGATTTTGGTAAACCTTCATGACTTTTAAAATCTTGTAGGACGCATCACGCAGCTTCATAAGTAAAAAATTTGGTTGTGAGCAACACTGGCTCACACTCAAATAACTGCTTTTCACCAGAAAAATACTATATTTCAACGTTTCGGTCATGAAATAACCATCATCAGGAATGAAGTGGGCACACCGGTTAGGATGGGTTAATATATGAGGAGCGCTGCGAACTGATAACAAATCACACCTGCATGCACTATGACGAGAGAGAGAACAAAAGGACAAAACATCACCAAAAAAAACCAGGTATAGAAATAACGCAATACGCGACAACTCTAAATATGGCACAGGTACAAGCAACAAACAGAATGTACATGTGCACTAGGTGCGTGCAGACATGTAATTGCAGGCGCTAGCAACAACAGTAGTAGTAACAGTGCACTAGTGCAAGGGGTGCAAAAACCACCACTATCCAGGAAGAGCGAGTATCAGGGCCAGAAATATGTACAAGGCGGTACTTCACCAGAGAATTCACAGGAGGTCCCATCCTGCGTTATTGTTTATGCTGGGACTCGTGTCGCGAATTTGTATTGCTTCGCGTATTCTCCTCCTGGCCCGATCCGACTCGGTGGCAAGGACGCGAACCTCTGTGAATGCCGACTCGCCAAGCGGCAGTACCTCGCCGCCATGGTGAAGTCGGTAGTGCTCGCCCAGGGCTTTTCCAGACGTCTTGTTGCGTGAGTTATCATTGTGTTCTTTTGTTCGCGTTGCTACACTACGGCCAGTCTCTCCAACATACTTCTCCGAGCACTTGCAGGTCAGACGATAAACCACGTTGCGTCTTGTGCATTCTACCTCGTTATTTCTATACCTGGTTTTTTTTGGTGATGTTTTGTCCTTTTGTTCTCTCTCTCGTCATAGTGCATGCAGGTGTGATTTGTTATCAGTTCGCAGCGCTCCTCATATATTAACCCATCCTAACCGGTGTGCCCACTTCATTCCTGATGATGGTTATTTCATGACCGAAACGTTGAAATATAGTATTTTTCTGGTGAAAAGCAGTTATTTGAGTGTGAGCCAGTGTTGCTCACAACCAATTTTTTACTTCATGACTTTGTTGTAGTGTGGCGATGACAGCAGAATTTGTTCTCTTTATAGCTATTATAAAATTGTTGTCTCCGCGTCGATTATTTAAATATTACAATTAATCAAATATTTTGTCCACTGATTGAGGATACCAGACTGTACATGCATATCTGCGCACACACTGTTGGAGTGTTGCTCTAACCAAACTAAGGCAGAAGGAAGAAACAGCACTGCTCACTGTTGTCCGGAAAATATCCGGAGTTGGAGCACTGCAATACATGTAAAAGCAGACTACCGTATTATCTCTAATATAAGCACGGTCCTTTATTTTTTCAATGTACCTCCGGCTCCGCCCCGTGCTATTAATGGAGACTGTTCCATTATTATTTCAACCTCATTTCAGAGGCATGTTGCCATGCCAAATTCATGTATGACACGCACATTTCAGGGTTTTTTTCGCCGGTACAGATAATGAATTTACACAGTGTGCTTATAATGGAGACTGAGCACTTTATTTTTTGAATGCAGCCCCAAAGTGTTCTATTATTGGAGACGTGCTATTATTGGAGACTGTGCTTATATTAGAGATAATACGGTAGATGATTGAGAGTTGATCTCGGCCAAACAACTAATACTTCTTATAGGGATTCAGAGAAAAACAGCTGGCACTTCTTAGCCCCTCATCCCACGCACACACACGCACGCACACATGTACATGTACATGTAGGTCTGCAATGCAACCCAACTGCCATTAGTAATCATACAGTGTAGTAGTACAGTGTATTGTTAGATTGACAGTACAAGTAGTACACTAGTAGTAGTGATCATAGTAATCCAACACTACACTACACTACACTACACTACACTACACTACACTACACTACACTACACTACACTACACTACATAATTACCTTACCTGTCCCCGGGGAAAATTGCAATTCCGCGGCCGCGTTTTTTTCCGCGTTTTTTTCGATTTTTTAAAAGACCGCATTTTCCGCGATTTTCCCGCGTTTTTTGAACTTTTTTGTTGCACTACACGTACACACAGTGCACTGTTCGGTCAGGAACGTCTCATCGTGGCGGCTTTTTACTCAAAAATGACGAGTGCTTACACCCGAGACATGTTACACAGGAAGAATATCAGTAAGAGTGGAGAGGTGGCAAACAGCATCACGGCTGCAACAGCACCGGCCAAAATGTGAATAGTACGGTAGAAGACACCCTGGTCCATGGGGAACGTGGTACCCAGTTCGGCGTCGTAACGAAAGCAGCCGTAGCAGCACGCGTCCCAGCAGCTGTACCGATCCACCTGTATACAGCAGCAGTCCACCGCGTCCTGCACGTTGTTGCTATGCCAACAGCGAGCGCAGGCGCTCGAGGATTCACAGCAGCACACGTGCGTGTACGTGCAGTCCAGGCACTCAGCACAGCATTCACCGCAGGCAGAGGCACAGCGCTTGCTGCCGCTCCGCTGCTGCTGGTGTGTCAACGGTGAGTGGGATGCCGCGGAGGCGGCCGTCAGCCGACTATCCCCGTGTTGAAGCGGAGGCGGTGGTGCCACACCCCCTAGACCGGGAGCGTGCCGATTATCTGATGGATTGTACGCCGCTGGAAGATGCCGTCCGGTTGCTGCTGTTGGTGCTGTTGTTACAGGCGGTGGCGGCGTTGATGGCCGACAGTCCGGCATCTCCATGGACAATGCCTCGTTGTAGCTCGGTGGCGGCTCTTCGCTTACTGTTCAGATCAAAGAGATGGGAAATGATGCATGGATGCATGGACAGGCATTTGAGCAGACGAGTGCACGGACGCTCACATATGCACGCACACACAAATGTACAACCACACACGCACACACACTCTCACACACACACACACACACACACACAGACACACACACATCCCAGCCAGCTCGCATTAAAAATACACACAAGCACGCACACACACACGAGCACGAGCACGCACACACACACACACACACACACACACACAAACAAATTTAAAACTTCAACACATAGGATCCAGTTGTTGAGGTACGGAGAGTCAGGGCCAGGGGAGTGATAGGCTAAAGAACGGGATGGGTTAGTGGTCACTGCAAAAACTAGAGTCATCAGGAAGCGTAGGTGAGTGTTCATGTCCAAGGGAACTCAGCGGCGCCGGATACACTACGGTCACTACGGTAATGACCGTACCATTCTTTGCCCCGGTAACCGTAAAACAAAAAAAAGCACCGATTCGAGCTCCAGATTTGGAAAAAAAATCAGCGGAGCGACCCGCACGCAACAAGTAAATTGTGCCTCAGATGGCGGACCGTGCCACTCCAAATTACCTTCCGACGCCCCTGCCCCTGCCTGCAACTGATAACGAGAGGCCGGAGTTGCTGGAAACAGAAGTAACCAGCACTATTATTAATAATATTGCGTACAAGTACTGAAATTTCACAAATTTGCGGTGTACTTTTATTTCCGGCACTTTCGGTGCATCTGTTTCATACCTACAATTTCAATACACCAAACAAACACTAACACACATAATCCAATAGGGAACTGCTTCTCTGTACCGAAAATTTCTGTTCACCTAACCTGGCCTTTTGCCCTCATACCGAAAAGATCGAGCACCTACAATTTCTGAGTTCTTGTGTGGTTTGAGATGGGGAGGTGGGATGGATTACAAACTGAAAGCTGATAAACAGGCGGTGTGATCAAACAATGAACTACCCGAAACCAGAAAGAAGAACAGTTTGCCACCACCGTGCACGGAGACAGCTGATTTGAACAACTACTGTTCCATGTGTACCAGCTCGGCTAAACCGTGCTACAAAAGCCATGTTTTGACTTGCACAGCGACCATGGACTTGCTATGCAGTGTCGTTATTCAGATGCAGTATCGGGCCATATATGAACTAGGAGTACAGAATCTGTAAGCTAGGAGTACAAATCTGTAAGCTAGGAGTACAAATCTGTAAGCCAGGAGTACAACAGCAGACGGCTCCGATTTTGAAAGATCTTCAATATAGGGACTGACTGTGCACGTAGCTCCATGAGCTTTACACCGCTGGGATAGAGGGGCACATACACCGCTCTATCAACCTCAGGGGCATCGGACACGGTACGGTCACTACGGTATTGACCGTACCACTTTTTGGCCCCAGGCACCCCATAAATCAGTCCAAAGCACTGATTTGGAATCTAAATTTCGAACATTTTCAGCGGAGCCATCCCTGCCAATAAGTAAACTGTGTATCAGATGGCTGACCGCGCACCGCCTTTTAAGATGGAAAGTTACCTTACCACGCTCCAGAACCTGGTATAGCCATGGATAACAATCACCCCCAAAGGTGTACGTATTTCACAGAATTCCAAACCCCTACTAAGGTTAACAGGACTCACTTCCGGTGCTTTGCAGACACTTTGAATTGAGTGCTGCAAGTAAAGAAATCATGTTTACTTCATCTGATCTGTGCATGTTACGGGCACTTCGGTCTACCGGGCACCCTTTGAGCAAATTTCAGTGGAAATATTACTACGTCTGTCACTTGGATGCAGTGAATGGGATTTTCGGTCTTTGACCACTTTGCTGGTGGGCTGATCTACTCCCCCCCCCCCCCCCCCATCGTTTTAGGAGCTGCATATGCACCTTAGATCTTTGCAGGATGGCGCCGCTGCTATGGATGCTGAAAACTCAGTCTAACCGAGTTTCACGCAACCGTGAATCTTTTTTGTTGTTGTTTTTTTGTCACTTTTGTGGAAATAGTGACGCCACATGCCATATCTATGGCTTTTTCCCCATCAAAATGTGTTTGATTCGGAGTTACGGACATTTCAAATTTACGGGCAGTGCCAGGTCCCGCACCACCCGGATAAACAAGGTATGAGTGTATCTGTGATCTGTGTTGATTGCATGTCCTGTGAGATTGAGACGAACAAACAAAAATAAATAAACAAACCATCTGATCCTCAGACCACTACAGTACTGTCGGTCGCCGAAAAACTGGCGGGTCAGCCTCCTAGCCTAGACCGTTGTTATTTTCACGTACTAGTCCATGGGCAGTTGAGTCACTGAGTATACATTGGTATGCTGTGCTTGGTGAAATCCCAGCCGGGTCGTTCTTTACCGCCCAACACTACTGTCACATTGCACATTTTCTGTAATCTTTTGTTTTCGTGGAGCGCTTGGGTTGCAATGAAGCCGAGACCCCACGGCCGGTCAAGCTGCCCCTGCCTCTCCCCCACTGCTGCCATTCCATATGTCTCATCGCTGCCTTGCTGCTTTGTGTCGTCAAATGTGTGTGTGTTTTTTTTTGTAAAAATACACCAGTGGGATTGTGACTGAACAACTCACTGATATCGTTCACGACCGTTGTTGGCGGCCGTGCCTGAGCCGGAGATGCCTGTACACCGGGTAACGGGGTTGTCATTGGCGACGCTGGCAGGGAAATGGCCGCCACCGTCGAGCGATGCACAACGCGTCTCGGGATGCCCGGTGACGGAGTATGAACGATGAAGTTTGGCGGCGACTGTGAATTGCCAAGCCGCTGCTCATTGTACCTAATCAGTTCGGCCAGTGAGAGGAAATCCACGCCCTGCATTGCGGTACGGTACAGCATAAAGTCATAGACATGCTACTGTAAGACCAGTAATGTTAACGGACATTTAATTCTAACGATTTAACGAATTTAAACAATTCGTTAACATTTGAAGTCGTTATGTACAAAACTATATGTATGTGTACAGTTATTTGCCGGTTTTGAGACAGAATTCGTTAGAATTTCACCTCGCTAACCCACAAAAATCTGGAGATCGTTAACTTCAATTGACGTTAAAATATCTGGTCTCACAGTGGTACTATGAACCCAAGAAGCGTGCTCCAGGAGGTACCAAAGTATCTAATGTATTGAGTATAAACCGCCCTGGGGTGTAAGCCGCACACAGATTTGCTGTCACGAAATACAGACATCGACGCTGTACTTCACGGTTAATTTGGCAATCGTCGTATAAACCGAAACGGCCTTTTGTGGGTGGAGTACGAGTGTTACAAGTGCAGCTTATAATAATAATAATAAAACAGGTCGCGTAATGAAGCAGCATAACGATAGATGCGCGAAGCCATGATGCCTGGTCCGCTTCTGTCCTGGGTTCATTACCCCGTGCATTGCAGCCGTGAGCAAAACCAGCTCAGGCTGAGAGTTCTCTCCATGATTGCTTGTCCAAAGCAGCTTATATACTCTGGAAAATACGGCAAATCCAAACAGTGAGAAGCTCTACTGGAACATGATAATATTGAGTTCGCCATTGGCAAAACCCCACAGCATGTAGTGCAGTGTTTATGATGTGCAAGCCTGGCATTGCCTCAGCAAGCAAGTGAGTAGTGAAGATAGCACTCCCTGACAGGAAGCCCCACAGCTCATGCGAGTCAAGGCAGATCATTGGAGGATGTGGCAGCTTGGGACCTGCGTGGGACTGGAATCTCGGAGGCGCACTTTGCTCAAGACCGGAGGGACTAACGTGAGTTTAGTTTTCGGAAGCCACAAAGCCAGCCCCAACCAAGAGTGTTCATCTGTGTCTGCGTCCGTGACTCCCATCGTCAGACGACTTATCTCGACATAAAAATCATTATCTCGCCAAACAGCTATCATTGCCTTTAGCGATGGGCTCTCCAACGGTCCAAAGGTGTGTGTGTGTGTATGTGTGTGTGTGTGTGTGTGTGTGTATGTGTGTGTGTGTGTGTATGTGTGTGTGTGTGTGTGTGTGTGTGTGTGTGTATGTGTGTGTGTGTGTGTGTGTATGTGTGTGTGTGTGTGTGTGTGTGTGTGTGTGTGTCCACCCAGAGTTTGAGGATTTCAGAGGGTGTGGGCAGCGGTTCAATAGACAATTGTGTCATCTTTCCAAGATGCCCTTTGAATCTCTCTCCCCTCTCCCAGGGAGGCTCTGTGACCAATCATGGCAGTGAGCAAGTACAAGTACAAGTGTGTGTGTGTGTATGTGTGTGTGTGTGTGTGTGTGTGTGTGTGTGTGTGTGTGTGTGTGTGTGTGTGTGTGTGTGTGTGTGTGTGTGTGTGCATGTGTGCGTGTGTGTGTCCGTGTGTGTGTGTGTGTTTGTGCATGCATGTGCAGGCATTCGTTTGCCGAGTAACTACACATACCGGTAGCCTCACCTGTCCCTGTAAAAAGAAATTCCCGTTCCGCTCAACAATGAGACTGTGTAGAAGATCATTTTGCAGCGTACTGCAGGACAGAGAAAGACACACAACGTGATACATGCCCCATACCGTACCGTAAGAGCGCCCCACCAGCTTTTCAACGAACACCAGCTATCTGTGCACCTCAGGATAGTAGCTAAATATTAGACCCCAGTAACTGTAACCCTTGGAGCCAGCATGTATTCACGGGTATGGTTTGAAAGGGTACCATATGGAAGTATGCGCTCTGGAAGGGTTTGCGAAATCATGCTATACCGTGCCGATCATAGTACTTGACACCAAAACCTGCGAGCAATACGTCTCCAAATATGTCGTCTACTGAAAAATTAGGTCTCTATGGCATTGACATCAGTGTTTCTTAGCGCTCTGCTGCTGCCAGGAAACCAGAAAGCTAGTTTGTCTTAGCACCCGCGATATACTAGGGGGGGGGGGGGGGGGGAGATAGCCTGAAAGCCACACGGAGGGAGTACGAGCTTCGTATGGCATAAGCCTAAACAATTAACCATCAGTTCCCTCACCGTATAGATATGACATAGGATCCGTCCTGTGTGCTGCGCTTCCTGACCAGAAATGTGCCGTTAAATCGTAGCCGCTGCTCAGCTAGATCACGACTAATGTTACCATGGTACCATCTGAGAATGGGAAAATAGGAACATAGGAAAATAGGAACAATTTATTTGACAATATGAGAGAGAGAGAGAGAGAGAGAGAGAGAGAGAGAGAGAGAGAGAGAGAGAGAGAGAGAGAGAGAGAGAGAGAGAGAGAGAGAGAGAGAGAGAGAGAGAGAGAGAGAGAGAGAGAGAGAGAGAGAGAGAGAGAGAGAGAGAGAGACAAAGAGAGAGACAAAGAGAGAGACAAAGAGAGAGACAAAGAGAGAGACAAAGAGAGAGAGAAAGAAAGAGAGAGAGAGCATGTGGAAGTAAACCAAGAGTACATAACCCCCAAGAGTGTGCAACTGCCTGCACAACCTATACAGTGCTGCGACGGCAGAACTTCACATCACGTGACATGGTTCAAAGGTTATGCTGGCAAACAGTGCAAAGTGACCACAAGGAGAGTTGAACCCAAAGCAGGGTTGCGTACAACCCTGTATCTATCATGCACAGGGTGCAAATAATGCGTACATGTTTGTCACGTGATGTGAAGTTCTGCCGTCGCAGACCCCATAGCTGGAGGGGCACACTCTGGGGGGAGGGGGTAATGTACTCTTGGTTATACCGAATTCAATGGTAAATAGGCCGAAAGGTGCTGCTTCTCCTCCTATACTATCAAGTATGTTGCACCATTCAAGCAGCAGCCGAGGGAGTTAGAGGAAGAGGGTAGAGAGTGGTAGAGCAACGCCGATGACTCTCAACGGCAAGAACACTACCAGGCGGACATCCAACCACAACGCGGCGACCGGAGTCAATGCCCAACGAGCCTCGAAAATGTCGGCAAGCATGCCTACGGTAATGTGTGTTCAAAACTGTAAATACCATGGAGATGCCTAACAGCCGCAGTGTAACACCCGGCTATGTGACGAACACAAAAGGGAAGCGTGTACGAGCGCATATGGAAGCAGGAGCTCTAGGCGCGTGCATACGGGGTGCAGGAGTTGCACCATAATTATACGGAAGTATGCCATATACATCAATAACACCACGGTGCGATGACAAGTGAGTGTAAGGTGTGAATGCCCCGGGAGTCTATCATATTACTTGTCTCACTGCCAATACCATCCAGTATTCTTACATGATCCACACAGCCGTATATTATGAGGAAAACGTATTCCTGTAGCTATGCAGAAGATCAGAGATCTTACTCATAGAAGCGCCTGGCGCTAGCCAGGGTCCACAGCGCTTTATTTTGTATGTTTGTGTGTGTATACGTGTGGTCCGTCATCGCGTGACCCCATGAGCGAGTTCAGCGAACAGATCACGATGATGAACAAGCACAGCGAAGGGTCCTGAACTAGCTCTCTTGTTTGCCTATACACTCGTATCTCTCTAACCCGGATCTCCAAGACTTAGTTACGGGCACCTCAGTCTACGGGACACCCTGGGGGTGAGTCTTAATGGAAATATTACTACTCGTTTGCCAATTTCGTGCACATAGAGACGTCACGATCTCTGGCCCTTCCCTATCAGAATGTATGAGATTCGGAGTTACGGACATTTCAAAGTTACTGGCACTGCCCGTTCCCGGGTCGCCCGGATAAGCGACGGTATGAGTATATCTACAACAACTGTAACTTGGAGGTCGTGTTGCTGGTATCAGTGACGTTTGGCCTGAGAGCGCATGTAATGTAGAGTAAAAACCTGTAACTAAAGACCACCTTGACTAGAGACCAGCCTGGTACTACAGTAAAACCTGCAACTAAAGGCCACCGTGACTAGCGACCGGCCTGGTACTACAGACCACTTCACCAGGCACGGACGGTCTCACGTTCATAAATTAATAATATTATGGTTGAGTGGTGCAAACCTCTAACTAAGGACCACCTGCCACTAAAGACCGCTTTCTCTGGCCCCACAGGGTGGTCGTTAGTTACAGGTTTTACTGTAGCTGGCACTGAACGTAATTCAAATTTTTAAATCTTGCCCAGTCCATAATTATTATTATGTGTGACGACAATTACAATGCATGCCATGATGAACCATTTGAAAATGCACAGCATGCCTAGATAACATCACTGGCATTGTACTCACTCGTAAAGAGAGAGTGGATCGGTTGTCGTGCCATTTGCCATGTCTGAATACCGCGCAGTGCGACAGCTAGCAATCCAGGTACGGCGGGTTTACGTGCAGCGCGTTCCCTTGCCAGCCAGTCAGCCAACAACAAGTGCACGTCCCCGCAACTCAAGTATCTGCACTGGGCCACTCCGAATCGCCACATGCACTTCACCGCCTCACGGTCGGCTCCTGGGCATGTCTGTGCGCGCCTGATTACGGAGCGTCTGGGGCTCTGCAATTGCGCAAGACTAGCTCGTCGCCGCTGAGCGCGATAGCGCCTCAGACAAGAACAAACATTGATCTCAACTCAAATTATCCGGTGTATGTTTCCAAACCACTTTGAGCTCTTTGATACTTCGGACAAGCTCTCTGGTTGCTACTTCAGACAGATAGAGCAGAGGATTTTGGCTGGGGAAAGAAACCACCACTTGGTCTTCCACCGTTTGCATCAGTGGCCAGTTGGGACCTAGCGCAGCAACCGGATCATTTTCAGCTGCAGGATTTCTTGAACACGAAACATCACATCAATTTATTCAATAACATTATTGGATTACTGCAACGCTGCCCGGCCGGCCGGCCTATCAATCATAATCCTAGCCTAGGCCATGCACTGATGCAGGCATTGGGCTACTCGTAGAAGTACTACAGATACAATCATGTATTGTTGAGGGAGTGACATCCACACGGCCGGGCCGACAGGAGGAGTGCCTGGGTACCGGGTGAGACTGACTCAGAGACAGTGAGAGTGGCGAGTGAACGCCGACTTTTGTAGTGACACTGACAGTTGGGCACCATATCCGTAGATCCACGTACAAGTAAAATGTCTGGGCATGGGATCCTCTGCGATCTTAATCCGCGTGCCAAACCAAGCAGCAAGCTGGTCAGGTAGAGCGGCTGCATGCATATCATAATGCAGCCCAGACCAAGGCAGCGGCCAGGCGCAAACTACTGCATGACTGAAACGTGCAAAACCGCACGAAAAACTACTCCATCTCCCGCATTTCCGTGCAGAAGCAGCGGGGGTTGTTGACATCTGTCCGGAATCAGCCAAAAATATCCTCAGTCAGCCAGAACTGTTACTTTGGCAGAAGGCCGAAGCATACACGGACACGCGTGATATGCGCAGATCATACCGGCCGGGTCGGTACACATTATTATTTTTACAGTACGAACTGTTAGAGTTACGCCCAGACAGTGCAGATAAAGGCAACAGCCATTAATTTTTAGATCCACCGTGAGTAATAGGAATATTACAATTAATAAAATATTTTGTCCACTGATTGAGGATACCAGACTGTACATGCATATCTGCGCACACACTGTTGGAGTGTTGCTCTAACCCGCGGCAAACTAAGGCAGAAGGAAGAAACAGCACCTGCTCACTGTTGTCCGGAAAATATCCTAAGTATAGTTGGAGCACTGCAATACATGCAAAAGCAGACTAGCTGATTGAGAGTTGATATCGGCCAAACAACTTCTTATAGGGATTCAGAGAAAAACAGCTGGCACTGCTTATTTACTTTAGCCCCTCATCCTGCGCACGCACGCACGCACACACACACACGCACGCACACATACATGTACAATCGTCATGTAGGTCTGCAATGCAACCCAACTCCCAAGTAATCATACAGTGTACATTAGTACTATTGTTAGATTGACAGTACTAGTACAGTAGTAGTGATAGTAATCCAACACTACACTACACTACACTAGTCACTATAGCAACAGGAGATGTAGCACCCACCAAAGACACACACCAAAGCCTAGCCAGCCGCTCACCACCGTTTATTGACACATGAGAAGTGACATCCTATATTGCCTCATTCTGGCCAGTACGCTCATATACATGTACATGTAGGTATGTACAAAGTATGTACAGTCAACTTCGCTAATAACGACTGCGGATATAACGACAATTCACGAATAACGACAGAATTTCCATGCTCAGAGCAAAGTCCCATCCCACTGTAATACATAATGAGACTTCGGGTACAACGGCACTTCGCGAATAGGGACACCTTTCTGATGCCCCGCTGAATGTCGTTATACGCAAAGTTGACGGTATGTACGTTATAACTACAGTGCTGGCAACTGAAATCCTACCCCCTTGGCGGCGCGCCGCGCCACCAAGGGGGTCGGATTTCAGTTGCCAGCACTGTATGGGATATCTCACAGGGAGTACAGTAAAAGCGTCCCAAAATCCGGGCGTGAATATCTTTACATTTCGAAACGTAAAGATATTCACGCCAGAGAGAATGTTTCTGGAGTTGGGGAAGTGAAGAGAAGGGAGTTCTACAAGTACAAGTATAAGGAGCTGCGTTGGATTTAACAGACAATAAGAAAATTGATATCGAGTAAGCTAAAGTTCTCTGTAAGATGGTGTGGGAACTCATGTCAACTCAATGTCAATAGAAATTAACGATTGCATCAATCTGGAGAAAAGGCCATACGCAAAGTTGTAACCATCAAGTTCATCATGCTAATAATAATTTTGATCGATGATACCAATCGGGAGTCTGCGATGTCTATGGCTGGCTGCGCAATGTCATCATCATTGTATTGAGAATGTCATACAGTCAGACCTCGCTTAATCGCACACACCCATTTTCCACAAAAAAATATCTGGACAGGCGAGCTAGGGAACCGGATAATTAAACACACATCCTATATGTATGTGTGTATGTATGACATTGTGCTGTAAATCAGTAACCAACGATTTTCTTCCGGATGGCGAGGGATCCGGATAAAAGAGGATCGGAAAAGCGAGGTTTGACTGTACGCCTGACAATCGCATACAGTTACCGCATGAACTGACTCAGAGTTGCCACAACCTAGCCTTGTGTCTTGTCGATCTGTGTATCATGCTCTGACAATCACATACCGTATACCGTCAGCCTTACTCGGAAGTGCACGTACTTGCAGTACAGCCCTGGACTGGCCCACTCGAAGTTACACGGGCCACTCTACGGAATGTCTAACTCGCCCTCGCAGCCTTCGCAGCACGCACGCAGAGAAAGACGAGAACCAGCACGGGAGACACGGACAGCAGGATCAGGGCGGCGACGATATATGACAGGACATGAATAACCTTGTAGAAATATCCCTGATGGTGCATGGGCCATGTGGTTGCCAACTCGGAGTCGTACTCAAAGCAGCAATTACATGCCAAGTCCCAACAATTACTACCATCGCCTTCCTGTATACAGCAACAATCAACGACCTTCTGTACCATATCGTCATGCCAACAGCGCGCGCAGACGCTCGAGGCTTCGCAGCAGCACAGGTTGCCATAGGTACATTCCATGCATTGAGTGCAGCATACACCGCAGGCAGGGGCACAGCGCTTGCCATCGCTCTGCTGTGCCGTGGCATGGGACGGTGATGGTGATGGTTGTGACGGTGGTGTGGGTGTGCAGTTCGGAGCTCCGCTGACTGCCACTGACTCAACATCTCTGCTTGCCGTCATGCAATGGCCCACCGGTGAGTGTCGTCCCAGGGCTGCTGCCGCCGCCGCAGGTGAACTGCCATCCGGAAGCTCTAGTTGAAGGGTGTCGTAATTCGGCGGTGACTCATTGCAAGCTGTGCTCAAGAGCAGGACACGGACACAAGCAATCACACACGGCATGCACCCACACATACATGTACGGCACAGCATCCACACATACGCCACAGCACCCACACATACGCCACAGCATGCATGCATCCACACACAGCCACGCACATCCACGCATGGACACAAACGAGCAAGAACCAGTTGGGTCACAAGAAATCGAACGGCCCTGTTTTATTTCCCAGGATACCATTACACAGTGTTACGCTAAATCCCATGCAAGGCTAACAAAGGTGGTGTTGTGACCTACAATCAAGCGTGGCGTATCACTGAAGCGAACGTACTGAAGGTCTCCGATGAGATCTGAAGATGGGGTTGTACTTGTAACATACAATTGGATGTTACGTTGAATCTGGGAAAAAATCTGATACTACTGCGGAGGTCACTGGTCATTAGGGCACCTACCCAACCTACCCACCTCAACTCAAACGTTCCAAATACGGTCTCTTTGCTGCATATATTTTTCTAGAAGAAAAGAGGACCAAAGAGCTACATTTTACGCTATAATGTCCACTAACACCACCAGCTACTTTACAGTCAGCTCATGCGATAACATTGCATGACACTGACCAACGGTACTGACGTTCTACACCTAACTGGCAATCAGCTCTAGCACATCTTGGATGCGCACTCCAACAGCCTTTGGTCCTCTTTTCTTCGGCTTATAAATTCATACTTGGCTCTCCATCCGGGTCTAACTATACGTTTTTTTCTGTTTCCATCCTGTTGATGGGCCATGTACAAATATTTGGTGACCAGTTGATGACGTATACAGCAGCCGAGAGACTGTGTTTTGAGTGTTTGTGCTGATGTACCCTAGTGAGTAATGTGCAACTGGCTGCAGTGGTGTCTGCGAGCGCTTAGAAGTGGCCACTGATCGGCTAAGTGCATGCCGAGAACACCATCGGTTTGACCGATGGTGTTCTCGGCATGTACTTAGCCGATCAGTGGCCACTTCTAAGCGCTCGCAGACTCCATTGCAGGCGTGACAGTAGCAAGAGACCAGTAGTCCTGACCTTGCCGATGTCCCAGTCTTTGGTGATTGTACTTGATAAGACCCTGCACAGACGTGAAGTCAACATTCTGCAAGGTATTGAAGAGATGATGACAACATAAAACAGAAGTTAATAGTGACGTTCTGCCATACGCGAAACACAGAGAAATCGCGTAGAGAGCAGGTGTCTGGGTAAGAGTCTACGACTTCGCGTGTTTTGGGTCCAGATTTCCACGTGGAGATGACGTTCTCTATGTTGTCGCACATGCAAAGAAAATGCGTACGGATCAGCTGGGTATCATTCAAATGCAGTCGATAGTCACTACTAGAGACTCATTTGTATGGGGAGAAGTCGGGGGTTCGCCCTGTACGTTGTATTTAGCATAGCAAGGACATTTTGGAAAACAGAAAAATGGGGTACGGGTTTACGAGGTAACTGTATCTCGTGCCCGCCCCTACTATTTTGACCTCGCTAGAACCCTGCACATGCACACACGCACGCACACACGCACACACGCACGCACACACACGCACGCACACACACACACACACACACACACATATACACACACACGCACGCACACACACACACAAAGTTTACCTGGCCATGCAGGTAATACGAACCATGTCGCTCGAATATTTGACTGTGAAGGACATCATTGTAGTAGGTTCTGGAGGACAAGAGAAACCAACGACTCCATTACAAATCAGCGCGCACGAACTATTCTCGAAGTATCGCACTCACCAGGGCCGGAGAATGGTTTTGGAGTGATCAGGCCGACCTTTGAGGAGGTCGGTGGGGAGCTTCCCCGGGAGAATTTTGAAAATTTACATGAAATAGAGCGGATTTGGGCATCTCGTGAGGCTCCGGAAAATGCAGGAAATCATAGTCAAAGAACAAAAGCACAACTTTTTTATATCCATATCACAAGTCACACAGTATGGGTGATGGTAGCATCGAAGAGATTGAACACTGCAAGGAATAGGTAAAAAAAACTATTGATAAAGACTTTAATAACTGCCGGTATGACCTCGTGTCGACTTCTCCGTGTTTGCATGATCGACTCCTTAACAGGGCCTCTCAGTCTCTGGCACAGCCTGGTGTACATGTACATGCATGCAGAGTGTACGTGTGCGCACACTCTGCGCGGGCTTCGGCTTCTCAAACGAACGATTATTTTTCGGCTTCCTCGATCTTTTCTAATTGTCCGCAAACTCCAACGCAGCCACTTACACATTAAGGAAACTTCACTCCTCAACTACAGGCCCGAACATTTGGAGTAATGTAAATCTTGACTAGTTTGAGGGAAAGACACAAACGGGAAAAGTCTGAAGAAGAAAAATTGACTGTCACCACCAGGACTCAAACCAGGGACCCTCTAAATCTTAATTTAAATTTGAATCGCAGTGAAGAGATCGTTTTTGGAGTTGAGAACTGAAGTTTCCTAAGTGTTCCTCGATCTCAAAAGACACGCCTTCTGAACATGAATCCACGATGGCCTAATGTAACGTCTAAAACCAACGAATGCAGCTAAGGAAAGCCTGGAAAGCACCCCACGATTGCATTAAACAGCCCGTTTTGCCGTGCGCTAATAAGTGACAATATTGATGACGCGGACCAAGTAACAGGGAGTAGTCCACAAGCCACACAAACTAGCTTCATGCTATAGAGGAAATGCTCGCCTACATGCGTCCACCCTTGGCACTGTACTCACCGTTTCGATATGACGTAGGATCCATTTCTACTGCATTTCCTGACCAGGAACGAGTTCACGGTCAGCCTTCGGGCAGCTTCATCTCGAGTTATAATACCATGATACCACCTATGGTAATACAGCAATTTCAAGAGATCAATATGTTGTTTCCATGGTTACTGGACACACAGGTTTTTTTATTTTTTTTTATTTCACCGTCCAATGGCAAAAGCCAATACAAAGGAAGGGGCATTAGCCAGCCCTGGCAGGTTCAATTGGCATGCCCGTCTGTGACGTCACAATTCAATGGCATTCACGTACAGTAAAACCTGTAACTAAAGACCACCGTGACTAGCGACCGGCCTGGTACTACAGTAAAACCTGTAACTAAAGACCACCGTGACTAGCGACCAGCCTGGTACTACAGTAAAACCTGTAACTAAAGACCACCGTGACTAGCGACCAGCCTGGTACTACAGACCACTTCGCCAGGCACGGACGGTCTCACATTCATTATGGTTGTGCAGTGCAAACCTCTAACTAAGGACCACCTGCCACTAAAGATCGCTTTCTCTGGCCCCAATGGGCGGTCGTTAGTCACAGGTTTCACCGTACATCGAAGTGCATAAGCGGTCGTCACAAATGGTGTTTTTCATCCCTGAATTGAGCATCGTTCATTTCATACTCGGAACCCCCCCCCTGAAATGAATGCAATTTTCTATTGCTATGTTGGATGACGCAAATCCTATGCATGTGAATATGCATGTACATTGTCTGTCGACTTCCAATTTTGGCCCACATCTCTAGCCAAGGGGGGGGGGGGGTAGAGGGGTGCAGAGCCCCCTACCCTGCTGGCACCTGTAGTAGACGGACTTCCTCCTACACACACCACTCATGATGTATTGCACTGTTCATTGCTGGCACCGGCATCAGGTCTCTTGTTACCTAAAGTATTATCTGTATTCTTCCTTCCACACAATCATTGAGCACTTATACGGCCAGTGATGCGTAACTGCCATTGTTCTTGGCTGCCATTATTCATAGTTCGCTAGCTCGGAGCTGTAACTAGACTTCAATCTCTTATATGGATCCGTCTTTCAGTTTCCCAGTTCAGTTGTTGTTGTTTAGTCTTCCCTTCCGTTTCAGTCTTGTTTTCTGTCTAGCTGACTTACTTCTGTGCTACCTAGTCCTCTGAATCACTTCTAAAACCTACTTCTGTAAACTAACTAATTTTGTGAGTTCGGAGAGACTGAACCAGTTTGCCTTGTAACTCAGTCGCTCACTACAGCACCCCCCCCCCCCCCAATCCCACTCTGATAGCGCACCGCCCTGCTCAGATGTTTGTGTTTTTTTCTGTTCACACAGCGAAAATGCGGCCGCTAATCGATCGTTCCACATGCTCTGTGCATACGAATGTTGCTTTTTTTGTGACAAGGTCAATAAGTGGGACATGGAACAAATGGGCACACTGCCTGTCCCCCACCCACCCCCTACAATTTTTCCTGCTTAGAACCCTGCTACTATGCATATGTGTTCTCCTTGCAGGCACAATGATTCAATGGCATAAAGACAGTGCCTATACCAATAGTTACTGTACCCCCGGCAAGTGGCTATAACGGTATAATCGTGCTTAGAGAAACCTGAGCCACGTGCCTAAAGCAGTGCCAAGGCTCTTGCCGCCCCTGCAGCCTTCAGTTGGGTGTTTTCGACTGTGCATGATGTCCCGGTAATTGAAATGTAATCGCGGCGCTATTTTCACGGGCGGGCGGATTTTGGCTACTGACTATGGTAGTATGCTTCTCCTTTACTAGAAGGATCTCCCTGGGGTTCTTAGCTCTCTTGAAGTACAGTCCCGCCGGTCGCCGAAGAACTAGGCGGGGGGGGGGGGGGGGGGTCAGCCTCCTAGACTAGACCGTTCTTGTTTTCATGTATTACAGTCTATGCACCGTTGAGTCACCGTGTATACATTGGTATGCTGTGCTATGTGCAATCCCAGTGTCTGCTCCAGAGCCGGGTCAGCGACCCGGTTGGAGGGTACTTGGACCCGTTTGGAAGGAAAAAGAACACCGAGTCACCTGTGACCCTGTTGGGAATACACACCACTGGGAGTCCTATTATGTACAGCAGGGAGTACTATTATGTACAGCAGGGAGTACTATTATGTACAGCTCCCTGATGTACATGTCCACATGCAGTAGCCGCACTTAACACGTTCCCGGCTCTGACCCGGATGCAAGGGTGTTGCCAGGTACACGGGTATCCACCCAGTTGGTTTGAAATCCTGGAGCAGACACTGAAATCCTGGAGCAGACACTGAAATCCTGGAGTACACTTGCATGTGACTTTGTGTGCGTGTGGTGCAAGCTCCAATATCTGCACCCACGGCCAGATATCGCCGGCCAGTGACTGCCCTATTGGATGCTCGAACAAAGGGCTCACACGTGCCGCAACGCTTTCTCACAGTCACTCTCCTAACCGACCTGTTCTGCCAGGAGTCTGCATTGTCGTGTTTCATGCTGTGTGTGCGTGCGTGCACTGTTGCGTAAGAGCCTGGAGCAGTGTTACGCACACGGCATGCCTGCATGTCCCTTGCATGCAGGGCAGTACAGGCAACGTTCTACAACGTAAAACCAGCAGGCACGGTTAGCATTCGAACTGTTCACGCTACCAAACTTCGACCGTCGGCCTGTACCGTTTTGTTGTGTGTTTGCAAGACATGGTTAGCAGTTCAGTTTCTGCCACAACGATCGACTTGTGACGTCACCCTAGTTGGAATTGTACCGTTTCGTTTCTCCCGGTAAACAGAGCATTCTATCGTCGAAACGATACCAAACCGACGGTATTTTAGGTGCTGGGAACGAGCACCGTTGGATTTAGCGTAAATGGTAAAATGCTAACCATGTCTGTTGTAGAGCAGTACTCACCGGTATCTGAAGAGGAGTTGATCCGTTATCGTGTCATGATTCGCCATCACTACAATCATGTACGTCCGACCACCATGCAGAAACCGTAAGTGGGCAGCAGTGCAGGCACCGTCAGCAAGCTATCCGTAGCCAGCACACGTAGCTATGAGTAAAGTAGTTACGCTCACCGATCTCAGCCGAGAAACCGTCGCCGATCTACCCAAGCTGAGTCGTCGCGTTGCATGCAATCCGATCCGTGATGAACAAACCAAGATTGGTGTCCGAGACGCTAATAAGATCCCTAGTCGCACACCGTTATCCGTACTGACTAGCTATCAGCAAATGACTATTTGTACGACAAATAGCGAGTACGAGTACTGCATGCCTTGTATTTACATAATCTTGTAGGTGCAAGCGACGAACATAATATCCTCCCCAGAATCATGAGACCACTTCGCCGCAAAGAGCAAAAGAAAATCGGATGCAGGAAATAATTATGTACTCGGGGTGAGCAGTCCAGGACCAAGTGGCAAGTGCTGTGCCGCGTGCATTCAGAGGTCTTGCCGAATGAATGAGGCGCGCGCGGCTAGCTCTGCCCTTCCCTTGTCCATGATGAAGTCATTGAAGACGATAGACTTCGCATCACAAGCTAATGTATTTAGATAGCTCATGAATTTCATTGATGCCAAACTGATCAAAGACGGCATGTTTGTCTGAGAGTGAGATCCAAACAAATGCCTTTTCCGTACAAGGCCATCTGGCACGGAAGGCCTCGGGCTCGGGCTTAGCCCATGTCGACTCAGTGTAGGTCTACATGTGTCTGGCAAATGACGCAAGTGCAATCTCGGAAACAGAACAGGGGGAAAACACGACAGATCCCCACACGTACTAACAGTTGCACTGCGCAACAGACAAAAGCACTAACGCCGCAGTAACGGTGGTGTCTTCATGACTGATCCACAGCCGCGGGCACAGGACCAGGCATAACCACGAACTAGCTAACTCGCGACCTTCGGATTATGGAAACCATACTATACATAGTCATAGACTATAGACTCAGGCATGGTCATAGACATGATAGAGGCACACACTTGCTTGTGACTTGATCTGCCGAGACCAGGGTTTTCACCACTAGTCACTCCCTGGTTGAGACTCATGTCATGAAGTCATGATAGTCGTCGTCTTCGTCGTCGACACTGCCGTCGTCATCGTCGTTGTCGTCATCGTCATCATCGTCGTTGTCGTCATCGTCGTTTTACCTTTTCTCAGCCAGTTCACAGTGACCTGGCCTGTGACACACACAGTACAGGAAGGTGAGAGTTTTGAACTGAAGAAAATATTTAATGGTCCCTGCTGGGATACTGGGCCGAGCTGGGGTAGGCTATGGTGAGAGGTTTAGGCCCCGGTCACACATGCACTTTTTTTTAGCAATACACAATCATGTATGACTGATTTTGAGTGAAAACAAGACTATTTTGTCCATGTTTGTTGTAGGCATCATACGAAGAAGAGTAGGACTGTTTTCTTGGCAAGGAGTAGTGAGGTTTTGTGTGAAATTTTAATTTTCGGCAATCACATTTCGTTAATTTCTTACTTTTTAAAAACAGTAGAAAAAAGATAAGGCACCCATTTTGATAATCCAGGGGATGGCCCACGCCTGGTACTGCCACTGCATTAAAATCATACGTAATGACTGATAAAATGCTACACCTGTGAAGTAAAAGAAAAAGGCCCAACCCTGCCCTGCCAGCTATTTGGGCTTACGGGGGGTCGCCATGGCAAATAATAATATTAAAGAACTATTATAGAAAATCTAAGTTTAATAGAGAAATAACACTAAGAGCAACAGCAGTGAAATTTACTAGTGTGAATTTTAACAATCAAAGCGAGAAATGAACAAAGGAGAAAGGAAGGAAAGACAACGTGATAACACATAACAGCAGTACTAAAGACTATAAAATTAATGACGGGAAGTGCCAGCTTCGGCAGCAACTAGGAAGGCAGAAGAAGAGACAGGTGCATGTACAGCGAAAACAGAGCGGCTACCACGCAGGCACATGACACTTGCTCTGAGCAACGCAAAGCTAAGGCGGCAGCGGATGAATGACATAACAACCGAATACGGTTCGCTGCTTTTCTCAGCAATGAGAGATGCAATACGCTTGTAAAGAGAGGCAGATTGCTTGCCCATGCCACCGGTTGTCGAGAAGACCAACGGGACAAATGAAGCATGCTCGATCTCCCGCAGCCTCTCTTCATACGATCTCTTCTTCGCTTTCTCATGGCGAACGTAGGTGGCAGAAATGGAGGAGGACTGGTTCAAAGACGCAAAAGGGTTGAAAACCCGGACGTCGAAGAAGGTGCGTTCGAACCGCCCTCCCCACACTCCATTTGCTGCTACGTCCAAGCGAGCCTGGTCGTCGCGGATGGCGGTGCGATAGCGAAGCTGCTCCCCACTCAGGGGCTCCAGATGAGGCTCTACAGATACGTTGGTGGCAACACGCTTCAAGAAACCAGCGATCACATCGCGGATCTCGTTGTGCCTGATGGTAGGGTAACCGCCGGTGGGGCACGAGAGGGCATGGGCCACTGTAAACTGGCTTCCACAAACGCACCCTGATGGCATGCGCTGTGGTTGCCAGTTGTACCTCAGGTGAACTCCATCGCGAAACTCCGCTTTGGAGAGGGCAAATCCATGGCGCTTCAAGGGCCTGCAGGTCAGCCAACTGGAAGAACCCTTCTCCACAGCCAGGTCGATTACACGCTGCTTGGCCTCCGGCAGACTGGAGCGGAGCAGCAGGGCTTGGGCTTTGACAGCATTCCGTGCTGTTATCCTCACCTCCGCCTTGGCAGTACGAACGAGACTGGTTGCAGAGCCGTCAGTCACCCTTCGCGATGCATCATACTGGGATGCGAGATCCATGGGATTGCCCAGCCTGAGCCCTCCGTGACGACATGGAAGCGCAAGAATTGACCTTTGCTCCGAGTTGACAATATGGCTGGTAAGAGCGGGGATGAGCCTCTCCATTAGCAGCTTCTCCACAGGTGTCAGAGCAGCTGCAGCTGTTGGTGTGGTGCGGCAGAGGAAAGACCACTTATTCTGCAGGCCTTGGGTGAGTGCAGCGTATGCAGCTTGTGGTTGCGTTTCCGCATACGAGGACAACTTCTCCACGAGGTTGAGCCATCTTGTTGCCTTCTGCTCAACAAAGCTATCCAGGAATGCAGGCGTACCAATAGCCGAACCCAGGTACCGGCAACCATCGACGCGGATGTCAACTCCAGTGTCGGCGAACATCTCCACTGCTCGATCATAATGCTCCGGTTTAACCAGGAGAACCGACTCGGACGGGTTGAGATGATAGCCGTAGGCAGGACCTTGCTCTGTTAGGCCATGCCACCATGCACGCAAAGGCATCAGCTTGCCACCTGCTCCTGAGTCATCAGCAAACCAGGCTTGCACAGTATTTGCAGTAGAGACTGACTGCAGCAAAGGAAGAACACCGAGAGCATAGAGAGGCATAGCAATTGGGTCCCCCTGCGTGGTACCTTCGGAAGAGAGGATGACTTCTCCACCGACAAAGAGCTGTGCGGGTTGCCTGTAAGTGTTGATGACAACTGGTGACATGGCTGGACAAAGATGTTTGATGTTCTGCAGATATACAGCACGATTCAAGCAATTGAACGCGTTTGAGGCGGGGAGGGTGGCAAGGAGTAGTCGAGCCTACGAACAGTTGAGTGACTTTGTCTTTTGGTCATTATACATGTAAGTTTTTCTGGAGTCAAGATCAGGTGATGGTTACGTCAGTATGAGCAAAAGTGATCGGTTGATTCTCAGGCTGAGGAATCTACTGGATCTGGATCCGACCAGGGAGCCCTGTGTATGTGTATTGTGTAGGGCTCCCTGGATCCGACTAGGCTAGCGACCACAGCCAAAATCAATCCATCGCTTCTCTTCACCACTTCGCGTAGAAAAATGGCGATTGAAAAGTAACTGCATATTTTGGTGAAAAAGGAGGACAAAAATTAATGTTACGAGTTATGACTAACTGTCCACCAACGTAACCAGATCTTATGCAGTCAACGAGTGCGACAAAATGGCACAAAACTGACAAAGGAGTACTGAGACATTCGGCGACCTGACACCTAGCTCCAACACTTCTCCAAGGCGCAAACCAACAACCTTCCAACTTGGAAGGCTCAGGTTCGGAAAGGTCCAAGAGGGAAGGAAAGCGCAACGAAGAAGAGCACGAGCTACGCATCACGGCAACAAAGAATGCCGAAAGTTGCATATTTCTTACTCATTTGACATAATAATTATTATCAAGAGTACATAAACTGTTTATGGACTCTTGCATGATGCTACTCAAAATTCTTTATTTTATTTTATGGGGTTAGTGTACGCACTTTACCAAGAGTCCATACCAAGAGTTATGGACTCTTGACTTTACCCATATCATGGTCATTTCACTCATTTGTCACCCCACGCTGTAATACAGTGGTTCATGCACATAGTACAAGTCAACATTATTCATTAAAGGGGAAGTTAAGGCAAAAATTAAAATTTCACCAGTTGTAGTCTTCGGGGTGCTGAGTCGAATGGTCTTGGTCCGAGAAAGCTGAGACGCTCCATTCCTACTTGAATCCCAATCGAACTCGCGCACTTCCACCGAAACTGGGTGACTGCGCCCTACGAGATGGGGATTTGTAAGCAAAATGTCACTAAAAGCGGCATTTCGTTCTTATAAAAGCACGGATGACCGCGATTGGCCCATATGTTGTAGTCTTTTGGACGCTGAATCGACTGGTTTTGGTCCGAAAAGGCTGCGATGCAGCGTTCCTCCTTTATTCCCAATCGAACATGGTTGAAGAAGTGGTCACGTGCTCCTGGGTGCCGCACTGCCAAAATCACCTGGTCACCACGCCAGCAGGCGACAACTTTCACACCAAGGTTCAACTCGAGTGACAGGACTGCACCCAAAAAAGGTCAAAACAGGCTGTAAGTTGTACCCTGCAGGCACGGTGACCAGGTGACTGGTGTACGCAGGAGCACGTGACCGCTTGTTCAACCATGTTCGATTGGGAATTAGGGGCGAACGCTGCATCGCAGCCTTTTCGGACCAAAACCAGTCGACTCAGCGTCCAAAAGACTACAACATATGGGCCAATCGCGGTCATCCGTGCTTTTATAAGAACGAAATGGCGCTTTTAGTGACATTTTGCATACAAATCCCCATCTAGTAGGGCGCAGTCACCCAGTTTCGGTGGAAGTGCGCGAGTTCGATTGGGATTCAAGTAGGAAGGGAGCGTCTCAGCTTTCTCGGACCAAGAGTCAAGACCATTCGACTCAGCACCCCGAAGACTACAACTGGTGAAATTTTAATTTTTGCCTTAACTTCCCCTTTAAAGGGGCACTCCGGCTTCATTTTCGACGCCGAGTTTTCGATGCCATGCAAGACGAAGGTAGGTGAAAGAGAAGACCCCTCGAACAAGAACGAGTCTCCAGAAGCGATCGAGTCGAGCAGGAAGACGACTTTTGAATTTCGCCGAGCGAGCGCTGATGACGTAATGAGGGATTAGCTTGCCAGTGGAAATGCATCTGCGTACATACATTTCACATACTTTTTGGCCAATTTTCAATCGAAGAGGAGGTTGTTTTCTATGTTCTCGCAACGTCGTGAGCGATCCCGTCTTCTATACCCTTCCAGGTACCCTCAAGGTCCTCCAGAGGAGAATTTATCTCCAGCGAAGCGTTGTTGATCCGCTAAATTCGTCTCGAGACATATTCACCCAGTGCAGTGCTGATAAAATTTAGAATGTTGAATCTGTGATAATTGTCGACGATGGAGAGAGAGGTTGATAGCCGCTGTCGCAGGGAAAGTGAAGCTGCTGGAAGTAACAGCGGGGAGCTTGTTAGCATCACATGTGCATCCAGACTTCAAAGCAGCTTGACGGAATCGGGGAGTACTGACTATTTGTCTCGCCCTCAGTTTAGTGAATTTTATGACCAGAAAATTATTCGATCAGGATCCCTTCTACAAGATGTGTAGTACAGGTGATTTCTGAACTTGACGATATGGAGACCGACCAGTAGACGTACCAACAACGTGTACCTGCAGGAAATTCACCCAAGGCTATTGCTATCCTCTTCAGTGGCTGTTGTTTTTTAGTAAAAATATGTTCACTTCTCTCAACATACTCCTGCATGGCAGCAAGAAGGTGCGCTATGGAATTCAACGCCACAATCTTCGCCCAGCTGTGGATGAAACATGGTCAAGTCATGGCAGTACATATACTTGAAACAGATGAGAAATTGAAGTTCATTTGTGATGGGAAGTTTGACAGCCCCAGTGACCGAGTCAAGCATTGTCTTTTGCCGTGGCACAAATTGCTGAAGAATCCGAGATGGTCTTGGAACTATGCACATGGATACTACCAGAAATAATGGTGGCATGAAACATGGTGGAATGGGACAGCTCACGGAGAATACTGGAATAGCTCAAGCATCTCTAAGTGATTGTAAATCCTGTTCTGGCTGATAGCTTCAGCCTGCTGCGCCCGTCCATGTACAATGATGGGAGCAAGCATTTCTGTTTTCTACATATTTGCCGGCTACTGTACTGTGGTATTACAGTTGCAGGTCCCTTATATAAAAAAACTAGCAGCACCCCCGGCCAGCGTTGCCTGGCCGAATGTGGCATGCGGGTGAAGCAAGTACATGAACAGCACACGTGCTCAGCACGTGGTGGTGGCCAGACCGCTGAAGTCCTGGTGAGGGAGGTTCTTCATCGTTGGAAGGAGAAGGAGGGACGTCTGTTACGCCTTCGGGAGGCTGGTCAGGGTTGTCCATCACCTGGTGGCGGATGAAGCGGCTCAAAAAATTAATAAACTTACGAACAAAAGTGCGATGCGCTCTTCACTGCAGATCAGATGCAGAGTGCAGATCTTTTGTATCCTTTTGTTGCAGATGTTTCTATTTGCAGAGAATGGTTCACGTGGTCCGCAGCGCTTGTGCGGCTGCTAGTGCTAACTTACCTATGGCCTAGGCTAGGTGGCTACATGATTCGCACGCTTCGCGTGCTCAGTGCTTCTGCGCGCGGCTGCTACTGCTACTCGTACTGATCGTGTCTGCTACCTACACTGTTCGCACGCTTCGCGTGCTCAGCACGTGGTGGTGGCTACACGATTCGCACCCTTCGCGTGCTCAGTGCTTCTGTGGCTGCTTCCGCTAGCACACGATTCGCACGCTTCGCGTGCTCAGTGCTTCTGCGGCCGCTAGGTACACAGTGCTACACTGTTCGTACGCTTCGCGTGCTCAGGGCAGCGCTGCTCCGCAGTATGGCCTGAGCGTGACACACACACGTCACAGGTGCCTCTTCTTTATAAGTAAAGATATGTTCAACCCCCTCCCACATACACACATTATAAATATGAACTAACAATTTCACTGTTCGACTCGCAGGCGGCTAGAGAGCAAAGGATTAATTTATACTTCAAAGAAGTAGCAAAGAAAAGGACCAGGGAACTACAAGTAAAAAAATTAGTTACGCTATAATGTCCACGAACAATTTCACTGTATTTGAAATAATTTTGTTTGACAACTCTGAGTACTCTGAAACTTTGGAGCACTGTGGATTATATGTGGATACATTTATGGAAGGAAAAGTGCAGCTGTGCAGCTTACGCACACATAGACGATGTGACTTAGAGTGGGTGTGCGTCAACTGCTTTCACAAAAGCAGGGACAGTGTGTTTGTTGTAGCGGAGGCAACTCTCTAGCGGTGCCACATGGTGGATGTGTTCCAAGTGCAAAACGGCGCCGCAGCAGCAGCCAGCATGTAGCAGGGGCCCGGGGCCAGCGTACACAAACATGTGTGATCATCCAATGAATCACAAAACATGAGAACGGCCACAGATCAAGAAAGCGCGTCACCAAGCCTCCGCTAGCCGCCGCAAAGAGGCAGCGTCGCGAAGAAGTCCTTGACGAATCACGGTCATGGTACCACCATCACCGAGAGATGATTGTCCACTTTGGAACAGCACGGTGGAAATGCCGAGTAGCAAGGCCCAGCAGTGCAGGCGGCGCGACGCGGCCCAGCCCAGATGTGCCGCCCATTGCAGGGCAACTGTCAGCCGAGAAGAGCAGTAACATGAGGGGCGGGCGGAGACGACACGAGCACCTTGTGCAGCAGCAGCAACAACAGCAGAGCTGATCACAAAAGCAGACACCCCTTCTTCTTCTTCCTGGCCGGCTTATCACCCATCTTGATTTTCTACACAGCCACACAGGACAAGTGAGATGAGAGAACAGAATATGACTACACACAGCCGCAAGCAAACAATAAAGCCGACGGTACACGTTAGGATAGGGCGGGAAAGAAACACAGGTTATGATCCGGCCGGGCAGCTGGAAAAAGTGTGATCAGCCGCGGAGGGAAATGAAACGGCCAACTCTCCACCCGAAACACCCCGACATGCCGAATTGATTAAACTTTCAAGAGTGCAAGCAGATCGCTGAGGCTAGAGCTGTAAGAAGAGAACAAAGTGTGGCTGTGCTTACTACAGACACACACGAGACTTGGTAAAAAAAACGTTCCAATTTCCGAGTTTCATGGGAACATGGCTGTGGAGGCAAATTATCAGAGACTACACAATCATGGTTGCACAACATTTGCCCGGATTTTTCTTGGGGCTGGAACGTATAACGTTGTTTTTAAACACGGAGGCTCCACTGCAGCCAATTCATATGAGCCAGAGCACGCCAAAATATGACCACAGATCAGAAATTCGATTTTCAGTTTTTTGTTAAAAAATGATCCAACACACCTAATGTTCACTGTCTGAAAGTTTTGGATTGATCCGAAATGTCTAAGTGTTGCAACAATGGTATTATATGCAGCACTGTTGAAATGGTGAAATTCTATGTACAGCAATGGGATTGTCATTTTTGCACACAATTGATATGCCCCTTGGTTCATCCTTTCCGGGTCAGTTCCTCTGTCCAGGGTCTTATAGCATGAGCTGACAGGTACTCAGCCACATCCAAATTGTCTATAGGCAGCTGAGCTGGGTGTCCGAAATACCTCCTGTTTGGAGCACCACTGGAGAACCGCCAGCGAAAACACGGTCAACATCTGTGAGATGGCCGAAGAAGTTGGCACTCCATGTCCTCTCCATCACACTCCACCTGTACTTTCAGATATACAGTATACACTGCTGCACACATTGTTCGTCAACATACTAGACGTCGCACTCATATTCCCCACACTAAAGCCCATCTGCACACGGTTTTCTCCGCTCGCCAGAGAGTACTGCTTTCGCTGCATACTGCTCATGCTAGCGATGTTCCGCATAAGGGTACTTAAATTATCGACTTGAGCAAGTTGAGGGAGCAGCAGAGTCCAGTGATTGTTTTTGCACTTGCAACCAATACTGGCATTGTCCCGGATATGTGCAGCGATGTCCATTCTGGCCAAATCATCGGCCGACTCACCTCCCAAGTCAGTGTCGATGCCAATCGCTTGCCAGGTTGTCATCAGAGTAGAATTCCTCGTCACAGCAGATCGTGGGACTACCAGCATCAATTCTTTTTACGCTCGATGAAAGTGTCGCCCTCAAATGACTCGTCGCTGTATCCATCATCGTCTTCCTTCTGTTTCCGACTCGAATCCCCAAAATATTTTATCCTGCGCATGGAGTGCGATGATGTCGTCTTCTTCCGCTCCGCAGTACATTACTACTACTACGCTCTTCTGTCGATACATTGAGGACGATCAGTTTTAGGCGACTCAGCGCAACGTGGAATACAAACTCTAACAAATAAACTTACTTGCAACAGAAAATTGCATCCGGAACAGTACAGTCGACCGAGGAGAACAACAACAGCAACTCGCGTTGCACTGCACTTCGTATTTTTTGCCGCGGAATTCAAATCGTGATTTTCTCGACTTTTTCAAAAAAAGCTGTGGTCATGTTTTAGCGCGCTCGGGCTCATATCATGGTGGTGACTGATCATAATATGGAACGTATAAAAAAACAAAACAAAAAAACAAAACAAAAACGACTACAGCCACAAAACCCAGCCTGTGTAACCAGGAGGGTAGGAAGCAACTTGCAGCCTGTTCATCTTTTGGTTGGTCAGTCCAAAGTCCCCACCACATACAATCCATACAGCCGACCTACACACAGACTTACATATTTTCTGATCTCGCGAACTAGATTGTAGAAAGCATCGTCCTGCAAACAACCATAAACACAACCAACTGCGTCAACAATACTTCACGTACAGTCAACTTCGCTAAAAACGACTGCAGATATAACAACAGAATTTCCACGCCCAGAGCAAAGTCCCATCTAATACATATCATGAGACTTCGGGTATAAGGACACTTTTCTGATGCCCCGCCGAGTGTCGTTATACGCAGTTGACTGTAGTTTAAAAAATAAAACGGTTAAAACACACACCAAATGCAAAGTTACATCAGGAAAGCCAGAGTAATGAAGCACACACTAAAACTTACAACTCCCTGTCTTGTCTTGGCAGATGTCTCAATGAATGGAATCATGTAGTTCTTAGCGACTCCGACTGACGTCTTTGTGTCCACCTCTCTCTTGGGCAAATCGCATTTATTGCCGACCACTGCAACAGCAGAAAAAGAAAGAAAGAGAGAGAGAAAGAGAGAAAGAAAGAGAGAGAGAGGGAGTTATACCCTGCCGACTTGCCTGGTTTAGGCCGAAGTGTCCGTAACTTCGGGGTCTGAATAACCGAGACATGAGTGTACAGCAATTATGACCAGCCAAAGTGTCTTGAAGAACACTCGAATGTAGACCTGAGGAAAACAGACCTCTGGTAATGCGGGACACCATTCGACAGTCGCTGCCGGAGGTACATCGACAGCATTGCACACTTCAATCTACAGGAGTCAGGAGAAAACCTGTGAAGTGAGACCAGCTCGGGCCGGTCCCACTCGCGTGTCCGTATTGCTCAAGGAACGCACCACAGTATACACGTGGTTATCATCGTGGTCTGCCTGCACACAATGCAGAACCCCCAGCGGCCATGACAATACTTACAGATCATGGGAACACCATCAGTCTCACTAGCATCTTTCACCCGCAAAATCTATGACAGGCAGGCAGCAGGGAGAGCAAAGCGGGCAAGGATTCGTCAGTTCAAATGGCGACTAAACAGTAGTTGTTGTGGCAACGCACTACAACCCATACCGTACTTACGCACATATAAGCGCAACTGCTCATGTCCGGATATACATGTAAGCGCACCCCTCAATTATAAGCGCATGTGCTTATATGTGAACACTATTGGTGAAAAGGCAGGAGCAAAATATACTGCTAAGCAGTGTGGTGACACCATTGTTTAGGACACAGACAAACCTCTATTGCGCATATAAGCGCATGGGCTTCTACCCGAACATGTTTACAAAGCCAAAGATCTTTTTTGCAGCAAATTTTCGCTCGCTTATAATTATGTGTGGGGAAGTAGGGTGGGTATACAGCCAGGATACGTCAGCAAAGTCCAGACTTGACTTTACTCGCTCAACGCAGCAGTGCATGATGCAATGGGAACTAGTCCAGGGTGCTAGCGTTACACGTCGGGTTGGATTTCGTTAAGTACAACTGTATATGGCCGTCATGAAAACAGTAGCCACAGGAGCAAATATCCAGGCGCAATCGCCCAAACCTACCTGCTCGCGATAGCTGTTTATATCCTCGAAAGAGCGTTGACTATTGACAGCGAAGACGAGAAGGAAGCCTTCTCCAGTTCGCATGTACTGATCACGCATAGCACTGTAGAAATAGTGAACAGAACATACAGTAGCTGTCAATACACAAGCGCACAGAGTGCAAGTCCATGGAGTAACGAAGCTTTCAAAACTCATCGGAATTATTTGCTGAGAGGCGTGTGGATAAGCCATACGTGAATGTACACACACACATGCAGCACAGTATGCATGCCGTGTTGGCCGCTGGTTTCTCAAGATAGGAGGTTTCTTGCTGCAGTGATCATACAGTTATGCCAGGCTTAGGTGCATGCTAGTAAATAGTGCTGATGAGTGATGAAACAATCTACAACTCTGCATGTCGGCTGTCAGGGGCGTCGGAAGGCATTGCACAGTCAATACCTTGCAGAGTCGTGCACCCATGATTGATGAAGAGCGCAACACAAACAGCAGTACACCATCTCACAGCACATACCTGTATTCTTCCTGGCCGGCGGTGTCAAGAATGTCCTGTGAGCATCCAACACACACACACAAGACATGGACCAGAAAAAGCATAGAATCAATGCCAAGGTTTCCCACCAAGAGATTTTGTGACCGAAAAGAAGAGGAAGAAATGTCAAGTCTAGAAAGTGAAGTGGGACCAAAGAAACAGAATTCGTTGTTGCCATCTTCATTCGGTGCGTCAATTCATAGTAGTAATAGCAAAAGTACATAACCAAGAGTGTGCAACTCCTATCTCGAGCTGCGATGGGTTCACCCACGGCGGAATTTTTTTATTGCGTCATTCTTTGGCTGAAGTATGATCAAGTGCGTATGCTTTCCCGCACATTTTTTGTAAATACGGTGAGAGTTCACCAGGTTCAGGACACATCGATCTATCGTCCATTGTTCTGCTTCGACTACCGTAGCTGTGATGTACAAATTCTTTGTACTTTGATGTCTGGCTACGCATGATGGCATCAGCGAGCCAAACAGCCGCCAAAGACTGATGTCATAAAAAAATTCCGCCGTGGGCTGGGGGAGCGTCGAGTTGCACACTCTTGGTTATGTACTCTTGGTAATAGGTTTTTCATTTGACCCGACGAGACAACTTGACGCTTGCAGATGACAGCACGGACATTTCAGCAGCCACACTGCACGATGGCAAGTATTGTTACTCCTGGCAAGTCATGTCAGGAGTAACACTATCGTGGAGTGTGGCTGGTGAAATGTCCATGCTGTCGTCTGCAAGCGTCGAGTGGTCTCGTCGGGTCAAATGAAAAACCTATTACTACTAAAGAAACAGAGTTCAACGGCGTCTGAGGCTGAAGTGATCAAGTGATAGATTCTGTGTTCTTCCTGTCTGAACCACAATGACAAACAAGATGAGAGAAATTGATGGATAGGAGACATTGGATGAGTTGCTGAAAGTGAGTCTACATAGAGCTAGCTTTGTTACAAGGAAGACAAGAGAGATGCTCTCAGGGAAGGAAAGGTGTTGTGTTTCATTCCTTATCCATCTAGCGAGCAGCATGTCTTCCAACCGATCTCCCGAAGAACAACTGGCCGCTGCCATGCGGATCTCGTGTTGAGTACGAAAAGGACGACGACATATTCTCCAGACATTACAACGGACAACGGGAACAGGTTAGGTCGAACAACATTTATTGGGGAGACGAAGAGACTGAGATAAAGACGAACGAAACGACGACGAAAGAAGTGTTTTATTCCTCATCCATCATCCATCTAGCGAGCATGTCCTTATCTCCCGAAGACCAAATGGCCGCTGCCATGCGGATTCCGTTGACGCCCTGCTCGCCGCCTTCTTCTCCTCCTCCTCAATCACCGCCGCCTCACCCGAACTGCGCGGGGCTCGATCCTTGGAACCCATCCCCATGGGGGTCGCCGCCGAGGCAATGTACACACTATAAGTAGTACAGGAACGTTGGAATGATCTGTGGTGCATTTTTAGTATACACTTTTGTGAGGCCCGTGCGTTGTGTGTGTGTGTGTGTGTTTCTGCTGAGGCTGGCCATAATTATCTTGCTTCTGCGGGCTCACTCCTCTAATTTGGATGTGTCCTCGGTTTTTACTGTCCTTTCTGTCCGTCTACTTCCGCGGAGGGTTTCTTGACGAGTGCGCGTATGTATTAGCCTTATTTTCTCTCCGTCTCTCCTGCTCTTTGTCGGTTTCATTCTCTCTCTCGTCTCTCTTTCTCTCTCGCTCTCTCTCTCTCTCCTTCTGCGTCCCTTTCTTCTTCTTTTTTTCTTTGTAAAGGTTCCTGCAACCACAGTGATTATGCTTGCTATTGAAGTATTCGAGAATGGAAAATAAAATACCTTTTTATCGTTGTACTATCTTGCAATGTGGATGCTGGAGCTGGAGGCTTTCTGATAGTGCTTGTGGATGCTGTTAAAGGGCCACTCCGGCTTCATTTTCGACGCCGAGTTTTCGATGCCAAGACGAAGGTAGGTGAAAGAGAAGACCCCTCGAACAAGAACGAGTTTCCAGAAGCGATCGAGTCGAGCAGGAAGACGACTTTTGAATTTCGCCGAGCAAGCGCTGATGACGTAATGAGGGATTAGCTTGCCAGTGGAAATGCATCTGCGCACATACATTTCACATAATTTTTGGCCAATTTTCAATCGAAGAGGAGGTTGTTTTCTATGTTCTCGCAACGTCGTGAGCGATCCCGTCTTCTATACCCTCCCAGGTACCCTTAAGGTCCTCCAGAGGAGAATTTATCTCCAGCGAAGCGTTGTTGATCCGCTAAATTCGTCTCGAGACATATTCACCCAGTGCAGTGCTGATAAATGTAGAATGTTGAATCTGTGATAATTGTTGACGATGGAGATGCGGAGGAACTCGTAACGGCAATCCGCCAACGTTTATCACGACGAAACTTTGAACTACCGCGACGACACATACCACCCAACCGCCTACAACGACCACGCCCGCAGCCACGACCTACTCGACACCGCTACTTCGACGTTCTGCCACCCCACCGACTTACCTTGCCAACCATGCCACGTCACGCGCCTTACCGCAACTGGACTGGCCCGCCGCCCAATCGTCATGTGTTCCCTCGTCGTGGTCCTGTCTATGTCCACACCGCCCATTGGTTTGTCGTGTGATGTCTTATAGTCCATTTCAAAAATATAGACGCATGGTATTTTTGAAATAATTAATTTGGCCGGTGCTTTTCAAATTTTTTCTTCTTCGGAATATTGCTCAGGTCCTTCCCCCAACTTTTCTCCTTTAGATTTTAAGCGATCAGAAAACGAACGCCAAATTTCGAAATCTGTATGCACAAAGTGATCACAGATTTTATGTGGTATAGATGCTGGCGTAACGGTTTTTTGAAATCACGGGTCTATATTTTTGAAACGCACTGTAGCGTGCGTTTGGTTGGTACAACCTAGAACAGGATTCACTAGAACAGCACGTTTGGTTGGGACTGCACTTGTTCTGGGTCAGCCAGAACATGTTCTGCTTGCTCCGGCCTCGAGGCTGGAGCAGCCAGAGCAGTTTTTCCCAGTGTAACCTGGCAGGAACATCGGTTTTGATGCAAAATGATCACGTACACATGCTTTTGGGTGGCACTTGCCATTCACTCGTTGTACCGTACACAGTGACCATGGTGACATGGACGCGTTTTGACGAATGCAACCAAGTTTCGCGCATTTTTTCACATAAGTGTACTCTGTTTCCGGAGTACCGTTTGGTTAGCAGGAGGCGGCTCCATGTGCACCAGCCGTTCAATCCTGTTCTACAGTCCATTTCAAAACTATAGACGCGTACCTAGGCAAAAACCGTTATGCCAGCATCTATACCACATAAAATCTGTGATCACTTTGTGCATAAAATTTTCCAAATTGGGCGTCTGTTATCCAATCCTTTAGAAACTATATGAGAGTAATTGTGGAGCGACCCTGAGCAATATTCCGAAAACTATTCTCAAAAAGTTCCAGCCAAATTTGAAATATTTCAAAAACCCTACGCGTCTATAGTTTTGAAATGCACTGTAGATAGTACCAACCAAACGCGCCCCTAATTTGGTACTTGTAAAGTACTTGCTACAAGTAAATCCTATATATAGGATTTTGCCACTGTGGTCATATTTTCCACTCAAATTGGGCATGGCACGAAACTAGCAAACAGTAAGTGACCAATTCTTCCTTGCTAGGTCTGAGTAGGTCACGAGAGTTGAATTGGTTGATTATTTCAAATATTAACATCCCAGGCTCATCTCCCTGCACAATATTTCTAAAGCCCGGCCCCAGTTCTTCAAATCCTATATACGTGTACAGGATTTGAAATTTTTAGACCTGGTTTTAGCCTGAAAACTGGTAGCTTCATGACGACATAACGACATGTGCCATCATGAAACCACCCCGTGCCGGGCAAGCAATGTTCGCCTGCACATGGGTAATCCTGAAATAAAGATTATAATTATATTATAACATTCACTGCTTCAGTCCTTTCCATGACAGCAGCTGAGCTCAAAATTCCAATTCTTGCCGAAAATTGGCATTCACGAGAAAACTATCGTCCCATGAAGTAAAAAAAGTAATCATCCATGTAGAAAGGAAAAGGACATATGGAAACGAGTTAAGAGTAACTCTCCACCACTGTAACTAGATACTATATACAGTCAGAAAGTGCAACAACTAGGCACAAAACTGACAGAGTACTGAGACATTCGACGTCCTGACACCTAGCTTCAACACATCTCCGTAGCGCTAACCGACAGCCTCTTAACTCGTTTCCATATGTCCTTTTCCTTTCTACTTTTATTATTGGCTCAATACCCGAGTTTCAAATCATCCATGTCTCGAACATAATTTTCTATGAAAGTCATTATGCTGTTATTATTGGTCATGATGACCAATAACAACAGCATAAAAGTCACACATTCTCCAATCCCATATATAGGATTTTTTTGCCAGCAAATGAAGATATGGGCAAATCGTCACCAGATGTTTGGCAAAGCATCTGAACTGCGCATCCGTAATCTGAACCATCTCCCAAATAAGGGTTCTCATCCGCCACCCATTTGAACCCGTACACGAGGGCACGGCAGACGCCCCCAGATAGCTACAGACCATGCACAGGATAAGACACGCAAGCACTCCCCACTGGGCTCACATCCCATAAAAGGAACTTTGCCGCCCTCCCAACAGCGTGCCATATAATGACAAATTGGCACATGGTTGAAAATTAATTAAAAAAAAGAATGCCTCAGCACTCCCTGTCAGTTTTGTACCATGTTGTCTCACTCACTGACTGCACATGATCTGGTTACTTTGGTGGATAGTTAGTCACAACTCGTAACGTATTGTCCTTCCTCCTTTTATCCAAAAAATATTTCAATATTTTTTTTCGGATAATAATTATTAAAATAAAATAGAATACTAAAATTCCCTGGTCATGTGAGACTGAATCAGACTGAATCTTCCGCATCCGTAGGCATGCCACCACCGCCCAAAGATCAAGGTGAAAATGCACACTGGATACACGTATGGAGAAGATACAGGCATCAGTGAATCGAACCGAGCACATTTTTATGATGTCAAGCAAAGTTTAATACGTTCTGCAAGGGCTTGATTCTCCAGACGATGACACACCAGGAAAGGTACAGCTAGAGAATAATCCATCACAGGCAACAGTAGAAGGTAGGCGAACGACCCAACAGGAGCAAAACTTGACACCGTTTAAAAAGTATTGCTCTTGTTGCGTGATTCAGCTACCTATTTTTACTACTGCTGTCTGTGAAGCAAAGGGTTACAGTAAGAACAGGCTCTGGCATGAATATGCTGCAGGGTTACGCTAAACGAAAAATGGCTTGAAGACTCCGCACGTGATGCTCGGCATGTGTCTACTGTCCCTTTACAGGACTACGGTAGGACACATACAAGCGAACAAGCCGTGCTTACCAGAAGGCATGTCTCTCCATCGATGACCACTTGTTTTCGGTAGGAATCCTCTGCAAGAATTAGAAACAAATGCACACACACACAGACAATAAGTACGCATTGAAATTCCTTATTTCAAGCAGGCAACAGGATACGAGTATTTCACTAACAATTTCCATTCTCCCTCAAGAAACCAGAACCGATGTCATTGGTTTTCGTTGAAAAGCTCCTGTAAATGTTTCATTCAATGAAACATTCACAGGAGCTGTTTTTCTTTCCTTTCACTCTCTCTCTCCATCAAGTACAACAATGAAAAGAGCAGGAATTTAAAATGACCAACACTTACCAATGGTGGGATCATACTCGTCAACGAAGCTGTAACACACACGTACGCGCGCAAACACGAACACACAAGTTAACAAGTCAATATTGCTATCATACATGAGCGTGCACAACCAATCACACCTCTAATCGAATAGCCAGCTAGCTACGCCAGCAGGCGAGTGACTTCACGCTTACGCGTGTCCCCTACAACCCACACGCTTCAAATCGTAAACCAACTGCGTTTGAATGTCCCAGTCATCATGACATTGGTTTTTAGAGGCTGTGCTAGGTTCACACAAATACTCCAAAATAAGGGTGAAACAGTCCGTAGTTGTTACAGCAGTGGGGAGAGTACAAAATTGTACATGGACACTTCACAATAATGTTGAGTATAGCGATTGTTGTTGGCGTGGAGTGCTGTTGATGTCTCTCGTATGTGTACTCATGGTAAGAATAAAATGGGCATACGTCATCATGTTCGGACCTGACGACATCAAGTAGTACACTCTGGTTTATGTACTCGTTATACAGCTATACAATACTGTCTATAGTGCCAGTGGCCAGTTACCACACAAACCAATGCTGCAGTCCTGCAAAGCTATAATAAGAGAATGCCCACGTGATTGAAAAGCTAGGTGGGAAATCAGATTTTAATCTGTAACAGTCCTCGTCGGAATAGTACACTCCGATAGCAGTACATCTGTGAGGACACTACATGCCTTTCCGAAGAAAAGGTAGCCTAGACCCGGGGGGTACTACCAAGTCTTACTCTACTGGTTTTGAATGAACACAGAGCAAAAGTTGCCAAAACCTTCACAAATTGTAAATTACTTACTGGTTTTGAATGAGCTGGATAGTTAGAGCGCTTTTGCCAACACCACCAGCTGCACAGGGCAACAAAGTAAGATAGCCTCAATAGAATGATCGGAAAACTGCTCAGCCGAACGGACTAGGCCTACAGTGCATTTCAAAACTATAGACGCGTAGGGTTTTTGAAATATTTCAAATTTGGCTGGAACTTTTTGAGAATAGTTTTCGGAATATTGCTCAGGATCGCTCCACAATTACTCTCATATAGTTTCTAAAGGATTGGATAACAGACGCCCAATTTGGAAAAAATTATGCACAAAGTGATCACAGATTTTATGTGGTATAGATGCTGGCATAACGGTTTTTGCCTAGGTACGCGTCTATTGTTTTGAAATGGACTGTAGGGCCGGCACAGCAGAAAATCAAACACTGCAGTCCACAACGGGGGGAAATGGGATGATGGAAATTATTTTTGTGGGTAGAATCACGTACCTCCGACAACGACGAGCTTGTATTCCGTCATGACTGTTCAGCAACTCCAAGATACACAAGAATTAAAAATAAATAAAAGGACTCGGGGAGCTTTCGGTTTGGAGCGTGATTAGCAGACAGGCCGAAGCTTGGTAAATAAAAAACGAGCGTCGATGACAGGGAATATCCTTCCAGAAGCCGGAATAACCTTTCGTCCACAGCAGGGGCCTATTCTGTTTGTGCTTCAACACAAACTAACTCACAGCTGGCGACAACTATTACTTCATGAAATTAGACACCTAGTCGTCCTAAGCATGTGTGGAAACAAAGAAGCCAAAGGCAAAACACCTCTCCAATGCCTTTCCAAACCAAAAAACCAGTAGGCAGTAGCCTCTCACAGCTGGATGTGCGCGCATTTTTCGTCTTGATCTTCGCATATACACACCTAGTACCTGTGCACATGGTGCATGTGAGCAAGCTGAGCATGAGGAGCGAGAGTTGCGAGAAGCATCCGCACGTCCGCGCTGTGCAGCGTGTGGGATCCCGGGGGGAGGCGCTGCGCGGGTGCACGAGGGGGAATCACCTGTCCTTGCCCTGCATACGAGAAAAGTGCACAGTTCGGTACTCGTCGCAGAACTACCACATCTGGATATGACATGTCATTGTACGATATTATCGCCCTCCGTAGGTACTAGGTCTACGGTACGTAGATCTACATGCTGCAAAGCGCGTGCACACACCGTAGAAGCAGCTCGTACCTGTACGAGGGGGATGCTCCCACCATACCACTGCACCATGTACCAGTGCAGTGTACTACTCCCTGCTCCCCACACTGCCACAGCAAAACACCAACACTTTTGCCAGTTTTGGCACAAGAGTCCAAAACGTAACACAAACTATGAACCAGGGACTACTCCCTGCATGCTCTGAACAGTATCAAAATTAATGCTATGCGCAGAAGATGCTTTTTTACCAAATTTTGGTTGTGGCACCGTTTTTATTCCATTTCCCGTCACTGTCTGTTTTGAAAATGCCAGTCAAGAAGAAGCTACTGAAATTTCACAAAATTAATTTCGGTGTACTTATATTTTCAGCACTCTCCGGGTGCGTCTGTTTCATACCTAAACAAATCGTAATCCAATAGGGAACTGCTCCTCTGTACCTAAAGTTATGTTCACGTAATTACCTGCTGGCCTTTTGCTCTCATACCATGTACTTTAAAAGTACCTAAAAATTCTGAGGAATTGTGTGTTGCTCCCTACACGGCTACAAGTGGGAGCTCCTATACGTGTAATTGGCCTACACTGTATAAGTGGGAGCTCATGCTTTTCCTGCCGACTTGAATTCTCACTTGACTGACTCACGACTAAAAATTCTGACTATGATTACAAAATGTAGACTAATATAAAATTAAAGGCTGAGTATTCTGTTGTCAAGTGAACAGTGTCGTATCAAAATCTGTGACTTTAATACAATGTACAGTGTTACTTATCATGATATGCATTCAGAAAGAACGTTCTCACTCTCCCCTAGGCACTAAATTATCCAGCCTCTTTTACCGGCGGGCGAAAGAAACACTGAATGGATGAAAATGCAATACAAATGCAAACCCAGAAAACCAGGAAAAGGAAAAATATGTAACCCAAAAGAATGTGTGATTTAAAATAATAAATTAGTAACACTATGTATGCCGGCTAATATGTAGTTCCACTCCAAAACTATAGCAGCACCCAATACAGATTAAAATGCAGTTAAAAATAATATAAGAACGCAGACAAACAACACCTCGCATATGCCCCTCCACAACAGCCAACTCTCGGAGTGCATTGACTGGACGGTGGTACGCCGAGCGGGAGCCGCGGATGCACATTAGGGCGGCTCTTACCTAAAGCGAGTGCTAGCCGAGTCCGGATATAGCACATCATTTCTCTATACTTCTTGTCGTCGTTGCTAGCCAGCATACCGCACAAACGCTTGAGAAATCGGTTGGTTTCTGGCGACGTACATCCGGTCGTGGAGAAGATGAAGGGAGTGAAGGTCCCACGATCGACATGATGTATGATACGCCGCATATTCCAACTTCTTTCTCCGTTCGAGGAGAAGGGCATCAACTGGATTCTTTGCATATGACGCAGCGTCCGGATGAAAAACTAAAACATCCACACTGAATGCGTCCTGGGCGCTGGTCCAGAAATCTCACACACACACACACACACCTTTATGTTAGCTCTTGCATCATCCGCAACATTCGTGCTGGCTGCTCGCGGAACACTTCACTAGTGACCGGAGCAAGCGGAGGCTCAACCAGTACACTCTTGCACGCCTCTGTAAGCAGGTCGGCTACCAAATCCCTCACCTCGTTATGGAGGATTGTGGGAAAGCCTCCCGTTGGACAGCACATGGCATGAGTTACCGAGAAGGTTTTTCCACTAACACACGTGGCTGGCACATCCTTCAAAGGCCACTCATAACGTAGGGCTAGCGCATCTCAAAAGTCACCCCTCGACAGATGATAGCCATGTTCATCTAGCGGCAACGCATTCAGCCACGTAACCGTTGACACTTCCTTCTTTGAGAAGTGGTGAATCTCATTGTACCTATTCTCTTCCTCCAGGCGTCGCTCCCGACCAACAGCAGACTTTGCTCGCAACGCAGACTGGATTATGGCAATTGGAGATCTAGGTAACCACGATGCATCATGTTGGTTTTAAACAATCTCAGCCACCTGGCAATCAGTTATGGACCGAGACGAGGTTAATTCAAAAGCCGCCATCCGCTGGAAATGCGGGATAGCAAGCCCGCCAAGGCGGGTGGGCAGGCGCAGTAATGCTAGCTCCTCATCAGTAAAGGTTTCTCTCCATGCGAGTGCCGGCAATAATTCATTTTGTTTTGATAATGGCCAAGAGAAGTCAAGCAATCGGCGGGGAATGGGACCGTGCGCAACATGTAGGTCCATCGACCACGAAAGCCGTGAGTGATAGCTGAAGGTTCGGTGTCCGCAAAGACAGTGAGGCGTCGCAACTCAACAATCCATTTTTCAACTGTTTCCCGCACATTGCTTGCAATTGCATCAATCTCACCAATAATTGCGAACCCAAGTATTTCACAGGTTCGGTGTCCGCAAAGACAGTGAGGCGTCGCAACCGGCTCAACAATCCATTTTTCAACTGTTTCCCGCACATTGCATCAATCTCACCAATTATTTGCGAACCCAAGTATTTCACAGCACCAGTGACCATTCGTATACCGCTATTATGGGGCTTGAAATGCGAAACGCCTCATCAACCATGCCAGGCTTTACCAGAGGCAGAGTCTTCTTCGAATTGGTGTAATAGCCATATTTTTGACCGTATTCTTGTAGATTGTCCCACCACAGGTGCGTGTATGGCGGCCTTCCTCCACCACTGGATCGCATACCACGTCTGGCAAATGGATGGGCAATCTGCCTGAAGGAGCTGAACCAAAGGCAGTGTGGCAAGGGCATAAAACACCATAGAAAGGGGATCGCCCTGTGTCTTGCGAGGCCAACTCACCACCGCCCGCCACAAACAGCAGCGCTGACTGACCGTATGAGTTACACATAAAATATTAATTAATAATCGCTAACGAGGCCTATTTCTCACCCTCACCTGTTCAGTTTGTTGTCAATGTTTCACTTCCTTTCCCCTGCGTGTGTGTGTGGGGGGGGGGGGGGGAGGGGCTCAGGCACACGGTTTCTCCGTGCCTGGTCTGCGCAATCTGGAAATTCTCAGATTGCGCGCAACATGCCATTACATGTGGCATAGCCTGTCCCCGGGGAAAATTGCGGAAAAAAATCGCAAAAAACGCGGGAAAAAACGCGGCATAATATGGCATAATTTGCGGTGAATTTGCGGTAAATATGCGGTGAATGCGGCAATTTTCAGTGAGTATGTAGTGAAATCAATCAGTTACAAGTCTCTGGTGTATAAAGCACCCATTATTTGAGTAAAAAGCCGCCACGATGAGACGTTGCTAGCTGCTGACCGAAAAGTGCACTGTGTGTACGTGTAGTACAACAAAAAGTTCAAAAAACGCGGGAAAATCGCGGAAAACGCGGTCTTTTAAAAAATCGCAAAAAACGCGGAAAAAAACGCGGCCGCGGAATCGCAATTTTCCCCGGGGACAGCATAGCGCATGTATCCGATGATGAGTGCGCATTTGATACATTAGATTTGTAAACTGCAGGAAAGCTCATTTTTCTTCTAGTTTTCGCCAAAGAGGCCCGGGGGGGGGGGGGTATCACTCCCTGGCATGAGTTGAGAACTATAGTATTACTTGAGATTGTGTTGGATGCATGCGACTATTGACTCCATGCATACACTCGGAGTACATCATCATAAAAATGACAGCATGATGCTTCTATTGAAAGTGAAGTGATCGGCAATGGATCGGCCGTTGCAACCAGGCGGGGGGGGGGGGGGGGGGGGGGGGGTAAGTACCCTTCGTATCGCAGCAGTGTTCACGTTGCACTGCAATTGATGTTGCACTGAAGTGACTTCATCTGTTTGCATTTACAGCTGGTTGAAACTAGATCACCGAATGACAATTGGAAGCAATCTATGCCGCGGTATTTGTTAATAATATTTTTTGTAACATCAGTAAGTAGCTGTTGCAAGTACTTGTACATGCACTCGAAGTACACATTACATGAAGCAGGCACAGAAGTTATAATAATTATATTGATACCAACATTAGCAAGTAGTTATTTATCACATGCACAAGCTTAGAGAGAACTGTATCGGTAGATTACACATCAAAATGATCTTTAAAAAAATTTATCCATGATTATTGTTATTCTACTGGGGTAGTATTTATTTATCAGGCACTGTGGCTGCTACGGTTACTGAGAATGTATGAGTACCATGCACAGCATGGACAACCACAATCTCCATCTCTCTATCATTAGTAAAAATATAAGGAAAAAAATGTGCTGTGGGTCAAATATGGATATCTCAACTGCAGGGCAGCTTACCGGCAGTTGCTCAAGGATTCGGGTTGTGACATGTATGGCTAAGCCATGCTAACAAAGCGTTGTCTATGAATGTGCAGTCCGGAGACTTTTGTGCTTTTTCAGTGTCAGATCAGCAGAAAGGAATTCTTGGGCTGAACAGTCAATAGACATTTATGGACATGAGTCGGTATGTGTGTGTGTGTGTGTGTGTGTGTGTGTGTGTGTGTGTGTGTGTGTGTGTGTGTGTGTGTGTGTGTGTGTGTGTGTGTGTCTGTGTGTGTCTGTGTGTGAGTGTGTGTGTGTGTGTGTACGCGTGCATGCGCGTGTGCGTCCAGTATTGGTGAAACTGTGACAAAAGCGGGGAGAAGAACACTCATCATTCAATGCAGTGTGCATGCAGAGAAGTAGTGTGAACTGCAGGTTGTTTCAAGTATTGTTTTGGAAAATGACGAATTGCAGCAGAAACGCTGTTAAAAAGAATCTCAAATCAAGCAGCTATATCAGCACCTGCATAATGCTTACACAGGGAGGGCAAGGTCTTAGATAAGACTGCAGTGTCATAGGTGAATTGCTCCGTTCTCCTTGCACAGGAGCTAGGCCGGAATAGCCACACTCACATGACCAGCTCAACTTGGGCCATGGCTCGGTCAGCTGCTACCTGGAATTCGGAGGTGGGGTTGAGGTCATCACGACTCGTTCCAGCAACCGCATCTGTGCATCGGGATGGAGTGAAGAAAGGCGCAACGATCCATATATAGACATATCTCATTGGGCCTTCACAATAATCATGCCGGCATTACTTCCCTAAAGGAGTAGCAGAAGATGAAAAAAGCGCCCCACCCCCATCACCACCCATTTAAGGTCTCTGTCATCATTGCTCCAATGTAGCATGCCATACTCTACTGAATAAAGGCCAAAACTCTTCTTTGACCTTGGAGCTTGGTGTGAAGGGGTGTCCTACACTTCGGGGGAGGGGGGGGGGGGAGGGGGGAGTGTGGGCAAAAAAGGAAGTTGTCGCCGCCTCATCCATCACTAAGCATAATACTAGCTTGCTCCATTATCTCAAAAGGCACCATGTAATGGTGATGGCCTGTGCCACTTGCATGCCATTCTAAATGAAACTCATGTCAGTTCGCTAATGGTGCATCGCGCTTGCCTTGCGGTACGGCCAAGTGGGGAGTATTTCAAGTTTTACTTACAAGGCGATCTTCTTGAGTTGTTCCGGGGATCAAACCATCTGCATAAACAAGTCAACCAAATACATACGCGTATGCACGCACACACACACACACACACACACACACACACACACACACACGCACACGCACACACACGCACACGCACACACACACACATACACACATGCGTATGCACGTACATACATACATACACAGACATGATGGGTGAGAGGACATTCCAGACTGCGAAACAACAAAACCAAATTCCGAAGTTAGGAGAGAAAAAAATACGTCATCATGCAACTGCATAAGTTATGTGCTTGTGTATATGTGTGTGTGTGTGTGTGTGTGTGTGTGTGTGTGTGTATGTGTGTGTGTGTGTGTGTGTGTGTGTGCGTGTGTGTGTGCGCGCGAGCACACGCGTGCGTGCATACAGCTGCTGTTTGATAACACTCATCATCAACAGCCAAATATGGAATACCTTGCCATCACTCACTTTTCTTTTCCATTGGCAAGAGTTCATGCGGCAGGTTCATAGCTGACAGCGGTGGCTGGTTGCCAATGGCGACCGCTCTAGGCGTGTGCCAGAGCATGTCCTCCTGTCGCAGCGTCTCCAGGTCCAATGCCCGCACCGCCGTCGCTGGGTCCATGGCAAACAGGTCGCTGGTGGTGCTGCTGGTGCTGCGGTTAGTAAGGTAGATGCCGGAGTTGCGATACTGAATGTTATTCCACGGCGACGACTCCGTCAGCCAGGTCACCGGGCTGTACCAGTCCTGCTGTACGAGCGGAGGCTGTAGCATCACAGGCACACGTGTGTGTTGGTGTGCATGCATGCATGCGTGTGTCCGGGAAAACATAACAGGAACAACAGTGATTAGCTGGGGAAATAACTATGCCAATCATACTGCCCATGCACTCAGAGAATGAAACCGTTGTTCGCAAGAATCTATTGTTCAATACACATTTGAATGACGCTCCACACATACTTGTATGACACTCCAGACATATCTGCGCGACACATTCCTTCCAATGCCAATGCCGTGCATATTTCGACATCCAAGCATTGGTGGTTCAGTGGTAGAATCCTCGCCTGCCACGCGGGGGGCCCGGGTTCGATTCCCGGCCAATGCATCTTTTTTCGTGGAAAGAGACTTGGACAGACTTGTCGAGTGTTGATGGTTGTTTGTTTGATTCTATGTTTACTTTGCCAGATACACAGGCACGTCTGCCTTCTCGACTAAACATACAACTTAAGCGGGACTCACAGAAGCTTTTTTGCGATGCGACGCGATCTGCGACGGACGCGTGCGATGCGAACTCGCGAAATACCATTCACAGAAGAAGTCAGTGATGCGACAACATCTTGCTGATTTGGCTACGTCACCATGATATTTGCGCGGTTTGATACAACTTGTACAGATTCATAGGCAACTCTTGAACCTTTGTACAACTTTGCTGTAAAAAAGGTCAAAATCGTACGCCAAATCGCTTGTCGCATCGCATCGCAAAAGTTGACCCAAGCTCAACTTCTGCGATGGCTTGCGATGGCCCAGTTGCGGCAGTTGCGTGGGGTGCAACATGGCTGCGATTTGGGGTTTTCCCGGTTTCGCGCCTGTCGCATCGCGTGTCGCATCGCAAAAAAGCTTCTGTGAATCCCGCAGTCAGACTTTTTAAAACTAAAGATGAAGAATGTGCTTTACGTATCGGAGAGGCTCATAACTGCATGTACCACACACAATGAGATACGTATTGGCGTATGAAACTTACAGCGAGAGGCCAGGTGGCTGCCTCGATGACGTACGGCAGAACGTGGAAGTTCCACAGGCTGCTGAACCAGCGTGCCGCCTCCTGGCTGTCACTCGGACACGTCAGATACTGACAGGGCCCTGCACAAACAACACCGAGAACGCAACACCACGTACTGTATAATCAGAATAATTCTTCTCGATTCTGGATAAAAAGTTTCCTCGGAGACAAACAAAAAAGAAGCTATGACCCTCGGTAGTAGCACAAACTTCAGGATCTTCAACAACATTTCTCCACGAGTTTGTGACTCTGGATAATTTCGTCTTTTTCGTCCAAGGAGCTTTTGGACTAAATTAAATGTCAGACTAATGTTGATCTCTCCAGCTTTTCGATACTCTCCTATGGCCAATGGATTAAATTTTCAACCGGATGACCTCCCTTTCTTCGGAATTATCGACCGACTGAATTTCCTGCCAGTACAGTACGGTGAGTATCAGGGGGCGCCACTTTCTCACAAAATAATTATAATGCGTATTGTACAGTTTGTGTGAGCATCAGGTGATAGCAGGGAGTCGTAAAATACCGGTATTTTACGACTCCCTGGGTGATAGTTAAAAACGTATACTCAGGCGCGTAGCTCGTGTATAGACAGCATAGTCCGGTCAGCACACCAGCCAAACGGCCGTCAGACGTAGATCTACTACATAGTCAAGATAGGCAAAATGGCGACTATGAGGTTTGCCGGTCATTGCGCGAAATCACGCGACACCTGTACATTTTCGATCTGCGGGATGAAGATGACGACGTCCATGCATCAGGTATCAGGGGGTAGTAAGATACTGGTATATTACTACTCCACGCCTCAAATCGTGCTGTCAAGCGTATGCGGGGAGTGTAGCATGCCATCCCTTACACTTTCCAGCTCAGGGTTACCCTCGCTACCAATGGACGAAATTTCAGGGTCACAGCTTGCGCAACGGCTTTGTCCTGTGCGAATGGCCACTCGACATACTCAGCACAAATTTTCTATTGCATGCATGCACAAAATGTTCAACTTTCGTATTTTTGGCGACTTTACCACCGTCGTGGAGGCTGGTTGGTGAGGAGCAGGTAGCCATCCCTTGTGGAATCAAACACATGGTTCCACAGTGTGGCTGATTCCGCAAGAGCCAGGTCCATACGAGGAACATTCGCTTTGTCTTTTGCCATCGAAGTAAGTCACTTTTCTTGTTCTCAGTGTTTTTTACGTTCAACGTTTCTGAGATTTTTGAATTATTCACTTTTCATTCTTTCATACTTTATTTCTTCATGTTCACTGCCTCACTTGCCTTCTGATCTGGAGAATGTGACGGAGGTGACTGTTGGTTACTGCCTGGTATAACGGTTGTCGTGCTGTTGCTGTATTTCCGTCCTGCTCGCGACGTTGTAGATCACAAACAATTTGAAATCACATGAATTGTACTTACCGTCGTGCGAGCGGTATTAGGAAACACTGTGCAGATTAGATCGTCGCAATGTATCTATATGTGTGTCTGGTCATCCTGTGCCACGCAAGAACTCCAACCAGACGCATTCGTCCTCGGCCCTGTTGATCGATTGTCCACTCGTCTTTCCTTGAAGAACGATCGATCAAAAAAAATCGAGCTCGAGGACTTTTTGCAAAAAAACGGCTGAAAAAAGGAAGAAAAAAGGGTGCTCAGAATGAGATTCGAGTACACAACCATGGTCCCAGCAGTTTACGTGGATGTCGCTCATAGATGCGCGATTTCGCGCAATGGGTCCATGGTCACCATCAGGGAGTCGTATAAGGGTTTATGCAGTTCCCTGGTTATCACACTACAGATGTGCATGCTCTGCCCTTGTTTACTGGAAATCTGTGGACATCAGTATCCAGTGCTAGAACAGATTGGCACGGGAACTCACCCAGCACGGCGTGCGGTGAGACGATGGAGTGCAGGAACGTGTTGATGTGCTCCCAGGCGCTGGGCAGCCACTCGTAGACACTGGTCGTGTGACGATCTCCACCACTGGTGCTGTACAAAGGTACATACATACACACAGTGGCACAACCACATGCACACACACACATGCACACACACACATGCACACACACACATGCACACACACACACACACATGCACACACACACATGCACACACACACACACACATGCACACACACACACATGCACACACATGCACACACATGCACACACACACATGCACACACACACATGCACACACACACACATGCACGTACACACGCGCACGCACACATACACACACACACACACACGAATACAAACGCAACGTCACACTTTGCCATAAGCAGATAAGGCACCTGAATTTCACACACATTACTCAGTATTCACAGTCCTCTGCACAAACAACTATAAAAGAAGTGGTCACAGGATATCGGCGGCCTCTTCCAACTCCAGTCCAACTCACCTACACAGGAAATATCTAAAAGTGGCAACGACGAAAAGCGATTCAGTGGACATGAAGGCACCTTTGCCTATTAACTTTGCCTGTGCATTCAGGCACCTTTGCCTATTAACTTTGCCTGTGCATTCAGGCACCTTTGCCTGTGTATTGCCTGTGCATTCAGGCACCTTCGCCTGTGACTGACTTGTCGTACTTACCATGCCTGCAAGGAGATCCGCCGCTTGTTCAGATAGCGCGCCAGCAAGCCCTTCACTGGCTCATGGTGTGTAACGAGTCGGATGGAGGCACACTGACTGCTGGTCAGAGATGCATGTGAGTCTGGTGTTGAGGATGATGATGGGCTGCTGGCTGTGTTGCTTGTGTCTATACAGAACACACGGAAATGAAATGTACACACACACGCAGCGGCTCGACGACCTTCAACCACTGCACACCCTGTCCAGTACTGAATACTGTGATCCCTCTATAATCCGGCACCATTTCGTGCTATGGATATTCTGCTGGATTAGGGAGGGTGCTGGATTAATAAATCTGATCTACTGCTGCAATGTGCACGAAGTGGACATTTTGGCTACTGAAATTTATGCTGGCTTCAATGATAAAGTTCTGGATTAAGGATGACTGTATTGTGGTCATGGGGAATAGCAAGCCTTCAGCGCTCTGGCCATTAGCTTCAAAGTCAGCCACCTTTTTCATCTGAGCATTGGTGGTTCAGTGGTAGAATCCTCGCCTGCCACGCGGGGGGCCCGGGTTCGATTCCCGGCCAATGCATCTTTTTTTAGCACTCTTGTGACCATTCTACTTTTTGCATCCTTTGGCAATCACATGACAGGGGGACAGTGCCAGGGATTACAAGGACTGGGGCTGGGGCAAGGGCAAGGGCAGGGGCAGGAGGGTGAGTAGGAAGGACAAGAGTATTATTCAGGGTGCTCGCATACTTTCCGATCCACTCTACTACATTCCATGATCACCACGTGGAACTCCCTGCCTACCGAGATTAGGATATCTGAAACCCGTGGTGTATTTAGCCGGCACGTTAAGTCCCATTTCCACAAGTATAGATTCCATCCTCGAGGTTTTCTCACTTCCTGATTACCCCCCTTCTTTACCAGTACCCTTTTTGCTTGCTTCTACTCAGACTTCTTATTTAACCTCTTCACATTAATCTTTTTTTATCGTAATATTTTCTTTCTTTTAAGAATTGCACCTTATTGTACACGCATTGTACACATATATTTATTCTCGGAGACCCCCTTGATTTAGGCTTCGGCCTTTGGGGAATCCCTCAAATAATAATAATAATAATACTCTTCTTTGACATGTCACTGCAGGCTGTAACAAATGGCCAGGGATCACATTAACCATCAACACGCTCCCAAAACTCACTGTCATCATTCTGGCTAGCATCCATGTGTTCTCCGGAGCTGCTGAGAGTGCGCACTCGTGTAGCAGCGGTGTTGACATTGCTACATACAGGCCATCTGCTGGCTGTGATGATGACATACACCCTGTGAGCAGTGCAGGGATAACACAATCAGCCAGAATGCATACAAACACCATCAAATACGGCGCGAATTATGTTGTTAACCTGGGTTTCTCATCATAAACCCAGCCAAAACGGGGGATTAATGCCAGGAACAATCCACTCAGTATAGTGCCATCAAATTCGAGGGGACATCATACTAAACCTTGAATCATTTAAGTTTACATGACAAATTCAGTGATTTCTAGTTCAAAAACCAAGCAATTTGCTATGTCACATTTGGCTTGCTTGGAGTCTCTAAAATTGAGGACACACAACGTGGGTAAAATCATGTCTGAGACAAGCTGCCAATAAGCATCCAATGTTAACTAGCGTGTACCTTCGCTTGCCATCTCTACGTAGCGATGCCAGAGCATGCCGATCAAGGCACGACGTGTTGTCCAGGTCCTCAATGAACAGTCCGATGGGAGATGCCGACTGCTCCTCACTGAACCTGCAGTTTGTAACACACCGGGGAAGGAAGACAACCTTAGAGACATTCATCGCACAGGAAGATGTCGACGACGAATGGTCAACCACATCCGAGCATTGGTGGTTCAGTGGTAGAATCCTCGCCTGCCACGCGGGGGCCTGGGTTCGATTCCCGGCCAATGCATCTTTTTTTGCCCAACTCCTGAATGTGGCTCCAACAGAAACGCCTTCTGGAACAAGCACTCATTCTTCAACAGCTAACATATTGACAGGGTACATTATCCAAATACAGTGTACCGTAGCTTCTTTGGTTCGAGGGAATGATGCAAGTGGAAAAATCCGGAGAAAAAATTGACTGTCACCACCAGAATCCCTAGTAGCTTCTCTCCTTACTTTTTGCAAAAGTGCTCCACCACCTTCTTCACATGCTGCTCCAGTTGCTGCAAAAGAAAAGAAACACAACATTCCCCTTTGAATAGAACAATTCAACTGCCAAATACAACGGTCCAAACTATAATAAGCTGACTGTGCCAGTGTTAAATACGTTCGCCAATTTGACAGGGTTATCAAGGCATGCTCGTACAGTCCATCACAATGGTGTAGCTATTGACGGTGCCCTAAGACAAGTACAGTCATTGCGGTATAACAAGCAATGGTGTTTCGCTGGCTTACCGGCGGTGTGGTGATATTCCTAGGCGGACACGTCGTCAGAATTGCTTGGCTTACATCAGCACCATGCCTGCCAAATACACACACAAACCGAAGGCAAACCGGTATGACGAGCTGAATATTGTGAACATGTATTTGAAGTAGCTCTACTCCCCCACACAAATGTGCATTCCAGGAATGAGTGTGAGATACGCCATTCCAGTCCAGGTCCCAACCATCAATGTGTCCAGCCACACAACTGACATTAATTTTAATGATAGCCTCCCACCAGCGCATAGTTTGTGAAGAGTGTATTGATGTGATGTACAGTGTGCTGAGCCATACCTTGCTAGGATGTGCTTGAGCAGGTGTCGTCCCAGGAATGACTTGCCACACGACGTTGGCCCCGTGATGATCACAGGTTGATCCTCAACCAGACTAAGATAACTCTGTGTGTAGGCATGTGTAGAGGCAGGGTAGAATCACACAAACAACACATTACACTATCGGTGGAATGTTTCACAAGTCAGATTGGGAAGTTGCAAAGGAAAGGCAAAGTACCACGGGATCGCTTTCCTCGAGGAAATACAGTGCTGGCAACTGAAATCTGACCCCTGAGCGGTGCGCTCACATCGTAAAGACCCAACACAGGATAGTAAAACTAGGAAAACAGAGACCGCTAGAATGTTGAACGCGCCGCTAGGGGGTCGGATTTCAGTTGCCAGCACTATAGTAACATTGAAGATGTACGAAGTATCTAGTTGAAGACACATGCATACGCCACAATGATACAGAACAAGTACTGGTATGCTATTGCAGTATCCATAACCGGGAGCTGGATTTCACCGGCCCAAACTCCTGGACATGATTGTAGTAGCACTAGTGGTTCCAGTAGAAACTGTACCTTGAGTAGTGCCTTCGGGATGACAGTACTATAGGCGAGCTCGTCACAATCATGATCTGCTGCACCTGCAAGAGCACAGATACACACACAGACACACACACACGTACACACACACGCACACAATGACCGCAGAGAACGGCAACAGAATGGTCAATATCCAGCCATTCGCTGTGACACATGTTGATGGAATCATGGATGTCTACACGTGCAGGTACAGGCACACCAGTTTAAAGTATCCACTACCACATAGAACAACAAGGGCAAGCAAGGGCAAGCAAGGGCAAGCAAGGCTAGTTTGTGGCTACTCTGAGTTTCATAGTCACACAACCATCAGGCAACACGAGGATGCTATTGGCCATGCCGGTATTTATGCCAGGAGAAATATTGGTGGATTTTGTGGTGCTACGCATCGGGTGTTGATTCGGTAGCGTTCCACTACTATGCACATTGGTCGTACATACCTTTCAGCGTGACCTCCACATCAGCTCTTCTCTCGCTGCTCAGCAAGTCGTCGGGTAGCAGGTCGTCCTCGCTCTCCGACGCACGCATGGTGGGTTTCCTCACGATGCCAGCTATGCGGTACTGCCTCATGCTTTTCCTGGTCAAGCCCAGCGCCTGCACAGGGTCTATTGCCTTGGCATGGTTCTGCAAGCGGAGTAGGAGGAAGAGAGAGAGAGAGAGAGAGAGAGAGAGAGAGAGAGAGAGAGAGAGAGAGAGAGAATGGCAATGGTTTCAGTAGAGCATATAAGGAGACCAATTGCACTTCAACATTACGCCTACAGATATCTGAATGCAAAGATGTATTCAGAGCACACGTCGGCCCAATCAGACAAGTAGTTCATCCCAGTGGCTGGAGGACACACACACAGATATGCTTACCACCAACGCCTTGGCGACCATCTTGTCCATCTGCGGCCATGTTGACGCCATGGTAACCGACAGCCTGCCTGCATAGGTCCTGTGCGTATCCACGGTGACGTAGAAGTCACAGGGCAGCGCGGCGCTACTCATACACATGTCACTGCTGGTCTTGGTGGGCGAGGAGGCCGTATCCAGGTAGGACATCTCCAGCGAGTTACGGCCTGATGAGGATGCCAGCTGTGAGGATGTCATGCTGTCCTGTAGTTAGCAGGCAGCAAAACAAACGGGTATTATAGTCTTAGATACTCGGACCGCAATTGCACGCCACAGATATTTTATCTGAATAGGAATAAGCTAACAGTAAGAGGGTGCACGTCTGTTGGAAAGCTGTGTTGTGACTGACGGGGCAGCAGAGTACACTTGCTGAACTGAGTGATACTGTAGTGTTAGCACTCTGAATAGATGTGGATTGTGGGAGACAAGCATGTAGCATAAGTTGCATGCACACACGAACAGATGGTCAACGTACCGCACTAGGCGTGGGAAAGTCCCCGGCGCGATTGCCGACGTCCGGCTTGCTGATCAAGCTGCTGATCTGCATTCTGCTCAGCTCAGCCTACACATGTGCGCAATGGTACAAACAATAAAACAAACAATATCAGAACATAATATCCCGCCAAACCAATGAATAATATCCTGAAATAATTGTTAGATTTTGTCGTGAATGTTTTTTTTAAAACCAATATCAGAAGCAATACATCATAACATGACGGTATAATCATATGGGAGATCTCGGGCACACAGCACCCGCAGTAGAACATGGATACTGTCACCGTCAAGTATTAGGTTCTGCCAGTCCAGGATCTACGTGGATACGGACTAGAGACAAGCCACTGTACCTTGGCAAGCTGAAGTTCATTCCTGACGCGCTGCAACTCCTCCTGTGCTGCAGCTGACAGAGGAGCGGGTTCGTGCGCCGGCGACTCATCAGCGACATCATCGTTATTCTCACTCTCGTCTCCGCCGATGTTGCTGCCAGAGCTGGTTCTCTTCTTGCCTTTGCGGAATGATTCCAGCTTGAACGGCTGCACAAAGCATACATACAGTCAGAAATGGGATGAATTAGACATCAGTTGATGCTTATGGAACTGTGCCCCGCCGTATTCGCCCTATTTGTCATTGGATAAATTTGTCTGTTTCGGTCAGCGATTCAAAAATAAAATCCACACCAACAACATGCTAAGCTACAGTGCTGCTGCTCAATGCAGTCTGATCACGAGAGTTAAGTATGTGCCATACGCGCTGTGCAGCCCTAGACCTGCCAGCACTGGGGTGTGAACTGCTGCAGTGCAGGGCGCAACGTGGACTCGCATGATCGGATTCCAATCAGAGCAGCACTCCATTTGTACCATGTGCGTGAACATACATGTAGCGTCTCCCGTGATGGATGCATGGAGATGATTGATGCAGCTGGTCAGTACTCACATGCAAGCATTGGTGGTTCAGTGGTAGAATCCTCGCCTGCCACGCGGGGGGCCCGGGTTCGATTCCCGGCCAATGCATTTTTTTATTACTTTTTTTGTACATACAGTATCAGTGCAAGTACAGTTCTGGACAGAGAAATCCAACCTCATGAATAAGGCAGCACAGCTCTCAAGTGCACAGAGTGGTGTGTGTAGCGGGGTAGGGCCGCGTAGCCCCCATCGCCGCTATTATATTCCTCAGGTTGGATTTCTCCAGCCAGGACGGTAGTTGACACTATGATCTTCCTTCCACACATTACGTACCTTCCATGACTTCTTCTTCTTTTTGTCCTTTGACTTTTCCAGTGCCATGGCAACTGTCATGCTGGATTCATCCCACGTCACCGACTTGTAGTTAGCAGCAGCGGCAGCTGAGCTTTGGGCAACGAGCGGGGAGCTGACGCGTCGTACTGGGACGTCGTCCGTAGTTTGAGCACCGCTGGCCTGAGCCTGAGTCCAGTCGTTCGGAGCGACGGTGCGCAGCAAGGTGTAGATATGATCCAACTCTTCTTCCTGTCAGGATATGGTCAAAGTAGGAAGTAAGTTTGGCAGAAGTGTGAGACGGAATCACAAGCCCTGCTGAGAGCTTGACACGGCTATGTGTGAATGCAACACTATAGGCACTAAACACTCTTCAAACTCATCTAGCACAATAATCCAGGACTCAGTCAGTTAGCCTAGGGACATCAGAGATATCGTGCACAAGGCTCAATTCCAACTTGCCACATCTCACATGATGTGCACACGCCTACCGTTAGACACCAATCGGCAGACATGATGAAAGGTACTTCTGTGAGATTGGCCCTACACACACATACATACCGTGCTCTTACCTTGGTTTTGAATGCCTGCAAGACTGTCGTTACCTCACTGTCCTTCTTCTGAATGATATCTTGTAGCTGGCTCATGGCTCGTGTCTGCGGACGAACAGAAAGACAGAATTACTTCTCATTCCCACAGTAAAAATGAAAACACCTAGCGTGATCGATTTCAAATTATCCGCAGCTAGCCCAGACCACAAGCATTGGTTATGCTGGTTTGACGTCACACCTGAGAGCTCACACGGGAATAGTTTTGATTGCATTGCTGAATTTACTTTTGCGTTCTGTTGAATTTCCGTCTCAAGCTTGTTCGTGTCAAGTTGGTACCATTGTGGGTAGGACACAGAGAGAGAGAGAGAGAGAGAGAGAGAGAGAGAGAGTGTGTGTGTGTGTGTCGATGGATTCCAGTGTGGGCAGGACAAGAAGAGCTGGTGCTAGGCGGTACGTACCGTATTGACAACCTCGTTCTGTAGCTGCGAGTTGCGGTCCTCCAGTTCCGAGAGGCGAGCTTCGAGCATCTTCTGAGCACGCACACAAGTCACAAGCGCAGCACGAATGCAAAGCGTTGTCAAGAAATTAGCAATAGTCAGTAGTGACAAATAGCAAAATGTCAAGAAAATTAGCAATACTAGAAGTTAGTACTGACATTGAATCTACATTGCTATCCTGATCCCACTGTACATGCATCATGATACGCATGGCCAGTATTCCGTATTTAAGTGCAGACAGCAGACAACAGTAGGGCCTATGTACTAGTGTTACTCACCTGCTCAGACAGCGACTTCTTGCTGCCGTGCAGCGAGCGATGCGGAGACATCACCATGCCAACTGGGCTGGCCACAGGCAGCCTGTTCTCCATATTTGAAGCAGCAGCTCCGGCGGCGGCGGCAGCTGCAGAGTTTGCCTGAGCCAGAGTGTACCTATCCATAGCTGGACTTGTTGATGTCGAGCTGGACGTATCCGACGGGTGCCTCTGCTTGGCATCGCCTTGCTTTGCTTGGCCATCGCTCGTGTTCAGAGGACTATCGGACAAGCCGGACGTGCCACCGTTGCTATAGAGACCGGTCATGGAGACGCCGCTGTCACGGTGATTGCCGGTGGTGGGTTTCAAATCCTGGAAGTGTTGCGCGGGCACGGTCCGGGCGCGAGGTCTGAACGACACGGCGGCACGGCTGCTGTTGGTTACGGTTGCCATGGGCGACTCGTCCGAAGAGCTGCCGCCCTGGCTGGTGCTACCGTGACGACGGGAAGAATGATCGGGTGTGGTGGAGTCTAGGATGTTGTCGCTGCTCAAACGGCGTGGGAAGTGGGAGCGGCGTGCTTCGGAGCGAGCTGAGAACGACCTGCCTCGCTGGAGAGGTGACGGGTCCCAATCTTGCGATGACTGTGCTGTTGCTTGTACTCCGTCTGTTGCTGCTGCTGCTGCTGCTGTGTATGGATCTTGATTTGGAGAGGCACACACTGGTGGAGGTTGCTGCTGCTGTGGCGTTGGCTGTGGTTGGCTCGTTGCATTACTAGGTTGGGTGTTGGTCATGGGCAGGGGCTGACGAAAGCCCGTCGCGGCCGCGATACTGGGTTTGGAGCCACCGCGCGGCGCATTGGATGATCGTCTCCACGATGTTCGCACAGGGTTGTCTCGCGAGCCCAGGCCCGATACCTCGGGTACCGCAGCGAGCGGACTGGCCGATTGCATGACGGTTTTCATGCTGTTCAAGTTGTTCTCCTGCGATGATGCTGCTGATGAGGAGGACAGGACACTGTCGTGAAGCGGTGGACTGCAAGCGGGAGCTGAGTCGCTCAGACTCGAGGATTGCGGACTGTGTCGCGGGGAGCTGTTGTTGCTCAGACTGAGCAGTGCGATGTTCATCGGTGAGAAGGGCTGTTGCTGTTGCTGGTGGTGTTGCTGAGCATTGGCGGTTAGATCGTCATGAGAGGTAGGTGCAGTGTCCGGTACATGCGCAGAACTGAACGACATGCTGGCTGACTGGGAAACATCTTCAACGGTAGCATGTTGACGGATGTTGCTGTTGCTCGGTGTTGCACTGGATGCATCGATGTGGCTCACTCTATCCAAGAGGGTAGCCGCCATGGCCGTGTCTCGTTTGCTGCTCGATGGCTTGCCTTCGGAGTCGGATGATGAGTTGGATTTCCCGTCAGCGGCGTCATGAGGTCGCTCCGAGGCGATCAGATCAGGAGAGTCCGCCGTGGTTGAGTGCTTGGCACCGGCATCTGTGTGCGGCGGTGGGCTAGACTTCTTGCTTGCTGGAGGTGGCAGGGCGCGTATGTTGAACGTCCGCTTGTGACTGGGGCTGCTGTCCGAATCCGACGTATGAACAACAGTTGGTTTTCTCAAAGCACTGTTATTGGTGCAGGCCAAGATGGGTACAGTGCTTCTAGGCCCAGGTCGGACAAGCTTTGGGGAGTTCTCGCCGAGTTCTGCTCTCGTCAGGGGGCGCTCGTCGTTGCTGGATGGCGAGGTGAGACCGGCTGTGCTGCAGGACTGTGTGCGATGCACCTTTTCACCAGCGGCACTCGTGCGTGACCCTGGCTTTTTCAGGCCACTGGCAGGGGGAGGTGGTTTTGACGTTGCAACACTACCGGCTGCTGCACGATCTGATGCTCCAGTGGCGGCATCCTGCTGTGCCGTTGTTGCATCACCGTTTGCTTTGCGTTGACGGCCAGGACTGATTGGCTCCTCCGAGTACGACCGGATCACCATCTGGTGCTGAGGCGAGGATTTTGGAGACGGCCTGGGCGACATCTTCTTCAGCGTCGGTATAGCAGCCGGTTGCTGCAGCTGCTGTTGTACCTGTGTGGGATTGCTCTGCGCCGGCTTTCCGATTGCGGAACTCGGCTTGCGAAGCTGTGACGAGCTGGCACCAGTGGGTTTCAGTTTTGAGCCGACCTCTTGTGTATCTGCTTGTGAAGCGGCGGCTGCTGCTGTGCTGGCCGTGGAAATGTTGGCTGGTGAGAATACGGCGTTGCTACTCGTCCTCGCTGGAACGGCCACGGGTGGTCGGCGTGTTGTTTCGGCTTTCTCCGGGCTGCTGTCCGTGCTGGCGGACACGTCTGCTTCAGTACCAGCTTGACGATGCTGCTGCTGCTGCTGCTGGGGCTGGTGTTGCTGCTGTTGCTGCTGTGCTTGAACATGATGGTGATTATTGACCTGCGAGAACGAGCGCACCTTTCGTGACGGAATCGTCAGCTTGGTCTGCTTTGGCTGTGGCAAGCCCGGCTGCGGCAGCTTTGATGCACTCGTTTCTGCGGTTGTCGGGCTTTGCACGGCAGCCGGTGCCGGGAGTGGTGATTTCCCGGCGGGCAGCTTGGAGCCGAGCTGCGGCGATCGTGCCTGCGTTGTCGACGCTGCCACCGGTATGCGTTGTTTGAGACCGGTGACTGGGCTCGAGGGCATCTTGGACGGCGTAGGCAGAGCGGACGCCGCTGGGCTGGCTATAACGCGACGCTGGTGCTCCGTAGACACTTTCGACATAGCGGTGAACACCTCGATGAGCTTTTCAGCTTTGCCTTGGATAATTTCTGCAAAGGACAAAGAACAAAAAAGCACATAAGTACATCATGATGGTCGTGTATGCATTGCACAAACACGAGCAGGGATTTACGATTCCAGAATACCTCACGGCTAATGAATCTTAGTTACAGCAACAAACACTATCTCGGAAAAAGTTTCACGGTTTCGGGTCAGACTCAGTTAGGGTCAGTGAGTCGACTAAGGACGAAATACTACTGTTTGTTGATTGAGTGGATTTCCTGCATACATGACTACAACACTGCGAGACAATGCTGAGTTTCCGTAGAAAGCTCATTCTGATGGCGACATGTTCCGCACCTTTGGCTGTGGTGTCGGGCACGGCAATGCCCGATTCCTTCACCGCCTGAAGGCACTTCTCAATGTTCTGTAACTGCAAAACCAAAAACAACACATGCATACCAATACGTTCATCAACATGCAATACAAATGAGGCACTCGTCAGATACGGACATTGACATGGTGCATGCAACAAATCACTTCCGTGTAGTTGGATCGAGCAGGGGCGGAGATACTGCGTGCAAGCAATGCTAATCGTGTAGTACATATTACGTATTCTTGAGCACAGTGTACAAATCACTTGTGTTCCAGCGCAGAGTGTCACTATTTCCTTTTCAGAAGAAAGGCTGAAAATAGCAATATCTATTGTGGCATTGCAATTCCTGATCACCCGATCATTGCCGTAAGGCAGCAAAACATATCCAGCTCATTTTTCTACAAGATAGCACATTTTAAAAGCAATTTCGGTAGCTTTCTCTGCCACCTACTCCCTCCTTTACATACCTTGTCAGCTTCAGAGCTTGGACTGTGTCTGATACTAGTGACATCCACACCAGCTGTTAGAGAACAAAAAGCATACGAACATACACACACACATACAAACACACAAACGCGCACACACACACACACACACACACACACATATAATTATACACAAACACACAAACACGCACAGTGACAACTGACAACCACACACGTAGTACACGTGGCGCACAAAACATACACTTGGTCACAGTGGTAATTGTCAATGGATGCACTTCAGGCAGCGTGCATCTATCTAGTTTTCAAGTGCCAGCACTCACACACTGAGACAGGCTGTCAGAGACACAGATGGAGCGGCTGATCTGTTCTTAGCATCACGACACAGGACACAACTGCCAATAGGAAGTCTGGGGGCTATGAAGGATTCTCCAATTTACCTTATCAGCCAGACCATTGCCGAAGACAAACGACAATTTAGAGGATTTCAACCGCTGCGATCGTTTTCTGAGCAGTTTCGAAACGCCTGTCACTGATCTCCGCGCTACTGTGATCTCTTCCGCTACCAACGCGCACAGTCGTCGGCAAGACAAAGACCTTCCGCTGCTCGTTCAGCTCTGGTCCCCGCCGCAACACCAAGGCCTGACAGATTTCAGTCCCCAAGCGTGCACTAAGTGTGCCCAGCAGCGCTTGAACAAGACTTGTTTCTCTCACAAGCTTTTCCTCGCGATAATGAAGACCCTCGGAAGTTTTTTTGGAGCTTTGTGGCACTCGCTACATGCACACGTACACAATCATGCACAGCGGGAGAACCAATAATACTAATAGCCTATGAAAGCACGTGCACGCCTGCATGCTGGTTTTGTGGTCTGCACATATGCACAGGGTTTATCTGTGCACATGCCCTTTTCTAGTCGCGATCCATTTCCAGGATGTGAGGTCGAGCGACAACCAGTTACCTTTCAGACACAGGATCAGTTCGGTCATTGCGGACTGTGCCGGCGTCGGATGAGCAAGAGACACAAACTCTACAAAACCAGATCTCGTAGTTGAGGAGTTGGAGCCTGTAGATCAGGTAGATGGAGCTGGAACTCTTGAAAGGTTTGTAGGGACTCTTGGAACACGTCTCTGTTGTCGTTTCATGAGGAGTAGCTTCAACCATTTGGCGTTAGTCTGGGGATGTTCCTACGGCCGTGGCTAGTACACTGCCAATTGCAATACAATGTCATGAACATTTGAATACGTTTTGAGTTGGTATCATGATCTGGGGTCACGCAGTCTCACCTTTAGGCGTCTTACTCTGAGTTACGTCACTTAGATCCATCTTACAACGGAGTAGCTTCTGGCAGGTAGGTCTCGGAATAGACCTGCCTTCTTCGCACACTCTTCCCTTGCTATCCCACTGCTGCTTGCCTAGGGAGTGAGAAGGTCTGAGCACGTACTATGGTGGGCTGGTGGAGTGACACGCAGCTCCAAATCTTCTATGATCTTGAAAATCGCTTGCAGCGCAACTAGTAACGCTGCTGCCCGCGGGTCAATTCGTAGACGAGGCTATTCGGGCCTGCCCTCTCACCGTTATGATTCTTATGAACACCAACCATCAAAGGATCGGAGAACGAAACAGAACTCGGAACCACAGTATTTCGGTCCTGGAGATTTGTTTACAAGCTGAGCGCGCTAAGTGATCCGTTCTCACTCGCTCTGTAAACGAACCACAAACGCTCAACACTGACAACAGACACGTTGTAAGTGAAGTAATGAACTATTACTTATTGGACCGGGCCATAGAGTCACTTCCCATTCTTACAACCTATGCATATGCCCATACGGGCAATCAACGATGGTGGTTGGGTGCACTTTCTCTCACTCTCTCAATGGCGTTTTCAGTTTTGTCCTTTGCACGAGTTCTGCGTGTAATGCGTCAGCGGCTGTAGCAGTACCAGCGAAAGAGCACCGAACATTGACACCGCTTCTGTACACGGAGAAGTGAAACTATCCATTGAGCCCATTCGCTAGCAGTAGCGTGCGGCAGCTGCTAGCCTGCCCTTCTACAAATAACGTCAGAATGTCGCGGAGCAGAACTGTTGATGGGACAATGCAGCCGGCGAGACGGCAGCGCGAAGAGATAAGACGAGGACCAAGGGCGAACAACAGCTGTTGCTCTAGATGCACTTCTAATGCACCACACCACTGCACTGACACGACGATGATGATGATGACGATGATGTGGCTGCCACTGAATTCAGTTTTCTTTCTTTCTCAACCTGCACCCTAGTCGCAGGTGTCAATACGAGACGGGAAAACATCGTGGCATACAGTACACGACAGCCAACACAATACACAGTACCACATGCACACTTACAACAGCAAGAAGGGTCCTCCTGGGTCCACACGCTGACCTCCCTACACACGCTAGCGTCCATGTAATTTTCACGACGCAGCAACAGAGATACCTCGCCTGAGTGGACACAATTTCTTCCTACATCATACCGAGCACCAGCAGTACTACGACCAGCGCCCGAACTGCCGAAGCCTCTCTAGCAACGCGCCCTATCTGCCCTGCACGCCACGGGCAACGACAAGACGGTACTCGTAGATCTACGGGGTTTTCTTGAGGGTTGAAGAAGAGTAGCAATGAAAATAATTATCGATCTTCTAAAATCGCTCCCCACATTCCCTTGCCGGGATTATCACCAGCTGAGAGGAGTGAGAAGCGGACAGATTTGATACTGCCAGGGATCGAGATCCATGCAGACTGTATCTCTCTATGTGTCAAAGTTCACGAACCTTTGAACTCTTGGTGGTGTTTGTACTGTGCGCAAGGCAAGTAATTAGTTACAGTGCAGTGCAGTGATGATGCGAATGTTGAGTGCCTGGTGGTATTATCACACCGCAAGTTGACATCGATCTGCCAAATTTTAACGTGCAGCGCAACGCAACACGCCAGGACAAAAGCTTACCTGCTTTCATGCGTCGTGAACTGCGACACCACTCCACTCAACCACAGATTACAGGAGCAAACAGCGTTGGTCCACTTCTTTCCGATCCGAAGCCGCCAGACTAGAATCCAGAGGTTTGTGGTATCAAGTCAACGCGATTGATTCGCGCAAACACTACCTGCTCCACTGAGCTTTAATAGACTCCTTTCCAATGATAGATAATATCAACTAAAAGCGCAACTACTAGCTTTCACTTTCTGCCGTGCTGTGCTAATCGCCTGCCCCAACAGTTATGCTTTGGCGCCAACGAATGGATCACGAGGTACGAAAACTACACGCGGATTGCAAGTGCCCTCTTGAGCAGAATGGAAACGCGCGTCGAGCTCAGCACGACAGCAGCAGTAACAGTGGGTCAGCGGCACTGCAGAGCACCAGTAGTAGCAGTAGCTGTGACCTTCACTGCTTCAATGACTGTATAATGCTTGTAGCTCTACGCGTAGCTAGCCCGGAGAAGTGGGTAGCTAACTTACTTACTAACGAACACGACGTACTGTCCTTTCGGGCAGCGTTCTTCTCCGACTGCAGGCAGCTAGCTCACTTCATTCTTGCTTTCACTGAGTCGTCAAATGCCCGCCTCTCCAGCACCTTTCCCGCACACAATTCACCCAAGTACCTGCACCCTCAGACGTGAAGGCTTTACACGTTACACATGGAAGAAACGACCCGTCACACCGTGCAGACGAGGTGGCAACCACGTACACAGTACAGGTCACTGTCGCACTTGTCTGTTACACATTATCCACGTACAGACATGCGGTCTAGTCAGCTGACTGCAATGACTATGTACATCTAGCGAGATCGGTTTCCCACTAAGGAGAGCATCACAAGTAAACTCAATGGCCCTATAGACACCGAGCAATGGGACGAAACGCGAGAACGTACACAGGGTTGAATGAGGCGTTAAGTCGTCCCTCCTCAATAGACCAACCGCCCCCCCGTTTGGGACCACTGATGTCAGTGCAATAGTGATAGTGATGTACATGAAACCGATGTGCGGTTGGTGGTGTCTGCATGCACGATATACGTGTTAGACGTAGATCTACGAGTACGAGATCTGCTGGAGGTATAGTAGCAGGGATGTAACTACACGTTCTTGAGTCGGATGCGTGAGTCATTCAGTTGTACAACTATCGCAACAAGGCCTGCTAGCATGCTGCAGAGGCTGAGTTCAGGGCTGATGCTTGTAGAATGTCATTCATATTCATCCATCTATAACAGTACTCGTACACTGCATTCGTCTACACCAGGTCTGCAGTCAGCTACTGCCGTACTGGACGTTATGATGATGTCTGATGAGACAGCGAGTTGAAGCATTCAGAACAGGGATCCGATCGACTGGCAATAATGTATCAGTTCACATCATTCAAACCATACTTCACTCCTCAGTCTGTCAGTCTGCTGACACTCACACTCACATACATGTGCATGTCCTATGTTCCATGCACGGAGATCATCAGTGCTAGTACAAGGTACCACTGAATGCTGCCCATCATCTCTTCTGCAGTCAATACCATCACTGCAAGCCCATGGGTATTCATAACTCCACATTAACCCGCAACCACGCACACATGCACGCACCAAACACAGTGACACACACACACACACACACACGCATACCAACACACACACACACACATACACACACACACACACACACACACGCATACCAACACACACACACACACATACACACACACACACACACACACACACACACACACACACACACACACACATACACATACACATACAGGCCCACGCGTGCAGTTTAAAAAGGTACGACCGACTACAGAGCATCAGGTTGTTCCTCGTTCCAACACTTTTAGCACGTCGTTGATCACCCGCGCACCGTTCCTTCCGCTGGACCGCCGGTTTTCCGTATGAAGTCACCAGAAACTGAGCAGTGACGGTCTATGCTACATTGGGCTGATACTAGTTACTACTGCGTGCAGTACGTACGAGGACCCCTGCTCTAATCATGTGCCTGCAACTCCCGACACAGCACATGCCCATTAGCAACCAAAGCTAGAGCTCGATTGTCTTCTTCCCCCTCCACGAGCAACGTCAGTACACGGTCCTGCGTACAGTGTATAAGGCCAGTCTTTTCCTCCTTCAAATAATTCCATTCTCCTGTAGGGCCAGGAAGCTACATGAAACTCACTACATGCTACGCATACCTGAGTAATGCTTGTGCGCTGGTACTAGGCGACCAACACATGAATCAGCTCCAGTTGATGTTGTCCGTATTCCAAATCAACTCCACATCTCTCTCCGGAGCGACGGTGAGTTTGTTATCCAATCTCTAGCTTGTGCTGAACTACAATGGTTGATCTCAAACAGTGCGGACAAACTCAACCCAATGCAAACATCCTGCTATGCAGCGCACTCTGCGATTCCTCCTTTCCGACCTAAAGATCAGTAAAGTTAAACTCTGGTGGCGGCATGTGCTTGTTTTGTACTTGTACGCTTTCATGTTCAGTGTTTGCTGTGTCAAGACTCAAGTCCTGCAATACACTGTCCAGTCCCAATGAGCAATGAATGAGTCCCGATTGAGATAAGAGGGCCTCCTCGCGCGGTCGGCACGACCTCTGACTTCGCCCGCTATTCCGTATTCCCAGTGACCCAGTCCTCAGCCTTTCTCACTTCTTTGATCTGTCTGCCTGGTGTCACGGGAAAGTCAAGTCTGAACTGCAGGATCTAGGTCTAGTACTAGGAGTAGGAGCTAGCAGAGTGAGTTTTCGTCACGTGATGATAGGACCACGTGGTGTCGGCAGACGCGTGAGTCAAGGATCACGGAGGACGGATTACTGACTGTAGTCGAGTGTAGTATGTAAGTACTGTAGAGTGTAGTTAGTACTGTTGTTGGCTCGACGCTCAGTGTCACTCACATTCACAATCACATACAGGACTCGCCGCACTTGGCATGGACCCATCGCCATGGACAATCCCTTTCTAGCATGTGTCACTCTCGTCGCCTCTGCTCCTCGACCTGTCTCCAGTGAATCAAAACTGTCGCTGGCAGGCTGTGCTGCTGTAATTTCCCCCGTCTCTGCCCATGGCTGCAGGCCAATGCAGGTATGAGCGGGCAGAGATAACAGTTTTAAACACACACACTCTGAGTCAATGGATGTCGCTTTTCAGATAGTCGGACAGCTCTTTTCTTTCCTGTTCGTGTTGAGTGTGAACGATAATATCTTCCTGGCCATCTGCATCATGTCCACAACCGCTGGATGATTCTGTCTGCGACGTTTTATTCTTTGGGTGTTTGTCATTGCTCACTTCGCGTTGCTAGCTCCCGTTGCCAATGGAGATATGCTGATAGTGTCTGAAGCACTGTGTTATGACGTTATGATCATGAATATGAAAGGCAAGGTCTATTGTAGTGCTATCTCCATGATCTCGGGAGTCGGGTGTTGGTATCTGTAGTGTAGCTGAGGACCGACAGCAGAAAGTCGGGGAAATACTAGCCAAGCACATGAGGGCTGAAGTGTCAATTCCTGAGCACATGTACCTGTAGTGCTCGTGATTTCGTTGTTCTGGCAAGAGAGGAGATGTGGGCGCGACCTGTAAGATGACTCCACGTTTCCACGTTTCGGACATGATCGACTGCGATAAACCCCGCCCTGATGCCGTGATGGATATGATGTGTCGCTGTACTCCACGTGTTTAAGAACAACACGAGGAGTGGCTGACAATGCAATGGCGAAGCACAGTTTAATGATAAATTATTTGGTAGAGTGCTTGGACGTGTCCGCGTTCTACGTTGCGAAGTGACATCAACACACACTTGATTTGGCTCCACAGTACTCGATACTGACGTGTTGGTCTGTTTTTGTCGACTACAGTACATGTATAGTTTAGCCAATACATGTACCGGTACATGATAATGATACTAGTAATGCTGTACAGCATCCTCATGAGTCATGACTTGTCGACGCTCACTAAAAACAGTCACTGTTTAAAATACAATCATACTACTTCATTGCTATCAGGTTCGGCCTCATTTCCTCTGTGCTGCGCTGATGAGTTCACAAAGGACGAAGACGTTCTGTCCGCAGATTGAGTTACATCAGCTACCGGTACCACAAAGTGTAATATCTGTACCGTGTACTGGCCTCAATTACGCATCCAACCTGTTACCTTGCAGCTTGACGTACCAACACAATGTAGACACACACCCACGCGTGACACCTATGGACATAACCGGCATGGTCCATGCATGGCCATAAACAAAATACCCGGTATGCATAATGGCCATTGCTCCATACCGATACGATTCTCCGGACACTACTATAGTCAACTTGGCTAATAACGACTGCGGATATAACGACTGCGGATATAACGACAGTTCGCGAATAGCGACAGAATTTCCATGCCCAGAGCAAAGTCCCATCCAATTGTAATACATATGCGACTTCGGGTATAACGACACTTCGCGAAAGGACACCTTTTTGATGCCCCGCCGAGTGTCGTTATAACTTATAAGCGAAGTTGACTACAGTCCTATTCATCTCATTGCCGCATGCATGGGATATATAAATCGAGATCATTCCGGCAAACCAAGGTTAGGTCAGGGACGATCTATTCCGGTATTCGGATTCAAATGATTTCATGGGGTGAGCCAGCGAGTCCGTAATATTTATAGGGCGTATGTACATGTATGGAGCGTGAGTGCAGCGAGTCCGCGACTTCGCCAACGCCGCGCATGATCTCAACTAATACTAGAACAGTAGAAGCCTGAATACTAGTACTAGTAACCATGACTCATGAGTGGTGACAGTCTGACAGCTAGGCAACACCGACAGTGATCATAATCATAATCACGGAACACGGCGGAAGCTATCTCCTTCGCCTGCCTGGGAGGTTCAGGAACGAAATTACCGAAGGTCGATCCCACAGAAGACGGAGAAAGAGAGAAAGAATAAGTCAGTATACGAAATTCGTACATGTACATGACTGTGCTATGATGTAGCCCAGTTGAGCTCCACTGCACATCGCTCTGTAGCACGGTTGAGTACGCCTGTACTGAATACGCTGCACTCCGTTCGGCTCCAACACTACTAGTAGCGGCACGTATCCGTACAGTCTCTGGATCTCTCTTATTGAAACACTAATTTGCTTTAAAGTTAGTTTCAGTTGAAGTGATTCGGTACAAATAGGGCATTGCAGAGAACCTGATTGCATTCATACATTTACAGCATAATTCATCCTTTCCAATGGCAATGAGCTGCTACGTAACTCGTCGTTGAGCGTATGAATCAAATCCAGGCAGAACTCTTCAGTCGTACACAGCTCAACAATGATGAAGTTAGTGACCAATAATATGTTCGTTCCCTCCAGGCTCCAGGACGATGATCAATCGTGAAGCTCCTCAGATTCAGCACGGCTGAGCAAGGACCCTGACAATAGCCACCGGTATCTGCAAGTGCGAATTGCTCTGGAACACATAGGAACTCGTCTTGAACGTGCAGAACTACTGCTAGACTCACCTAAATCGGTAAGTTGCCTCTGCGGCAGATGGCAAGTGCTGAGAGGTATATGCTGTGGAACCAGGCCGGAATGAATCATTGAATGGCAGGCGTCTCTCTTTCACCAACAAAGTCACTACGTGCACTGGAGGACTGGAAAAATATCAAGAGATTGCTGACGACACTCCGCCAGGCACGTATGATACAGGTCGGGTCTGGACTCTGGAGGGTTGTGTGGCACCGCGCCTCATTACGCCTTAACAAAAGCCAAAAAGGTGAACTTGTCCACACAACACACCGTTTCAAGTACATTTCGTGCATGTTGGAGTGGCCAAGGTGACATCTCAAAGGAAGTATTATAGTCCGTGTACTTGACAGTGACAGGTTCAAACATTGCTGAACATCGCCCCAAACTTAGCCCAAAAAATCTAAACCGTAAACGTCAGTGTACTGTAACTAACAAACTTAGAATCATACAGGTGTAGAATTACGCGCACGCACCTGTACCTACTAGCCGCCTAGTTTCACTGTGTTGGGAGTGTACTAGTATTCCAGTAGGTAGACTAATCCCCCAAATGGTATAATGATGTGATCGGAACAAGCAAAAACTCAACTACTGAACTAGTGCCAATAGACAAGGGGTCGTTGACATCTGAATCGTGTACACCAGCTTGAAAACTGAGTATTCACACATCATCTTCTAGTTCTGAGCCTGCTTGCATGCGTACCATGGACCAGATTAGACTGAGGAATTCTCGTCAACGAACTCGTTTCTGGTCTGGCATTGTTAGACAGCGAGAAACATGGTTGATATTCTCCAGCACCCATTGTCGCTAACTTCCCAACAAGGCAAGATGAGAGAGGTACATGGTAGCTAGAGTGAAGTTAGAGCAGGAGAAAAAGGTGTGTTCACGATGAAGATCTGATTCAGTTCCCACTTCATATGCTACAGTTGTATGTTGCGTGCACCGCTTCGCTTGTGCTACAATTCAACACCAGATATCTAGCTCTCAGCACGCCTCGTTCACTCACCAAGTCACCATGCTATATTTGTCAGTGTGTGAGCATACAATGTAGCTGAAGCGCTGCTCAATGATCATTACAAACTGTGTATTAAAAGTAGATTGGAGTGGAATGGACCAGTTGTTTATCGTGGGACTTACAGAGGAAAGAGAGGCAGACAATACCAGGAAACCCGTGCTAAATCTTCTTGTGAGAGGCAGGACTCGTGCATAATTGACCCGTGGCGACCAGTAAGACCCTACAGATACATGTCCTTGTTGTACATGTACATGTATATGCCAAGACGAGAAAACCTTGAGAATGTACATGTATACGTGTAGATGTACATGATTGTACTCTCTATTAGGATATGTTACGCCCTGATCGCTCGATGACATAATTATACTGTCATAGAACCTGTGCCCGCCGCATTTTCAATTCCGGAAATAATCGCGGAGAGACATTTCCTTAACTTCCGTTGTCACATTCGTCCCCTGAGGGAAGCATTAGTACTGTAGCACCAGCCCCAGTCTCAAGAGAAGTTCTTTGATCAAGTACTATTTCTATACTACATGTACATGTATATCCACTCGTTGCTCTCCTATCTTCATCTGCATACCAATACTGCAAGGAGACCTGAGCTCAGAATGCAACCATTGGTGTTCTTGGCACAAAGGGATCATTGTCCACCGATGCGGCCGCTACACTCGACAGTGAGCATGCAGGGCATGTGCATGCATTTTGACAAGGAAAGAGCTTGGTCGTCCACATCAGCAAAGGTCCACATGTGGGAAGTACCACAGCCTCGTCATTGTGACTGGTCTAGGTACCCCCTATTTTTTAAAGAATTTACTGGTGCATTTTCCAATGCGCTTACAGAATACTGGATACTAAGCCTTATGGAAAGTGCACAACCCCATATTATACTGCCATAAATTCTAGATACTCCCACGTAGATATGTACAATACTAATAATTATAATAGTATGTGGGGTTCAGTAGGCGACCTGGTGGCTGGTCTCACTGCACCTGGAAATGACAAGTCCAGATCACGCCGTGTCCCTTTCTCTTGCAATCTTACAGAAACTGTTGCACCCATATCATGGCTAGGCCCACGTGTATAATACAGTGTGTTAGACATCAAAGGCGGTGCATGCACCAGCCTAAGAGTCAACTATGCGCAAGTCCTGCCTCGCCCTGCGCCAGTCCTGATTCGCACAAGACAAGAACATCCAACACGAATTCCCCTCGCCTTGTGCGTCTTCTCTGAACTTTGCCACTTGGTTATGATGGAGGCAATGCATTACACAGACTCTCTCTTTGGGATCTTCAATCAATGAGTTGACATTCCAGATGGTAAGCAAGGCAAACTTGCACATTGCTGATTGCAGATTATAATCAAGTTGCTGCAATTCCCCAACGATAAATGGACAGATGTGACACATTTGATTGGCAGTTGTCACCATTAACTCAAAATCTGTCTTGGCTGTCCATGTGACATGTCATCAATGACCTGACACGTCAAATGTAACAACGTGCCATCCAGCATCTTACTGAGTGAGGACGAGTGCGTACATCTTCGCCTTGCACTGGCTACAACTAACTTACTTTACAAGCTCTGCACTGGTGCACGCAAGCGATTAGAAAGCAAAGGGTTATAAATCACTGATTAATCAGTGAGCTGCGCAGCATGGGGGCATCACTCGCCATATGCACTGGAGTCTGGATTTGGGAGATGAATTACATGTACATGTACATGTAATTGTACCCTGCATGTCTATTTCTGGCTCAACTACAACTAGGTTCCGTGCTTGCCATGCCCGATAGGTTGCTTGGATTAAAACGTTATGTAATGCGGTTACTGATCCCTTTCACAGATGGACGTCACATATCACTCGCCTATGACATGTCTAACTTGGAACTAAGTCTTTGTCTTCGGGGAGCAAAAGATGCCAGGTTACTAATACGTATTGCCTTGGTACTGGATGGCATTCGACATGTACATTGTATACGTCATGACACTTCGGTCCCTCTTGAATCTGGTTGATGGATCGGATCTACCCTCCTCCATCCACTGGGGAAATATATTCTAAAGCCATATCAAGGGGACTAGTGGTGGCGTCCCACCAGACAGGAAAGGTAGTTTATCATCTACTTGTACACTCTATACTCCGTGTTCTCTGTACCTAGCCCACCTGCACCGTAGGCCAGCCCCTGATCAGCTCTTATCCAACATGCATCGTGCACATGTACATGTGCCCCGAATGTCTTTCTGCACCGCCTCAGTCATACATGTACATGTACATGTACATGTAGGTCGTTTCTCTGCTCAGGAAATCCAATTAGACCGGAATAGCACACACACACACACACACACGCACATACATGTACATGTACACACACACACACACACGTGGCAAAGCAGTACACGACCACTGCTGCCCCGAGGAGCAAAGACGTTTTAAGTGAAAGCCTTCAGGAGCTAGATGACCCTGCAAATTGTATGAGGTATCGTATGAGGTACTGCCGTATGAGCATGTAATGAAGTCGGTTGATCATCCAGGTCGCCACTTGACCGCAAACTACACAAAGAAGAACGGGAAAATGCTCTCTGGATCGTTCAGATCTTATTGTTCTATTGACCCCGTTTGGGGAAACGCAACACCTGTCTTTCTTCGCCACTGGATTTACCTATGAACGTCTGCCTGTAGCTGTGGACGAAGATACACCAGTTCCCTGTGGGTATGCATAACCCCATGTGGTGGCTTGCAGGATCTGGCAATGTTCAGGAAACTGCACCAGGAAATGATCCGGTTCTAGTTGTCAGCGAGTGAACATGACATTGTCAATTCAAGTCACGTCGAGCGTTGTGTTCGTCCGCAGGGGATGCGAGTCTGATTTGGGAAGTGTTCTTTCTTTGCTTCAAAGCGGCTAGTTCTTCTACTGGTGAGACACAGAGCTAAACATGGCGAGGACAAAGCTGTGAACAAATAATTTACAAATACTTATCCTTCGATACGTCAGCCTTCTCTGAATGCACTAAGGAACATAGGTAAGTGAACACTTCACTGCCCTCGCTCAACGAGCAGAATAGAGAGATCGATGAGGGGTAAACCGCGGGTACCCTCGTCGTCTACCTCAGCATGGTGAACGTATGGAGAATCTGTGCTACATCTACATGTATACCTACTACCGGTACTAGTACTAGCAAGAGTACATAGCCCCCCCCCCCCTTCCCCCGAGGGGGTTATGATTGTACTCTTGCCACTAATGTATACATTGCCAGCTTGTCTCTAATATTTTCTCTACATCTCCGAGTCCATGGCTGTATCACAGACACCCGAGATCGTGGGGATTTCCCACTGTTGTTCTACCACTGAACGGAGACCTAGAAACTGGCTCCAGGAGAGTGTCACGTTGTTGTCTGCAACGTTCCTTTGCAGTCACTCCTCCATCGCTGAAAATATGCAGCGGATCCGAAGTCAGACGCGCAACTGTAAATAATTGTGAATCTGATTGTAAAGATTGGCTCTGCGCAATGGAATGCGTGTAGCTTGCACGCCCCATGAAGAGTCCAATCGAAACCTTGACACCGATCGCTGATTGTGTGGTTTGTTCGACATAAGATTCGTCTCGTACCTCGTACCCCGTGCAAGTGACGCATACCTCCTGTACGCTGCCCACGGATAGGCGACTGCACTACCAACACTGATGAACATGGTAACTGAAGATTGGAAGGGTGTGCACAAAACCACTACGGCACTAGCGCTAGGCGCGGGACAATAGGTGAAATTTGACATGGGGTATTTTGGGCCAGTACGTTGAAATGCGATTCTATTATCCCTGCGACTATGATACTGCCGGATACACTAGCATCTTGTCACTGACGGTGAGACACTGTCTCGCCTCAAATGGTGTGTGTTGTCTAGAGCTAGCACACACACACACACACATACACACGCACACACACGCGCACACACACACACACATACACTCACTGACGCAGTGTTACGTTCGGTCAATGCTGACTGCAGACTTCAGACTTCAGTACGCTGCACACCACGCTGGGAACTCTTCACTGCCGCTGTCCCATTGCAAGTCTCAAAAGGATTTGGAGCAGCACACTTGAGGGAGGTATCAAGACACCGTGCGACACGCTGTGACGTACACAAACTTCGTAGTTGCGGACAATGGGCCATGACGTCGGCTTGTCAAACCGTAGACGAATCTTATTCGGGGAGTTGGTCTCCTCCTGGGACGCATTCATCTTCATATTACCCTTAAATTAACCTAATTGTGTCACTTGATTGGAATCTGAGGAGTGATTTGTCAGAGCTGCACTTGACTTTGGGGCCCAAGTTACCACTATTCGTTGGACAGAGATAGGGTTGTTTTAACTATCAGCGAATAGCCTCTTCTTGGTTGATGAACGCACTTGAAGTTGAAGCACCCCTTTAATCCTATTGTTCATCTCAACGTAAGAGTTGGTTAAAGTGCGCTTATGCATAGGTATTTTAGAGCAAATATAGCAGGCTAAAGTACTTCAGTTTCACATACAGCCCCCTGAGAAGAGAATCACAAACCTCTTTCGCAGACAACTGTCATCCAGGAGTCCATCGCCTGTTTGCTGCATGCAGTGTCCACGGTGGCCTTCCTTCCGTCCAGCAATCTGCTCTCACACGCGCGGTCACAGGCAAGGTACACTGCAATAAGCGTCCATTCTATTCCACCTCCTGCTGCACCATAACGGGTCGCCGTCGTTGTGTCGCCTCCGCACTCAGACTGTTTGCTTTTGATGGTACGGCGGTGGACTTGGGCAGTTGTTGTAAGATCTAAGTTCGTTTCATGCCAGAGCTGCTCAGCGAAAGTAGAGTACACACAAACTGCTCAGTGCCTTTCCTGTATTGGCTCAGCTAGCTCCGAGCCTCGTATGGTGGGTTAATGCGCCGCATACACAACGAGTGGGGTATATCACTCCATCGTAGTTACACACAAACAAACACACAGGTTCCAATGGCTTGTGGCGACTTTGTACCGCATTAGGCCACTACACAATAGGCATCCAGCTGGCTATCACGTACGCGAGGCATCATCAAACGATGTTCGACGACTCGCGACTACACGTTGGTGTTGCTGGGACCAGGAGCACTTCCTACGGAATACATGGGGGCCGTCGATTCTCGTCGACTACTTCTGCAGCCAGGTCTAGTAGTGGGCGACGCCAGCGCACAACGATGAACCGAGGCGACAGCGCTTTTCCTTCCTTGCTACTTAGCTTCTGCCCGTACGTCGTGTCGCCTGTACTGCATTGCACGCTGCAAGGTCAGGGGACTGAACAACGTTTGCAATGCTTTGTGATAGTGCAGAGTTCATACAAAGTCATGTGAAGGTTATTAAGACTACCCAGGCCAGGGTGATCGATGCTGGTGGAAGGGCGTTTCTGACATTTGAGTTGTGCCGTGGAGTGTTCGCCGTTGTCCGTTGTCAATGACTATGCAATAGGCTAGCATTGTGCCTCTCTACCTTCCGTTGCTTGGTGCATATGACAGTTTCTTCGGCACGGGTGCTGCAACCTGCTCTGGAGAAAAGGTGTGGTGGACGGTAGGAGAGAGTGGAGCCAAACCACTATTGTGCGGATGTGTGTGTTTGTCTTCGGAATTAAGGATCGATATTGGCAGAGAACAATGGTCACGTGATCCGGCTATACCACAGAAGCATGCCTTACAGGATGCTAATGTCAGTGGATGAGACGTTAATTACCTGTCATCGTTCACCCGCGTACATGGTACGGGACACGCATAGCCGTGGGCTTCGGGGGTGTGTATGTGCCCGCGCTGGCGACTGACTTCTTGTGCAAAGAGTTTAAGTGTAACGTGCAGTGTGCTGTAGTGTGTAATGTACGTCTTTACCCGTGAGATGTACAGGTGCTAGGAACTATTACTTGCGTGACCGTGAGGTATACCTTCTGACAGTACAATCTTGAACTCACTGCTGGAGACCAGTGAACTGGACATCAGACAATGATCATACCGTGTACGCTATAGAACGTGGATGGGACATGAGCAAACTGCATGTATGCAGTGATCGTGAAGACCAATTCCACATAGTACATGTACTACAACTGCAAGGAATGCTTCCTGAGAACTCTGGCATTGTTCTGGAGTAGTGTCTAGAGTCATAACGTTATTAAGTTCCTGCACTGTTGTAATCCCTGAGGACGAATCACAACACATTGCAACGCCGAGCAACAGAAATAACTCCTACAAATACTAACAAGCCAACAATCATTTGTCACATTTGCGACTACAAATGATCTACTTCGAAGTAATTGATTTCTACTTTAACCATTTCTCTTTATAGCATATGGGCTGTCCCGAGAAGAAGTGGATTCGAATCACTGTTAGCTAGACAGTACACGATATCCAGAGTCACGTGATATGCCAACACTTTGCACATGATTGTACACGTACATGTGTACTGGTAAGCCTCTCCACTCGTATCATTGGATACCTAGCATGCATACCAGTGCCACCACACAGTGAGTGGTATGAGGACCATTTTTCCTTTCACTGATGTCCCCGTCACTTCACCTCAGCTCAGGTCTGATAGACTATTAAACAGAGCTAGCGCTCTACGACACCACCAGCATGATGGTCACTGGCACATGTAGTTGTAAATATTTGTATCGCCCTTGGACGAAGGTTATACCGGAACTTATACGGACGACCCTTCTGAACAGGGCGACGTTTTCGTAAGGATGATCTGTGCGGGCACGACGGCGTCGGGATTGACTCTCATCGCATCACTTGATAGTCACGCGGGCAGCCGATCACTTGGTGCAGTACAGTGTAGAAATACGTAGCGAGTAGGTCTACTCAGTAGACTGGAAGGGCGTCGGGTGGTAGTGTAACATTAGTGCCCGGGGCCCCTAGGTCTTCCACCCTGACACCTTAGTCCTCAGGCGCAACTAGAGTAGAGTGTCGACTAAACTACATGGTGGAACGTGCAAGGACCACACAGTCACAGTGACACTGTTCATGGAGTGTCTCTCCTACATCACTTCTTTCACTCTCACAGAATTAGCTAGTCGCTAGCTAGTCGGTAGCTAGTCGGCATATTGTGCAGACCAGCTAGATCTACTACATGCATACGACTTGTATTTCTTTTCAAATAGTGAGTCTGACCGACTATCACAATGCGAGACCAGTCGCCCCCCCCCCCCCCCCCACACACACGTAATACGAGCCATATGCACACCCCATGCGCTCCTAGCATTGCTAATCCTATGACCTACTATGACTGCAAGCAGGGGTGAGGCATCCCGCAGCTTCATAACTCAAAGAGATACAGTGAGCACACATGCTCTTTCCCTGGGCATTGCAAATTCACAACTCCGTTCACTGTATCATTATCCACATTTCGGCAAATTGCCACCGTCACGATGCAATATGAACTGAACAATTATGAATACAGTGGAACCTGTCTAAGACGACCCCTCAAGGGACCTTCAAAATGTGGTCTCCGTTACCAGGTGGTCTCCTTATCCAGGGTCGTTTGACTGGAAATACAGTAAAAACCTGTCAAGGCGACCATTCGGATAAGGCGACCACCTGTCCCAGGGGACCACTACAACCAGGACCAAGGGATGCTATTTCCAGTCAATTGACCCTGGATAAGGAGACCACCTGGTAACGGAGACCATATTTTGAAGGTCCCTTGAGCGGTCGTCTTAGACAGGTTTCACTGTAGCATCCCTTGGTCCTGGTTGTAGTGGTCCCCTGGGACAGGTGGTCGCCTTATCCGAGTGGTCGCCTTGACAGGTTTTACTCTACTACATTGTATGACAGTGATGAGTGGTGGCTATGCCATTGTCGTCGTAGAGTTGAAAGTGCGTGCAGATTCCTGGCATACAGAAACACTACTGGGCCTGAAGTCGCAGTTGGCAGGAGCCAACGTTGTGTAATGCAACACCCCAACATCAGTAAAAGACTGTGGACGACAATGTCCAGCATTTTCATCCGACATCAGCAAGATCAGCAGCACGATCAGCAGCACGATCAGCAGCAACGAGAGAAAGAGAATCGTGCCATTCATTGGTCCAGTCTTTGGTGTTGGTGAACCAATTGTGACGGGGGCGACCACGTATGTAAACCCATGAATCTTTGCTGTCATACATGTATACTGGCGTGGATTTGCAGGTACATGTACAAGTAGTTATATTGGCTGCTGTTGTTGCCAGATGCATGTAGGGGCAAAAGGTGGCTACCCACATGTTCTTCGCCATTATACCAGGGCATGTTTGTTTTCAACTGTCTACCCCACGGGCCTACAGTACTACTGCACGTTCTCACGTCGCACTCACTATCCAGGAGCTCTTCGATCCAACACTCAGTGAGCTTTGCTGCCCGCCGCCGCCCGGTGACGCTTTTTAAAGAGATGTATAAAGTTAGTATCATCTCAGTGCTTGTTTGCACAATGTGCCACATGTGCTATAACTACTTGAGTACATGACTTTTGTACATGTGGTCGATTCGAAGAAGTGACACGACTCTGCTGAGTGGCTGTGCTCGCCTGGAGGGATAAGTGAAGTTTTCAAGTGATCTCAAGCACCTGTTACCTCTTTCCGTGAGGATATGGGGGATGTCATAGGTAAGATAGGGGAAGAGATTGAGACGGTATCACACTTGATTCACAGTGCCCATGCACAACGCTAACACCTGCATATCGCCACAAGGATAAGCAACCAATGTTGTCCTAACACTCCGCGCTAGTGCCTCCAAACACAGTATGATGAATCGGAGCAAGACAACACAATCCTGCTGCGGTGGAAATAACAATGCCCATATTTGCACCCATTGGCTTTGATACAATCGTGAAAATGAACATGACGATAACTCCAGGCAACATGGCTACATCAGTTTTGTGGTCATCTTTATTGTTGATGCGAGCGCCCAGGGAGCAGGGCTTACATGTATCTCACCGCTCTCCAATCTTTGTATAATTCTGAACGGCGATTTATTTGTACAGTAAAACCTGGTGTGAGCGACCTCTGTGTTTAGCGACCACCTGCCGTTTTTTCCATGGACGACAGTTCTACACAGACACTGTGGGACCTGGTTCTAACGACCACCTGGCTTTAACGACCGTTTTTGCTTGCACCGTGGGGTGGTCACTTAAACCAGGTTTTACTGTATAACTTCTAATGAGGTGACATGGAGGCAAATATTGTATCATAGTGATGAATCAAAGTACAGCTTCCAACATCACAGTAATGATGACCCCAATTTTGAATTTCGAAGTTCTGAAATGTTTGGTCAAGGTCTGACGTAGGTACTAGTGTGCGGAACACATGCGTGCACGCACACACATACACACAAACACACATGCACGCGCACACATGCACACACACACATGAACACACACACACACATCATGTACACAGACACACTGTGAAAACACACACACGTACACAAACACATCTGCCATAAAAACATTCTCTACGCCTATGAACTATTACTTACCGATATCTCTCACCACCTTGGACAGGAGAACACCGTCCTGGAAATCCATGACTAGATTTGTCACGTGATGTTCGCTGTTCACCCGTTGCAGGGCTGCGTTCAGCCAATCACAGCATGCCTGGAAAGCAGAGTTGAGTTTTTTGGAGAAAAACAACGATATCACATACACGTACGAATGAGATGCAGAGAAGTCTTTATGAGTTTTTTTGTGCACCATGACAACATGACACCATCACTACATGTGCGAATGAGATCCAGAGAAGTCTTTATGAGTTTTTGTGCACTGGCATGACACACTACATGTACATGTACATGCAATTTGAAGTACAACGTATTACTTCCTCTTCATACTGCAGAATGGAATTCTCATGAACCACACCTGACCAGAACTAGAAATTGTAACCTGATGCTACATACATGTACACGCACGTATACACATCGCAGATAACTTTAAAACTAACTTGAATTATCAAAAGTCCACTTGTTGTCGGTGTTTAACTGAATGGTACATGTTCGTGGTACATGAATTGCTTGTTTACTTAGATTGTATATTCGGCGCTGCATCCGACATAAGCAGCATGCAGGTTTGATCACGAACTCAACATTTTCTTGATAGCAGGTACACATGCAGTGATGTGGTCGCGAGTCATAGAAAAAGACAAAGTCCCAGTTAATAAGTGTGCTGAGCGCGTAGCAAGCAGAGACACACTGCAAAGATCAGCACAGCAGGTTAAGCTTAGTAGCTGATAGCAGAGGCATTGACATAGCATTTCTCGATAACACCATGCAGTGTGGGACATACACGACATTGCTCCTGTGAACAACTACTACATGCAGGCCATGAACACCTGGCGACACGCAACCATGATCAACTGTACATGCAGCTTATAATCTACACCACGCCCAGCCCCCTGCCGAGCACCTTCAAACTTCTGCTTTTTGACTGTGTATCCATGACAGCCGAGTACAATATCAGGGCATGGGGACGGATCAACTGTGTGTCAGTAACACTAATTGCCCGTATCCATTCATTTACCTCCCAATTGTTGCATACTTCCCCTCATAATGAAATTCCAATCAAATCCTGCAATCAATTATTCCATGTGGATTGGATGTCTGGTGAACGTTTGTATGGCGACAGTGACAAATTGTCCAACAGCGATTCGATTTGTTTCTGTTTCACGTTCCTGGTCATTGCACAGAGCTAACCTGGCTGAATGGAGTGAGATGGTGCTCGGGCACAACATAGACCTGTGATGATACGAAAGGTTGGGTCAGAAGTCGTCAGTATTTCAGTTACACCCTCGCACTCTTTTAGCAACAGACCAGAGCGATTACGACTCCCTGTGTGTGTATGTGTGTGTGTGTGTGTGTGTGTGTGTGTGTGTGAGAGAGAGAGAGAGTGTGTGTGTGTGTGTGTGTGTGTGTGTGTGTGTGTGTGTGTGTGTGTGTGTGTGTGTGTGTGTGTGTGCATGTGTGCGCGTGTGTGTGTCATCTCAGCATAAGTTGCAATGGCTTCTGCTGTAGCATCGCTATCATCTCCTCCGGCGATGGGCGCCAAATGGTCAAATGGTCAAATGGTGTGTGTGTGTGTGTGTGTGTGTGTGTGTGTGTGTGTGTGTGAGGTGTGTGTGTGCGTGTGTGTGTTAATGCCACCATGAACAACATGATTGTATTGGCATTCTGAAAACAGTACCCAGTACTCTTCCCTGAACTTGATCACGTGACCTTTGCCCATAGCTCTCTTTTCTCTGTGCAACAATACATTCCGTGACGCTCTAAAGGTTTGTAGACCTCATGATCTTGGAGCATGGGAAGGGAGTGAGTAAAACAAAGTTATCAAGTCTAATCATGAATGACCAAAGTGACCCGGACAGCAAGCATAGCAATACTACATTTGAGGACCCTACAGTATGCTGTGCTGACATGATCAGTTGACCTTTTTCTTTCTGCAATTTCTGCTATGACGCAGGTTTCTTCTGGTCATTTTCCTTCCTCCTTTCCCCATCGTGGCACCATTGTGCTCTCGCAAGTCGCTCACATGTTTCAAAGAAGGCGCTACACCCTGTTTCTGCTGCTACTTTAAATCACACAACAACAAAAACAACAATGACCACACAACAACAACAACAACAACAACAACAACAACGACAACAACAACAACGACCTCGAATATACATTGTACATACATAGCACCTCGGATATAAAGTACAGATTTCCATTGCCCCTTGCACGTACTACATGTACATTATACTGAAGGTCCACTGTTCATGGTAGGGAAGGTCTACCTATAGCCAGTTGTATGTTGCCAGCAGGGAGTAGTGAAACACTACTCCCTGCTTACTAGTACCAGTACCCACGCTGCCGACCGGCCAGTACACTGGGTTCACCGGTGCTAATTCCAGGTACCATGGCGACAGCATAGCTCAGAGTGTGCGAAAATTCGAAAACAGCATCAGCACGCCGGGTTTGGTCAGTACTAGTAACAGTCATTGGCAGTTGTTGCCGCGTCGCCCCGAGGCTATTGCCATGTGCCGTAGGTCTACGTACAGTGCCTGAACCCTTGCTACTTCTCTCGTTGTAGCACTGCACCACTGTACTGAATATTGAAGTAATGATGGGGAGGAGTAACATGCGCTCTCTCCTCACATACCATTGAAACTACCGAAGAATATTCCAGTCGCCAATTTCTTTCCATTACATTTGCACATTCCGGTAAGTTTCTGCACAAAATGCACGCACGTACCCCCAAATTATCCTGCGCAATACTCCCACAAGTAGCACGTGATGTTTACAGAATACAAGTATGTATTCGTACATCTCCCCACGTTTATAATAGACAGTAACACCGTCGAACAGGATCTAGGAGTAGGACTATCGGCATTGCTTGTCCATACAGTAGTGAAGGTTCGTAGCATACCTCACTACCGGTAGTCACAGATCCTACAACATGGAAACTGACACATCCCTGTTCTCACCTCATTTTGGTCTACTACTACTGCACTTGCGTGTGACACCTTGCCATTGTACATACCTTTGCTCGTCTCTCCACTGTCACGGACGATGATGATGACGATGAGATTCCTGCAGTGGATAGAGACGATGTCGATGCTGCCTTGGGTGGCTGCAGCCGTCGCAATGTCAGAGGACTGTTTCCACCTTTCTCCTTATCGCTACTAAGCGAGGGCGAACCTCGCGACCTTGCTGCTAAAACGACGTTCTCTCTGGAGCTCCGTATTCCTGATTTCGACTGGCCAATAGGTCGCGGTATTCCTGCCATCCTGTATTCGGAGTGTGCACACGTTGCGGAAGTCACACAGATCCTCGGTTGACTATGGCCCTAGACTAGTATGGGGCGAAGGGGTGGGTGGCGTCACACCAACCAGGAAAACAGTTGTACACCAGCTCCAAAAGGCTGCTTGAAGCTGATGAGATTTGCCAGCTGCTTTGACTGTCGTTACTGCTGCTGCTACTGCCGCCAAGCCACTGCAACTGAGTTGTAATGTTGAGTTGATGCTGTTGATAGACTTCTGGGCAAGCTTGCGTATCCCCTGGCTTGAAGTCCACAAGCAATCCGGCTACCGACCGTTCACCGACCACCGGAAAGCTGTGCACTGTACTTGAGCTCCCGCTAGATAACAGACCACTCAGCAGAGACACACACACACACCGTCACGCTGTGTGCATTGCATAGCAGATAGCTAGCACGTCTACCGCATACACCCTGACCTGACTCTGTGCCTACACAAGCTAGGCAGCATGCGCAGTAGGCTGAAGATCCACGAGGTGCGAACCGGATGGGCTGCAGACTGGGGTCGTCAGTGAACCCTGATCTAATCCTCTCGCTCTCCGTCCTGCAGACATACAATAGTCGGTGCTGGTGTGTGCCTCAAGTGACAGTAGTTAGTTCGCTGCCCTATACTACGGCGGGTATGGCGAGTTGCAGGTCTACCGTCGACTTCACTGCCTGGCTGTAACACTTGCACCAAGGGCTAACATAGGCTACCATCGGCCAACGAATCGATGGTCAGTGAGTACATCTGCAGCTTGCCTGCGCACGGCCATGCGGTGAAACTCCGCGAGCTCCTAGTCCTAGATCCGGTGCGCGCTCTATAAAGTGGAGGCACTCACACACTTGTCTTACTTTATTATGCAGCCGTGGGGGGCCGCACGCTGGTCACAACGGCCACAGCAAAAGTGCTTGCAGAACAGTAACTAACTACCTGTTTGGTTCGCCACCTCAGCAGCCAGCAATGTTGCAACTGGGCCAGTTCTTTGCTTTGCTTGCGCTGTCCAACCCTGGATGGAACTAATTGAGAAACTCAGCTCTGCGGGTTACTAAAAACTGAAATAATCGTAGTCATCTGGTGTTGACAACGCATCACGTGATCATGTTTCCACGTGTTATCAGTGTTACCAGTAACACTGAAGAAGTACTGAGACGTGTGTTGAAATTCCCAAGCAAGAGACTGCTTCCGAACTTGGTTCTGTCCTGACACGGTTGTGTGTAGGATCTCAGTCCGGACTTTAATAATAGATGATCTGAGGTTGTGCAAATACTTCCATCTGTGGCCGTGTGGGTCTTGAAAGTCAGTCGTAATCCAAGCAACTTGATATGGGCTGCGCCCCGTTGTAGATCTACTGTTGTTCATGTCTCCGACTCTTCGTAATGTATTGCTGGCATACCTACCAATGTCCGTGCGTGTCTGCGTGGTGATCGAGAGCCTCACTAGTAGAATGGCTCATGTGACCGTTGTCTGCTACAACCAGGACTGCTGCCAGGCATTCGGAGTTGGGTAATCGGGAATTCTTGTGCACCGTCATTTACGGATCACTGACATTATACATGTAGGTACTCAGCGTTACTTACTTTTAAAATTAATGATAATACGAGAATGCGGTTTCAGTGATGATTTCATTGAAAAGGTGCTCCCCACACAAGGAGCAAGTGTCAAGTCAGTCGCCGGAAAAGCGCGAGCTCCCGGTATGGGAAGAACCTTTCCAATGATACTGAAGTAATAATAAATTCATATTAGTGAGTCACCCATATTTCGCCAGTATGCGCTAGATAGGATCTTAGAACACGGAGGCTCCACTGCAGCCAATTCATATTAATATGATCAGCCACCATCACTACACAAAGGTCGTTGACGCTGCAAATTGTATTCAAAACTCTGCACTCTGTGGTGATGGTGTTGTTGATGGTGATGTGAGTGCAGAGTTTTGAATACAATAATATTTATTAATTTTGCTTTGTGTAGTGGTGGTGACTGATCATACATGTATGCGCTAGATAGGTTGTGGATAGCTGTGAACCAAACACCAATAAATCAGGGATACACCCTGCGCCTGGTTTGTTTCATATGTGCTGCATAGTGCAGCGATGTACATGTACATGTACAATAGTCATGCATGCATACTCGTCTACCATTGATATTGAGTGAAAAATTCTTTTCACACATACATGTTATTGTAACACTGGGCTATAAATCGTGAGCTTATGCCATACAATGGAGACGTGGGCACGCACCACTTGTGACTTCGGCTGTGGCGACACCAGCGCAGTTATTCATGTACAATGTACATTGTACAGTGCTGGCAACTGAAATCCGCCCCCTGAGCGCGGTGCGCTCACATCGCAAAGAATGTGAACCCACCGCTCAGGAGGTCGGATTTCAGTTGCCTGCACTGTACATCGTCCTCTTGCTCTCTAGTCTGTAGACTCCGCAGTTCATGGTGCAAGCAACTTTTTATAGGCATAATTATATTACGCATAACTTTTGCCTGACACCAGATTACTGATCGAAATGTGTCATACAGTGACAGCGGTAAACAGTGGGACACTGTCGCAACTTCACACGCCACAGGGGAAACTCCCCGTGGCTTAAAAGTAAGCTACTACTAGATAGCCTATACACAGAGGCAGTAGGCTATAGCCTATACTTAGGCTATAGTATGATACTGAATCGCTATGGTCGGTGTACAGACGGGAGCGTTCTGGGTGGGTGCAAACTGGAAACGTGTCAGGCGGAACTAAACTGGGGTGGTGTTGTAACTGCGCTGCTGTTGGCCGGGTGTGTGAAAGTCTAGGGAACAAGCCCGTGGCTATTGGTGGTGTGATACCGAGACTATTCCCTGAACTACTAGCACAACTACCACTAGCCTCTGGCGCACCATCACCATGATCACAGTAGAACAACGTGCAGAATATGCCACTTGATCGGTGCAGTGCCAAGTTTAGTACGAATACATGGATACAAGAGAGAGAGTATGCGCCCAGCTAAACTAAATGTTCGCGTTTTAATGCATGATTCTGCCAGCTTTGCTGCTTTCAGCACCAGGCTACTTTGTTTGGACAATACGCTGGATGGTTCTACGAATGAGAGAATCAGATAGCCTGCAGGTAGAATGAAAAAGTGAAGGAGAGAGAGAGAGAGAGAGAGAGAGAGAGAGAGAGAGAGAGAGAGAGAAGAGAGAGAGAGAGAGAGAGAGAGAGAGAGAGAGAGAGAGAGAGAGAGAGAGAGAGAGAGAGAGAGAGAGAGAGAGAGAGAGAGAGAGAGAGAGAGAGAGAGAGAGAGAGAGAGAGAGAGAGGAGAGAGAGAGAGAGAGAGAGAGAGAGAGAGAGAGAGAGAGAGAGAGAGAGAGAGAGAGAGAGAGAGAGAGAGAGAGAGAGAGAGAGAGAGAGAGAGAGAGAGAGAGAGAGAGAGAGAGAGAGAGAGAGAGAGAGAGAGAGAGAGAGAGAGAGAGAGAGAGAGAGAGAGAGAGAGAGAGAGAGAGAGAGAGAGAGAGAGAGAGAGAGAGAGAGAGAGAGAGAGAGAGAGAGAGAGAGAGAGAGAGAGAAGAGAGAGAGAGAGAGAGAGAGAGAGAGAGAGAGAGAGAGAGAGAGAGAGAGAGAGAGAGAGAGAGAGAGAGAAGAGAGAGAGAGAGAGAGAGAGAGAGAGAGAGAGAGAGAGAGAGAGAGAGAGAGAGAGAGAGAGAGAGAGAGAGAGAGAGAGAGAGAGAGAGAGAGAGAGAGAGAGAGAGAGAGAGAGAGAGAGAGAGAGAGAGAGAGAGAAGAGAGAGAGAAGAGAGAGAGAGAGAGAGAGAGAGAGAGAGAGAGAGAGAGAGAGAGAGAGAAGAGAGAGAGAGAGAGAGAGAGAGAGAGAGAGAGAGAGAGAGAGAGAGAGAGAGAGAGAGAGAGAGAGAGAGAGAGAGAGAGAGAGAGAGAGAGAGAGAGAGAGAGAGAGAGAGAGAGAGAGAGAGAGAGAGAGAGAGAGAGAGAGAGAGAGAGAGAGAGAGAGAGGAGAGAGAGAGAGAGAGAGAGAGAGAGAGAGAGAGAGAGAGAGAGAGAGAGAGAGAAGAGAGAGAGAGAGAGAGAGAGAGAGAGAGAGAGAAAAAAAGAGAGAAAAGAGAGAGAGAGAGAGAGAGAGAGAGAGAAGAGAGAGAGGGCGAAGAGGAGAGAGAGAGAGAGAGAGAGAGAGAGAGAGAGAGAGAGAGAGAGAGAGAGAGAGAGAGAGAGAGAGAGAGAGAGAGAGAGAGAGAGAGTGGACTGGGAGAGGGAGAGAGAATGCTACCAAGACGTTAACCCTAAGAGCCGCCCCATACATTGAATGCGTCGTAAACGACGCATCTCAAATGCAAAACATCAAAAGATCGTAACTCAGTCCAATCTCGCTCAAATCCAGTGATCGAAATATCCAGGGCGAAGAGAAAACTCTCACCTGTCGGGAGAAACAATCCGCGAAGCGCTGCGAGCAACGGTGCCTGAGATAAATCACTCGTTTTAACCTTACAGAAAGCCTTGCCATTTTTTACATAGTGTGGATAGGCCCACTGTTGTTTACGTGTTCTGGTAGAATCTGCGATCCGTCCGAAACAGGCACTCCCTCAGTCTCTGCCGCCAACTTACATACATTCCTGGATGGTGTTGATTGGTGTCTATGTATACGTCAGTGTGCATGTGTTACGACTCCGCATAGTGTGTATGGAGAATCGTGATTGTACTTTATACAAGCACACTTTTCAGTGAAGCAACACCGTTGCAGTGTCGCCCCATTGTATTCTGGAGATACGCATGAGCAATGCCAAGGACTTTCTCTTACACTGTAGCCTGTACGTTGCCCGTAATCAATGCGTTTACACCCTGAATGCACTTGATCTTTGGGGCTCAGCCCGCGCGTACACACGCACACAAACAAATATGAAACAATAGCATTAGCACATTAGTACCGGTACATGTACATGCGCTACCCTGATCACAGCCTTGAGGCACTGTGATAGGCCTACGCGTCGAGGGCATTAATTCCCTCCATTCAATTATTGTATTTGCACCGGTTCGGTGGGTGCAGTAACAATTGTCAAGCGCATTTAGCTTGCAATGTATGTGCACCCACAATCACCACCACAGGTCACTCTAGGTGGGTTAGTAATTAGTATGTTACAGGATATAATTTTGAGTCTGTGCACCGTGTAATGCTATTGAAACGTGAAGTGCGCCGTGCTGTGCTGCAGCGAAATCAGTGAATGACTTGCAAGTGCCCTCATGCCAGACATTGTTAGAGCAGATCTGGTCACCGGAGTTAATTATTATTATGATCAGTGGTTATGTTATGTGCTCTTCGCTATTACATCTGAACACACACACACACACACACACACACACACACCTCAGACCTCAGACACACACACACACACACCATGTACCACACACACACACACACGCACGCGCGCGCACGCACACACACACACACACACCATGTACCACACACACGCACGCATACACACACACATACGCACACACACACACAGCCTACATGTACATCGCTGCCTCTGTGACATTTCTGCATGTAATAAATAAATCGGATCTTGGCCGTTCATCAGTTGTCTGATGAATGCCTATGCCTATGGGCATGAAACCGTTACAGTAGAACCTACCAAGGCGACCACTCTGAAAACGTGACTCCCTGTCTTGGAGGACCACCTCTGATAGGACCAAAGGATGCTACATGTATTTCCAGTCAAATGACTCTGGATAAGGAGACCACCCGGACACAGCGACCGCATTTTGGAGGTGCCTTGAACGGTCGCCTTAGACAGGTTATACAGTACGTGTAGTTACACCTGGACGATGCGTGGTGCTCTGTGACTACACGAAGTACTACAAGTTTATTGAAACAAAGAAAAATGGTGGCACCTATGTACAGGGGATGGCCCACGCCTGGTATAAAGTGACTCTGTGACTTGTGTCTGCCTGCATCAGTGCATGTACAATGTACAGTCGTGTAAGGAGAAGTTTACAACTCCCTGGCATAATGAGGGTCAGAACCGGGTTCAGCACCCATGTGGTTCAAATGGTCCGAAGGGACCAGGGCTCTGCCAACCGCGGAAGGTTGTAGTAAGGTCACTGTTTCCGAACACAGTGTCCTCCACCTTGTTTCATGCTGTCAATCTAACAATTGCGTGAACTATAACAATGTTTACCTAATACTAGTTAGGCCTTGAAAGATTATGCTAGCATAATTTTTCGCATAATTCTTACCAAAATCGAATAATCGCATATTTCGAGGCAAATTGCATACGAATCGCATAAAATTGGAATAATCCACCTGTTCGCATCAAATTCCATACAGTTGTATATGTTCTACAAGTACAAGTACAAGTAGATGCACCAGGAAGGCATAGGTTTACGACTCCCTTGATAACATGTCCAGTCCACTACAATCAGTGACCAGGGTGACGGTCGTAGCTACATGTACATGTAGGTCGGACGGTGCGTTGACCCCGTTGAACTTTTGCTACTACAGTACAACGGCAACGCCCTCTACAAAAAAATCACCTGTTATTTTGCACAGAACCATCATATACATGTATATTAGCAGCATATGTGAGCATAATGCGGCATATTATGATAACTTTTAGCATAAAAATAGCATAATTCTGCAATTTTTTCAGCAATGCGAAAAGCATAATTTCACGAAAATATTAGCATAATCTGTCAAGGCCTAATACTAGTTCAAAACTAGTATTAGGTTATATAATACATTATCACCTTCTTAGTATTTGACCCCACTAATTTCCCTGATATCTAAGCGGTCAAATATATCGCGTATTTGACTGCTTTAATAGTCAAATACACAATATATTTGACTACTTATATTAATTTTGACTCCTTAGAATTTATTGGACTTAGAAATGTTCTCTCCAACTTAGAAAAAGAAATTTTTGAGGAAAGCAGAAATTCACAAGATGGGATTTGAACCCACAACCATGTGAATCTCAGTCACTCTCCTAAATGCTCGAAACATTGGCAGATTCTGCTGGAAAAGCAGTGAAATTGGCAGAACCATACAAACCTTGTGACAGGCACTCCCTGCTCCATTTTGTTTTCCATTTTTTCACCTCCAGTCTCCATTTTTCTGGTTGTGTGCATTGTGTGTACAGACTCAGTGTCTCTGTGAGCAGATAGGTAACCCAATCCCATGCATGGTCCAGGGCCTGGGCCTTTGACCGCTCACACCTCTTTGCCAGACGACCATCGCATTCCTGTTGGGCAACGTCGCTCTACATTTTGGAGAATTCATTCTTCAGTCGTCCTTCCCAAGCCCAGAGATCACACATACAGTACACAATGCACATGAACATTACATTGTATACATGTACATGTACGCAATGTAATGTACATGTACATGTACATTTTAAAAAATGTACATGAACATTACATTAAATAATCGACGTGGAGACAACAATTTTATAATAGCAATAAAAAGAACAAACTCTGCAGTCATCGCCACACTACAACGAAGTCATGAAAGTTTACCAGAATTAATTTTTTTGTCACATTCATCAGTGGAAAGTCGTGACTGAAGAGTAACCATGCTGAACAATGATTAAATATACATTCAATGATGTGTTACGAGAACAAAATACAGTGCCAAAATAGAAAGAGGGAAGGTGAGACAATAGCAGTGAAGTGAGAGCTAAGTGCAACGGTGGGTGAAAAACTAATAATTATAACGCTAAAACTGTGTAGTGAGACAAACAATCATGCTGTGCACCTACGAAAACAATTTTAACGCAACTACATGTTTCTTCTGCTTACAAAGATCAGGCTTATGCAAACGAATACAAACAGCCTCAAGTACTTTCAACTGACTAGCATACCGTGCACGACAAAGAACAGAAAAACTAAAATCATCATACACCTGCAGACACTTAGGGTGAGACAACAAGTGAAGAAAAACGGCAGACTTCTTACGATCACAATCACCATCTGATTCCTCGTCTCCAACAACCGCAACCTCGTCCTCCGTTTCATCTCCCAACTCGTCCTCAGTGTCGTCCTCCGTGTCATTCTCCTCATCAACACTGATCGGTCCCAGGCTCGTTTGACGTTGTTTAACCTCTGTTCGTTGACTCCTCCTTTGATCTTGATGGCAACTTGTTACCATTGTTGTTGTTGTTGTTGTTGTTGTTGTTGTTGTTGTTGTTGTTGTTGTTGTTGTTGTTGTTGTTGTTGTTGTTGTTGTTGTTGTTGTTGTTGTTGTTGTTGTTGTTGTTGTTGTTGTTGTTGTTGTTGTTGTTGTTGTTGTTGTTGTTGTTGTTGTTGTTGTTGTTGTTGTTGTTGTTGTTGTTGTTGTTGTTGTTGTTGTTGTTGTTGTTGTTGTTGTTGTTGTTGTTGTTGTTGTTGTTGTTGTTGTTGTTGTTGTTGTTGTTGTTGTTGTTGTTGTTGTTGTTGTTGTTGTTGTTGTTGTTGTTGTTGTTGTTGTTGTTGTTGTTGTTGTTGTTGTTGTTGTTGTTGTTGTTGTTGTTGTTGTTGTTGTTGTTGTTGTTGTTGTTGTTGTTGTTGTTGTTGTTGTTGTTGTTGTTGTTGTTGTTGTTGTTGTTGTTGTTGTTGTTGTTGTTGTTGTTGTTGTTGTTGTTGTTGTTGTTGTTGTTGTTGTTGTTGTTGTTGTTGTTGTTGTTGTTGTTGTTGTTGTTGTTGTTGTTGTTGTTGTTGTTGTTGTTGTTGTTGTTGTTGTTGTTGTTGTTGTTGTTGTTGTTGTTGTTGTTGTTGTTGTTGTTGTTGTTGTTGTTGTTGTTGTTGTTGTTGTTGTTGTTGTTGTTGTTGTTGTTGTTGTTGTTGTTGTTGTTGTTGTTGTTGTTGTTGTTGTTGTTGTTGTTGTTGTTGTTGTTGTTGTTGTTGTTGTTGTTGTTGTTAAATCTTGTGTTCCCAGTGTCCTCGCCGGTGCTTGATCTCCAATACTGTAATAATTCATTGAATAATTAGCCGTTGATCGTCTAGGTCTTTGAAAGTTGATTGTGTTACTTTCTTTGTTGAATTCCGTTCCCTTCAGCCTTCTTTCTCGTTGTTCACAATCAGTGCTTGCCTCATCCATATATGCACGTGCCACCGACACCACAGACTCAGCCCCAGCACCGCCGATGATAGATGTAGGTGGCGGTTCTGGGGGAGGCAACGGCAAAGACGGCGATGAGGGCATTACCTCATCACAGCGTCCACTTTGGTCTTGAGCTGAATGTTGTTGTGGTGTGTTATCTTGTGTTGTTATGGTGCATTGTGTTGTGGTGACAATCTGCCCATTACCCGACTCCAAGGCTCTCGATACGGGTAATGGAGGCACTATTGCCGATGACGGAAATTGTGCTAACGATGGCTGTGGCCGAGGGTTCTTCAGTGGCCTGCCGCGTTTTGGTCGCAGTGCCCGTGCCGAGCCAGTAAGCATATGCAGTGGGACTTTGTCTCACTACACAGTTTTAGCGTTATAATTATTAGTTTTTCACCCACCGTTGCACTTAGCTCTCACTTCACTGCTATTGTCTCTTTCTATTTTGGCACTGTATTTTGTTCTCGTAACACATCATTGAATGTATATTTAATCATTGTTCAGCATGGTTACTCTTCAGTCACGACTTTCCACTGATGAATGTGACAAGAAAATTAATTCTGGTAAACTTTCATGACTTCGTTGTAGTGTGGCGATGACTGCAGAGTTTGTTCTTTTATTGCTATTATAACATTACATTAGTGAACATTACATTGTGTACATTAAAAAAAATGTACATGAACATTACATTGTATACATGTACATGTACATGTATACAATGTAATGTACATGTACATTAAAAAAAATGTACATGGACAGGCAGGCATAGTGGGATGGTCTAAGACCTTGATTGAGAAACAGAGGGTACCAGGTTCAAGTCCTGCTTGGAAGCGGAAGGAATTTTTCCAGCCGTGCTGCGACCCACAGTTAATTGGGAACTCGTGGCCTGGCACGAGGGTAACATGGATGCAGCTAATGGGATTTCGGTCTTTGACCACTTGGTGGTGGGTCTGATCTACTCACCTCCCACCGTTTAGGCGCTGCATCTGCGCCTTTGATCCTAGAGGGTGGTGGCGTTCCCACGGCGGATGCGGAAAACTCGGCTTCCAGCCGAGTCTCACGCGAACCGTGAAATTTATTATTATTATTTTTTTTATTACATTGTATACTACATGTACATGTATACAATGTACTGTTCATGTACATTTTTTTAGGGTAACGGCCTCTTTTACGGGCAAAAGAAAGTCATGTAGACGTGAAAAAATTTGAGATACCATGAAAGGTAAAATAGAATTTTATTCAAGTACAATACATTGGGAAACTCCAAGAAATTCATGTACATGTATACATGTACATGTACATGTACATGTATACATGTACATGTACATGTACATGTATACATGTACAGTGTACGTACAGTGCTGCTCAATGAAATCCAATCGATGGCACTCATGTGCGCTTGGCGTTGCGTAGCAGGGACTGGCGGATAATGCTAAGAGAGGTTTTGCATTCCGAATTTCGGAATTATTTTCGGAATGTGGCTGCAGCAGTCGAAAAAGTAGTCGAACTTTCGGAAGTGTGGTGGCGAAAGTGCATGGTTTTCCGAAAATGGATTTTCGGCTCTTTCATGTTTGGGAGTGCATATTTGAATACAAAAAGTGTATTTTTCATGTTTGTATTTTTGCTTTCTGCTGCTCTCGATTATTTGAAAATTTTTCCACGTATGTAGTTTTGATTTTTGCTGGTTTTTGCTGCTCTCGCTGATCTCGCCATGTTGACTAATCTTTAACCATCACACTCTATCTTCCTTTGACATGGAGCCTACTGACAGTACAAGACAGTAGTTCGACAACCTCGTCTTCAGCTGTTGGAACACTTGGTCCACCATCAGTCCCGTGACGGTCCTCGTCTTCGAACCGCACCCAAATTCAGTTTGACCTGCGCACATGGATTTGATCCTGCTCAACCCCTTCGACTCTCTCCATTTTGTTTTGCATGGCAACCCTTAGAAACGAAGTCGAATCAGATTTTCGGAATGCAAAACACTGAAAATACCGTTTTTCGGAACGCGCTTTTTTCGGAAAAGCACAGTCGAAAATCATTCCGAAATTCGGAATGCAAAACCTCTCTAATGCTGGCAGAAAATTCGGCAGAAAACCGCATCACAGACGAGAGAGCAGAATTTGAGAGAACTGACGCTTGAAAGAGCAGATCTTTTACAAGATAACCGTAAACCATCATGATGCAAACGCCGGCAAAACGCACAGAGATGCGCATTATTATTATTATTATTATTATTTGAAACTCGGATAAAACAAAAAAAATAAAAATAAATTTCACGGTTCGCGTGAGACTCGGCTGAAAGCCGAGTTTTCCGCATCCGCCGTGGGAACGCCACCACCCTCTAGGATCAAAGGCGCAGATGCAGCGCCTAAACGGTGGGAGGTGAGTAGATTAGACCCACCACCAAGTGGTCAAAGACCGAAATCCCATTAGCTGCATCCATGTTACCCTCGTGCCAGGCCACGAGTTCCCAATTAACTGTGGGTCGCAGCACGGCTGGAAAAATTCCTTCCGCTTCCAAGCAGGACTTGAACCTGGTACCCTCTGTTTCTCAATCATGGTCTTAGACCATCCCACTATGCCTGCCTGTTGAAACTCGGATGTTGAGCCATAAATAAATGTCGAAAGGAAAAGGATATATGGATACGAGTTAAGAGTAACTCTCCATCACTGTAACTGGATACTATAACAAACAGACAGAAAGCGCAATACCTAGGCACAAAACTGACAGAGTACTGAGACATTCGACGTCCTGACACCTAGCTTCAACACATCTCCGTAGCGCTAACCGACAGCCTTCCAACTTGCTTTTGCTCGTTTTCGTTGCGCTTGCTTTCCCCTCTTTGGTATTTCCATAACCTTGAACCTTCCAAGCTGGAAGGCTGTCGGTTAGCGCTACGGAGATGTGTTGAAGCTAGGTGTCAGGACGTCGAATGTCTCAGTACTCTGTCAGTTTTGTGCCTAGGTATTGCACTTTCTGACTGTATGTTATAGTATCCAGTTACAGTGATGGAGAGTTACTCTTAACTCGTATCCATATGTCCTTTTCCTTTCCACAATTATTATTCGAAAAGAATTCGGATGGACACACCCATTCCCATAGCGCTGCATATCACATCCGAACCAGTTCCGTTATTTTTGTGATATGCAGCGCTATGGGAATGGGTGTGTCCACCCGAATTCTTTTCGCAGATGAAGCTGCAGGAAGCCTCAGCCCTTCTTCAAACAATTATTATTATCATTATGAACAGGCGGCGAGGTGACAACAATTTTTTAAAAGATGGCAATGAACAGAATCAGCTGAAGCGATATGTTACGAAGGTTTTATTGAAATGTAAAGTGGTGATGGACACAGAAATAACTGTGATGGAAATGTAATGTGAAAAACAATAATAATAGGAACGATGAAAAATATATAAACATGCATCGAACTAGCTTTCGCACAACGTTCATCAGGAAGCATCGTTGTACTGATTAACAAATTGCAACACAGATTACTATAAAGGATCAATAGTGGAGGCAAAGGAGAAGCAGTGGAAGAAGTGGAGGCAGAACCCGCACCGGGATGACCTCAAGACCTCCTTCATTGCTTCTGTCAGCCGAGCTGTTCATACACAGCAGAGCGCCCATATGTCTAGCGTCAATCGACTGCGCCACACACTCAGCTGCCAGTCACTTAGTGATAAACAGTGGTGGACAAACATGAAGAAAGCCACTGCGCTACACGCAACTCCGCTGATGTTCCTTTGCTAGTCGATAGCCATGGCAAGGAGTTCCACACCTCAGCAGAGAAGGCTGAGTGCCTGGCAAAGCCGTTCTCCTCGAAATGCAGCTTGGGTGACCGAGAACTGACTATCAATGACCTTCCTGCGGTGACCACTCCGACCCACGAGCCATTAGAGCACGTTCATTTCCGAGAAGCTTCAGTCCGGCGGCATCTTGCAAGGCTAGTCGCATCCAAGGCATCTGGACCTGACAGCATTCCATCTCGGGTATTGAAAGAGTGCTCTAAGGAACTTGCTGCTCCCATCACGAAACTGTTCCGTGTTAGCTTTCGTGCCGGTGTTGTACCGTCCCAATGGAAGCTCGCTCACGTTGTCCCGGTATACAAGAAGCCACCTCGATCTAGGCCATCCAACTACCGGCCTGTGTCCTTGCTCTCCGTTTTATCCAAGGTCATGGAGTGTATTATAAACCAACAAGTCACCAATTTCCTGGAGCGCAACGACCTGCTGCCTGACAGCCAGTTTGGTTTTAGACGTGGCCGTGGCACAGCTGACCTCCTCACAGCACTCCAGAGCGAATGGGTGCAGCTTGTAGCTGAGGGGGGGGGGGGGCTGTGTCCCAGTAGCAGCATATTGCCGGTGCGTTTGACCGCGTCTCACACGTCGGCCTCTTCAACAAAGCAGAGCGAGTAGGCATCGGCGGACCTCTTCTCTCTTGGCTACGCGACTACCTGAGTAACCGCTGCCTAAAGGTGGTAACTGGAGGCCACGCTTCCAAGAAGTACCCCATCACTGCCGGAGTGCCCCAAGGCAGCGTCCTGGGCCCCACACTCTTCATATTGTTTGCTGCCGATATCGACCAATGCCTCTCGCATGGAGTAAAGCTCAGCTCTTTCGCCGATGACACTACCGTGTACAGTCTGATCACACCAAACGACAACCTCCAGGAGAAGGCAGCATCCTTACAGACAACCCTCAGCAATCTTGCCGCATGGGGCCAGCAATGGCGGATCCAGTTCGAGCCCACCAAGAGCCAGCGCCTGGTTTTATGCAATGCTCGTAAGCGATCTGACTTTCCACCAACCACCTTTGCCGGCGAGATTATTCCAGACTCGGACCACCTAAAGCTGCTTGGAGTCACATTCGACTCTAAGCTTGGGTTCCAGCGCCATGTCCATGCTGTCGCTGTCAAGGCCAGCCAGCGCCTGGGATTCTTGCGCCGTGCTGCTTGGCTTCTGGGTCATGAGGGCCGCCTTGCCGTGTATAAGGGGTTCATTCGGCCCATCCTGAAGTACGCTCCCCTAGCCACCATGTGTGCAGCCCAATCCCACCTAGCACGCTATGACAGGGTGCAGGAGAAGGCAATGCGAATCATCGGACCTGGCACGATCCTTCAGAGCCTGCAGCTCAGGAGGGCAGTCTCAGGGCATGCGTATGTGTACAAGTTGCACTACATTAAGGGTCCACCCCAGCTGACAGCCCTCCTCCCGCCACCGTCGGTGCCTGCACCTACTCCTAGAACCCGCCGACAACTAGCTTCTCGCCACCCTTTCCAGTTGCAATGGCCACTTGCTCGGACAGCACCGAACTACCTACTGAGGTCATTCCCCTACACCCTCATTGCGGCATGGAACGACATTCCTGAGCAAGTCATCCCGAACCTCCTGCATCGAAGGGAATGCAGGCCTTCAAGTCTCGCATTTGTCAGCACCTGATGCGCCAGGATTGGTTGTGGGCGACAGCATTCCATGGCTAAATTTGACGATGTCCATTCTCCAGTCCCACAACGATCACCTTGTCTTAACCCCACTGAACTGTACCTTGCTCCCTAGAGCTCTTGAAGCACCTCAGTGCAGAATGTTTTGCGTTAATGTTTCTTTCTTCTCTTCTTTCCTTTTTGCTGCTTTCGTGGCCCCTTTCTCGCTGATCCAGTGCCTGCACACTACTCTGCCTGGCAGCAGCTCCGATCTAACTTCTCCGTATTGCCCCCCCCCCCTGAAAGCAACGCAGCTGTTGGTCCATTGCCAACGTTTCCTGCACTAATCTGGCACTTACTCACTCACCCTCACTCACCCCCCCCCCCCCATCTCTTCCTCTCTCTCTCTCTCTCTCTCTCTCTCTCTCTCTCTCTCTCTCTCTCTCTCTCTCTCTCTCTCTCTCTCTCTCTCTCTCTCTCTCTCTCTCTCTCTCTCTCTCTCTCTCTCTCTCTTTCTTTCTCTCTCTCTCTCTCTCTCTCTCTCTCTCTCTCTCTCTCTCTCTCTCTCCATCATTGTCTGACTCTCAGGTTCTCACTCTTCACACACAGTCTTTCTTCTCTCCCTTTCCCCCATGGTGCGTGATGTGGGCCTTGATCCCAAGACCATTGGTCGGGAGAGCACACCTCACCTCACCGGCACAGCTCAATAGCACCTACACGCCCTTTGTAATCCCCTATGTCTTGATGTTGTTGTTGTTGTCCTCTTCCATTCTATGTAGGCATGTGCACTTTCATAAAAAAATAAAAAATATATAATAAAAAAGTGGTGGGAGGTGGGTGTTGCAAACACCTACGGATTAATTCTATTTGCCGAAATCTCCGAGTGTCCATGGTCACGAAGAAATAGAGCCCTTTGTGGCCCCATACATCCATTCTAGTGATCATCCTGCGTTCTCCTGCAGTGCGCTGGCCATGAAACTCAAGGACTCCGGCATCGTCGTTTAACGTGAGCAGGATATCGTCACTGTTCTGCCATGCTGCTGTACCTTCTGAACTTCCAGGATGACCACCGTGTGTCGCGAATGCGATCGGATTTATTCGTAGTCACGAGCACAATGCATGTATATAACCAAGAATTCACAGCTACGTATACATGTATCCTTGTTCAGTGCATGATTTGTACGTTCAATCACTCGCATCCCTTGTCGACACCTCTTCTTCACTTTGCACTTCGTAACACTTCGTTGCATTTCTAAGGTTCAATTCTGGGCACCCTTTTCTCACCTTGCAATTCGTTGCATTTCTAATGTTTCCGTTCCGGGCACCCTTTGATTCAGTTTGAACCCATGCACCTTGGCTTGCACACGCACCGACATCCAACACGGACTGTGTGTACGACTATCGGCATCTTTGATGGCCTTCACTATCCATTTTCATGCTCACAGTTGGACTCGTTGCACTGTGCGTATCTTTATGTGTCACCTTTTCAGCTACATGCACGTGGAGCTGTTTTAGTTCCACAACTTGGTGCTCTTCTTGCTTCTCTTTGATTCTTCGCTACTCCTTGGGAGCTTATTTCGATGCGTTTGTATATTTATCGCTTGTATATTTCTGCTGACGCTGTACGCAAGACACTTTCACGGCACACTACTGCTACAGGCATACACTCCGACTCACCTATATTATCGCTCTCCCCTTGTAAATATTCTTCAGTCTTGATTCACAAGAAAATTGGGCACTAAGGAAAATATGGTCTGCTTCGAGTGGTTTATGTAAAGGGTATGTCCATGGTTCGCGACATTTTGGTGCCGAAACCCGGGAGAGTCGAGCGGCGACTCTCCTAGTATAGGAATTTGAACGACCGACGAACCATGGAAAACCAAGCGGCGGTGAGGGGCAAGCGCCAAAAGGCTGCTCGTCACCACAAGACGATCAAAGATATGGAAACGACAACGGGTAGTTTCCTCTCGGCAATCTCAACGGACATTGAATCGGACCCAGCAGCAGTCAGAGAGCTATGTCAACACAATTTCCAATTGGACTCGCATCTCGAGGCGCTCGAAATTTCGCTGGAAAAGTATACTGATTTAATTAACGGGTACGAAATAAAAGGGTCTGACGACCAGGAATTCAAGGAAAATCAAACGGAATGGATCGAACAAATGGATGAATTTATACGTGTAACTAACATTAATTTGGTGTCACTAAAATTCTTACAAATGGAATGTCAAAAAAAGGATCCGCAACCTGCAGCCACGGCAATGGCGGCAGGAACTACAGCAACTATAATGGATGACGACAAACTCGACAGACTGCTGTCGGAAATGGTATCAATGAATCAAAGCAATCAGAGCATCATGACAAATTTGACGAATTCTCAGAGTAATGCTAGCAATAAAACTGGTAACACGGTCAAATTGCCTAAACTGGAATTGTTCACTTTTGATGGTGATGTAATGAAATTTAAGGAATTTCAAGATATGTTTACTGCCACTGTTCACGCAAATAAATCTTTGTCTGATGTGGAGAAGCTATCTTACCTGAAAACACACGTGAAAGGAAAAGCGCTGGAATGTATCTCTGGTTTGGCCCTGTCAAATTCAAATTACAAGGTTGCATGGGATTTGCTAATGGATCGGTTTGGGAAAGACCATGTTGTAATCAATGCTCGGTACTTGGCATTAGTCGATTTGGAGAAACCGTCTAGCCGACCTGAATCATTGCGGAAATTCTTGAATGACGTCGAGGCAAACATCAGAAGTCTAGGTGCGCTACATGAGGACATGTCACAGGCACTATTCATTCCACTGATTACCTCCAAATTACCGAAATCGGTTATGTCCCAATTAGAGTTAAAGAAAGGCACTACCACGAAATGGACAGTGCGAAGTCTACGTGAGGCAATGAACCACTACGTAGATGCAATGGAAGCAGCGGAAGCTGCAACTACCGGCGGAAACGAACGACAAAGGGATCGAACATACAACCCAACGACACACGTAGCTCACTCAATGGCAGCAAACACGATAAAAATGGAACGTAAATGCATCTACTGCGGACAATCGCATTTCGCTGATGAGTGTACCAGGTACACAGATGCAGAAACCAGAAAAGATCAATTGAATGGACGGTGCTTCATTTGCCTGAAATCTGGACACAGTGCAAGGGCATGTGAGCGCACTAAACCATGCTACTACTGCAAACGCACAACGCACCATTGCAGTATCTGTCCAGAGAAATTTGGCACAGGGAATGTGTCATCCCCAATTCAAACAACAATGGGAGTGGCAATCTCAGATCACAAGAAAACGGTTTTACAAACTGCAGCTACAGAAGTATCAAATGAAAGTGGGACCAAGGAATGCCATGCTCGGATTTTATTCGACACCGGAGCAACTAGATCCTTTATCACTGAATCCCTATGCCACAAACTGCAATGTAACAAGATTGGCGAGGACACAATCTCAGTGTCAAGCTTTGGTAACGAAAAACGGAAAATCGAAACCATGCCAAGAGTCAATCTACGAATTGAACAACCAGACAAATCTTGCACGGAGGTCTGCGCAAATGTCACATCAATCCTGTGTCACCCAATTCAACGATTCCCGCTTCCAAATGATATGAAGTTGCATGACATGCCTCTTGCGGAACCACCTGTACAGGAACCAGAGAAGTGTGACGTGGACATACTGATTGGTGTAGACTACTATCACAGATTCATAATGGACAGCAGTATTGCACTGCAGAATGGCATGTACATGGTAAAATCAACGTTCGGGTATTTACCATCAGGAAGTACGGAGTATCATGGAATTACGGATGATGCAGTACATGTACTCACTACGTTGCCAACGACAAGCCACGATCCAATGGAGGATACTCCTGTCACTGCTATTCTCGTGCAGGGGGAGGGTCCTGACGGATCACCAGCAGGCATGGACCCGGAACAATTCACGTCTTTCGGGAAACTAGTCAGAGTCACAGCGTACGTACAGAAATTTATTGATAAAATCAAAAAAAAATCGGTTGGTAATACCATCTCACGTGACGAATACCAACGAGCGGAATCGAAATGGATGCAATTTACACAACCACAACACTGTTTGTCATGTAAACAGCACGATGGTGGCCCGTTTCAACTTCCGAAACCCCCTCCGGCTTTTGCCCAAGGAAAGAATAATGGAGTTGCTACTGTATGAGTTCACAGGCATAGATTACGTTGGACCTATTGAGTTTTAAATCAAACGAAGGCTCGATGAAATGCAAACCATGATAATTACGAATTCAGTCTGATTACAAATAACTGCTTACACTCAAATTTCCCTGTCGACACTTCATTCACGGTTTGTATTTGTTCACTCACGCGTATGCTATTTCATAACTATGGTAGTCACTTTCAGCGGGCGGGAGTGTCGCGAATGCGATCGGATTTATTCGTAGTCACGAGCACAATGCATGTATATAACCAAGAATTCACAGCTACGTATACATGTATCCTTGTTCAGTGCATGATTTGTACGTTCAATCACTCGCATCCCTTGTCGACACCTCTTCTTCACTTTGCACTTCGTAACACTTCGTTGCATTTCTAAGGTTCAATTCTGGGCACCCTTTTCTCACCTTGCAATTCGTTGCATTTCTAATGTTTCCGTTCCGGGCACCCTTTGATTCAGTTTGAACCCATGCACCTTGGCTTGCACACGCACCGACATCCAACACGGACTGTGTGTACGACTATCGGCATCTTTGATGGCCTTCACTATCCATTTTCATGCTCACAGTTGGACTCGTTGCACTGTGCGTATCTTTATGTGTCACCTTTTCAGCTACATGCACGTGGAGCTGTTTTAGTTCCACAACTTGGTGCTCTTCTTGCTTCTCTTTGATTCTTCGCTACTCCTTGGGAGCTTATTTCGATGCGTTTGTATATTTATCGCTTGTATATTTCTGCTGACGCTGTACGCAAGACACTTTCACGGCACACTACTGCTACAGGCATACACTCCGACTCACCTATATTATCGCTCTCCCCTTGTAAATATTCTTCAGTCTTGATTCACAAGAAAATTGGGCACTAAGGAAAATATGGTCTGCTTCGAGTGGTTTATGTAAAGGGTATGTCCATGGTTCGCGACACCGTGCCTGCCGAAAGCCGCGTGATTCCCGGTACTTTTCCAACCAGCGCCATACTCAGCGTGGCACAGGCCACCATCATTGGGAATGCCACTCTCAGGTAGCACGCATGTACATGTAGCTACGCCCAGATGATGAGCATCATGCTAGAGTCCAGTTGATGTCCGTGTACTATCACAATCACATGCCAAGCGTGTGTACCACTTGTGAACGCCCTACAGTCCATTCATTGGAAACTGGCACCCTAACTTTTTGGTGTCTCTCTCACATAGTTGTAGATATCGTGAAAACAACAGTACATCCTGCATTGTGTGACCCATGCAATTACTCCTTGCCACATTTGAGGCCAGAAAAGTCCAAGAACAGGGAAATAGAAATTCAGCCAGGTTTTACAAAATTAGGACAGGTATGCCATGGCAAAATGTATGGAGAAGCAGATCCAAAACCCAGATTTTTGAGATTTAAAGTGGGTTTTTGATCCTCAATTCGGCCCAAATCCGACTTTCAAAAGCCAGCGGGCCAGTTTCCGATGAATGGACTGTAGAGCTAGAGTGCCATACACATGTGCATTGGCATAACTTCCCTGTACGGATCCATTGAATCCGGCTATGGCGTCGATAGTTTCGGGCACAGTCGTTTCGCTTGAGCACCGCGCTGACGGTCCAACCTCAAATGTGTAAACACACCTGGACAGGAATGGATCGGCACAGATTTGCCACTTTCACCTGTAGGGTGTGATCTCCTGCTTGCTCTGGCAACACTGTAGCGCACAGTACAATGTCAGAAGAAGATGTTCTGTTGTCCATAGCCAGGGGAACAGGACATTGTGAACCAGATGCCGATATCAGCGAGGCACTAAACTGTTGTTGGATACTACGGCTGATTACAGCAGAGTCTCTGCTACACGGGATGGTCAGTGTGACATCAAAAAACTTGTCCTGGGTGAATTGAAGTGGATATTTGTTGGATATTTGATCTAAATACATGCCAGGGTCTTCAATAACCCGTACAGCTGACTGGACACTGGTGTTGACCTCTTCCATTACTGTTTTCATGGTGACGGCCTTGAGTGTCGGCCGTAGTTCTGTGGACTGCTTCTCCTTCTCCAGGTCAGATTTGAATGACTCTAGTTTGCTCTGCACCAGTGCTCCCAGCTGTATGACATCACCACCGCAGCATTCAGACTGGCATAGATACGTTGCAAGATCTGTAGCCATGCTCTGCATCTCTTCCATCTGGGTGAGGCGTTGCACCTTCTCTTCCAGTGGCCGCTGCTGTTTCCATCTTAGCTTATCCACTTCATCCAGTAGGTCTGTCTCCCTTTTTTTCACCAGTTTCCGTATGTTTTCAAATGCGTCTGTAATCTGCTGAGATGCAGTTGTAGCCTCATCATTCACAGTTGAAATCTCCTCAGACAGTCCAGTCATCATGCATTCCAGGGTGCCAGCTATGCCAAGACTTGGCTCAGCTGACACCCATAGTGGTGAATACCTTCCTGAAAATGAGGCGCTGGCTGTAGAGTCAGCTGCACTGGTTTCCACCTCTTTCTGCAGAGCTGCTCTTTGCTCACTGGCCATTTCTGCCAAGGGAACAATGCTGTGCTGTTGGTGTCCTTTCACAAGACATTGTTCACAAACTGGCTTGTGACAAGTCTTGCATCCACTGGACAATCCATGCCTTCCATGCAATGGACATGGTCTTTCTCTGGTCTGGCCAATTCCTGCACTGTCTTGGGCGATGGCCAGGGTGGACAATGGCTTCACGTCATGCTGACGGAATACTCGAATGGTGCTGTGCTCCTCAACGTGCTCGTCACAGAGGCGGGCTCCATCGCAGTCACTGCACAAATGTGAAGCGACCCGTTTCACGCCACCATCCTCGCAGAAGTCGCAGAATTCCGCAACAGCAGCATTTCCAGGAGTAGATTCGCTGCTCCGCGCGCCTTGCACGTTACCAACACGCTGGCTAGGTATCAACTGTTTACTGAGATCCACAGACGGGTACCTTGGTGGTGTTTCTACCTTGCAAACTGCACACTCGATACTGCCTTCAGGTGTGATGTGCTCCCGCACGCAGCTCACGCAAATAACGTGAAGACAATTCAGATATCTGCCTTCCCTTGGATTTTCGATATAACAGAATACGCAGCACTTTGCTCCACGCCGCGGAACGGCTGCAGTGGCCATTGTGCTCTACACTGACTACAGTTCCCGTGTCCGTGAGCCGATATCGCGATGTGCGACTTGAATCATGGATTTCGCCTTTGCAATGGAGTAGATTCTACTAGTAGTAGTAGCCTGCATGGCGCATGCTCCGGCGATTATGATAAATGTACGGTTACAGTCATTATTGTTTGCGGCAGCTCAGGGTGTCGGGTTTTCACAATTCCCTGGTTTGGTGTCCCAAGCCAGGCTAGGCCCTGACATCACATCCATGTACAATGTAATACATGATCGCCGGAGCATGCCCCATACTAGTATTACAAGTCATGCATTGTAGGTCTACACTACAGGCAACTAAGACTAAAAAAAGAGTAAGACTTCATTGCAAGGGCGAAAATGCGTGGTTCAACAAAACATTGTAACATGGAAAAATGTGGGCACAAGCTGTCTTTCATGCCGTGGGATACGATGTCTCAGCACTCCTAGTCAGTTTTGTGCTAGATTGTGCACGTCTGACTGTTCAAAATCTGGTTTAGTTGGTGGACTCGATCGCGTAACTTGTGCCCACATTTTTCCATGTTACAATATTCTATTGTTATTTTTTAGGCAGCTGACTGGGCGCTTGAGTCATACACTGCAAAATGACACAATGGCAATGTTATGTCATCACGACGACATGATCGTCATTGTTGAAGTCCTTCGCAAATTCGCTGCTCTGTGTGCTGCTTTATCAGTGCAATCACGATGTTAGGCAGGGTGGCTTGGGTTTTGTTTCGTTGTCAAGCTTCAGCTTACAAGAAAGTCGCTTCGGGCACAGGCTTGGGCAGGTCACAACACAAGGAATCTGTGCAGACTCCTGCATCATCCTGAATCATGGTAGGTGCTGGAGCAGAGTGCTACCTGTTCAACGGAGTACTAGTTACGTTAGTACAAGTCATGTCTGAACGGTCAGAAGATCTAGGCACCATGCCGGGTGTAACAGGGCGGAGGACACAGGAGCACTGTTCTAGACTGCACCGCTCCTCACCGACACGGTGCCGACCTCATTGAACTAAGAAGGCTTTGAGTTTGGCCAGCCCAGCAAGTGCTCTGCGTCCAGTATTGCGGTCAGCATTGACGTGGCCATACCAAGAGTAACAAGTTACATACAGTAAAACCTGGTGTAAGCGACCTCTGGGTTTAGCGACCACCTGCTCTTAACGACCGTTTTTCCATGCACCGACAGTTCTACACAGACACTGTTGGACCTGGTTCTAAAGACTACCTGGCTTTAACGACCGCTTTTGCTTGCACCGTGGGGTGGTCGCTTAATTAAACCAGGTTTTACTGTAGTAGGCTACGGCCAACTGTGACCACGTAACGTTTCTACGACTCAGACGTGTTTGATCAGCAATAGGGCTTGAAAGTGATGACGTCAAAACGGCCAGGGAGTAGTAAGTTGACATCAGATTTCTATTTTTGGATCCACTAAGGTGTGACTTTGCTATTGCCTAAGTATGTGGGTGCATAACAACCCACTCATGTCGCATGCAGGTGTGACTTTTATTTCGCCACCAGTTGTAACCCCACCCCCAGTAGCCAAATCAGTCAGTTTCACTGGCTACATCACCATGCTGTGGGTAAGACCGCTTGAAATGTGCTTGGATCCATACAAAAACTGGATCCAGGTGGATCCAGTTTTTGAATTTTTGAAATTGTTGCTATGCTGTGACGTAGCACTTTCAAGCCCTATTGTGCATAATCATTTGAAACGCACGACTGCGTCACCATGGAAATTCAAGTTCAGACGTGATTTTGGTTACAGTCCGAATCGCCTATTTGGGTTCTTAATTTTTTTTACCCATACCATGAGGGGGAGTGTACTCTTGGCCATACTAATCATTTTCTCCTCCTACTCAACATAACATGGGTTCATCATCAGATTCTCTTCAATAATGGCTCAGCGAAGCATGGCTCGTTACCGTAGGCTTACCTGTAGCTTCAAAAAACATGTACATGACTGTACATGCACAATGTACTTGGCTCGGACTCAGCTGAACAGGATTCTGCTTTCTTCTCATTAGTTCGCGAGCATGCCTCATCGCTCCCATTAAGCCGCCGAGACAGCTTGGAAGATAGAATTCACCCAATCTGCACCAGGCTACTACTCCGATTTCATGCCTACGACAAGACTGCAGTACTGGGTGAACGGTCAAAGAGACGAGTGACATTTTCGTCGCTAGCCAGGTCGAGGTGGTCAACTCATGTGCGGTTCCACCACTTGATTTTCTCGGCACTGAACACAGTCGACAAGTGAACGGTGCGCGGAGCCTGAAATGCAGTCCACAATGTTCCGCCCGCACCAGCAAACCTGGTGGTAGTACTAGGTGGCACGCGTGGCACCCACACCGGTGCACGAAAACGGCAGAGAGGCGGGCTCAGGTGGTCCTCGTCCATGACATGGCATGTGGATGGACTACGTCGTTTTCTCTTATTTCAGCAGTTCTGCGGGTATGGGGATGCTGGGAAATCAGTAATGCATGCAGGTCTGAATTTGGGCCGCTCTTTCAAAACGACAATATTACCACCAGTCCACAACTTCAGAGTTCGAGCCCCCAACTATCACTAATCGGCAATTACTGTAGATGTATTATCAAGAGTAGATAAACAAGAGTGTGCAACTCCGGATCTCTCCTGCACAATCTGCAGATACCCCGCGCCCACGGCGGAATTTTTTGTTTACGTCACCTTTTTTCAGAGAAACGCGGCTTTGCCGCAGAGCAGTGTGAGAGCACGTGCTGGGCACCGACCTTGTAGTGTAAAGCCCAGCCAAGTGCACGAGGGAAAACTCTCCAAAAGGCTCGCAGCGCGTGCGTCGTCGAAAAGATTACGTCAACAAAAAATTCCGCCGTGGGCCAATCCATCCGGAGTTGCACACTCTTGTTTATCTACTCTTGGTATTATGTATAACACTTTATGTCAAGGATTCATGTCGGCATCAGCTACCGTGTAGACAGGAAATAGCAAATCCCCTCCCCCAAAGTGCCGTCGAAGTGTCGACACGGTTTTCAACCAGTCGAGGGCACTGAAATGTCGCTCTCCGAAATGGGTTTTTGGCGTACTGTCCAAGAACCCTTCACTGGTTGGCCATGCCTACAGGCACAAGACACTTCACTTCAAGGAGTAGAATCTGATATACATGCAGCACTGTCAGGCACATGTGGCATGCATGGCATGCATGCATTCGTTTTCTCCCCAATTGTCTTTCCTCAGGGTTGTAGCTAAGGGACTTTTCAGGAATTGACCGAAGAATGTCTTAGATCAACCTGACCTCTTTGTCGGCTGCGCTCCCTGCTGCTGGCGGCCTGAAATATTGTGAAGCATTGACGACTAAACATTGAAACCAATTTACTGTTTACAGTGGATGAAAGTCTAAAGAGAAATGGCTGCGAACTGCACAGCATTGTTTCCAAGTATGACAATAACTATTATTCTTCGCCGAATTTGGGATAAACTCGTACAACGCAATTTAACGTAATTTAAGCTGCAGTTTACACATAAGTATTCAACAAACCACCTGAAATACAAGTTGATGAATTGATCCAACAAGTTTAAGCCTGGTATTTCACCACACACAGCTTGTTACAATCAGTGAGCAATTCGTAAACCACTGCCTGGTTGACATGACTTTGCTGAGCAAGTAAGCATTGAGACCGGATTCTAATTTTTCCTATTAAATTTCTCTTGCACAACACCCGCCCCCCCCCTCTCTCTCCCTTGGTGTGCATGTCTCACTCTTCCCCTCTCTCCCCCTCGGTGTGCATGTCTCACTCTTCCCCTCTCTCTCCCTCCCTCCGGCTCTTTCTTTCTGTCTCTCTTTCCGTCTCTGTCTCTGCCTGTCTGTCTCTGTCTGTCTCTCTCTCTCTCTCTCTCTCTCTCTCTCTCTCTCTCTCTCTCTCTCTCTCTCTCTCTCTCTCTCTCTCTCTCTCTCTCTCTCTCTCTCTCTCTCTCTCTCTCTCTCTCTCTCTCTCTGTCTCTGTCTGTCTGTCTCTCTCTCTCTCTCTCTCTCTCTCTCTCTCTCTCTCTCTCTCTCTCTCTCTCTCTCTCTCTCTCTCTCTCTCTCTCTCTCTCTCTCTCTCTCTCTCTCTCTCTCTCTCTCTCTCTCACACACACACACACTCTCTCTTCTCTCTCTCTCTTTCTTCTCTCGTCTCTCTCTGTGTCCGTCTGTCTGTTTCTATCCATCTGTCTGTCTCTTTATCTGTGTGTGTCCCTCTCTTTCCCTCTGTCTGTCTGTATGTCTGTCTGCCTGTCTGTCTCTCTATCTATCTGTCTGTCCCTCTGTCTCTCTCTCTTGCTCTGTCTGTCTGTCTGTCTGTAACTCTTGCTCTGTCTGTCTGTCTCTCTGTCTCTCTCTCTTGCTCTGTCTGTCTGTCTGTCTCTCTTGCTCTGTCTGTCTGTCTGTCTGTCTCTCTTGCTCTGTCTGTCTATCTCTCTTGCTCTGTCTGTCTGTTTGTCTGTCTGTCTGTCTGTCTGTCTGTCTCTCTTGCTCTGTCTGTCTGTCTGTCTGTCTGTCTCTCTTGCTCTGTCTGTCTGTCTGTCTGTCTGTCTGTCTCTCTTGCTCTGTCTGTCTGTCTGTCTGTCTGTCTCTCTTGCTCTGTCTGTCTGTCTGTCTCTCTTGCTCTGTCTGTCTGTCTGTCTGTCTGTCTCTCTCTCTCTCTCTCTCTCTCTCTCTCTCTCTCTCTCTCTCTCTCTCTCTCTCTCTCTCTCTCTCTCTCTCTCTCTCTCTCTCTCTCTCTCACAAACACCCACCTACATGTACAGATGCGCTCGCGTACACAGCACTGATCACTCAGAATCCCAAAACACCAGCTTGTATCGATGTAAAGACTGTCATCTTTCTAGCAACCTGCTCGTCATAAAACTCAGCACTGCAGATCAACATGATAAAGGCATATTTTAAAATTATGTAACCTGACCTTCTATCTCCAGGTGCAGGCCATAGTGTAGAAATATTCATAGAGATTAATAACGGAATACTAGTACGGCATTCGCTGATATATTACGGAATAGAGCGTAGGGAAATGTTAAAGTCCAGAGTGTAAATCACCTATCTCTGTTACAGGCTGGCAGAGGCTAGATCGCACAGCAGGATAAGGTAAGGTCTCGCACTTCGGACCAAAATCATTCCTTGTTGTATACTTTGTTTTTTAGCCTTGAAAATAGTGACAATCTCAGAAATAGCGTGAGTTCTATGCACAAACATCATAATGAATGTGGCCAGGAATATGGCGAGGACATAACAATAATACTCATCAGTTATCAGAATGCATGATCATTGCACAGGGCATACGTGTAAAGTGTTCACAGATAGACAGCGCAGCAGCAGCAAGAAGAGGACAAATGAGAGGAAGAGTTGTGAGATATGGAGACAAGGGTAGGCGACTAAAATCCAGTACTTGGTGCATCACTTCCAGTGCGCGCTGCCGGGTCTAGCGAATCTTCATTTGGTGGTGTCTGCTCTGCGCCTGGGTTGGCCCCGCCGAAGTAGAGTCGATACGACTTGGATGATTTACCGCCGCCCTTGGGACTACCAGGCATCGTCCAATCACTATCCTAACAGAAAACCAAGAACACGTCTTAGCGAGATCGTTGCCAATTCCTACAGTGATGTGATGTTGTACGGTGTGCTGTGCGATGCTGTGTGCTGTGTGTGGGTAGTGCACCTAGCCAGCAATGTCTCTGTAACGATAAGCCGGCGCCTGATCATGTACATCGCCGGGGCGACATCATCATCATCATCATAGGCAGCAGCAGCATGAGCAGCAGTATTGGTGTGGTCGTGAGAGAAAGCACAGAACACCCAGGGTGTATAGCTAAACACTACCTGAGATGATTGCTGAGAAATAATTATAGATTCAACAGTACTTTCTCGGCTGTGAAGGGCAGCATTTTATGCCGTGGAGAACGAGACTTTTGGATACCGAAATGCAATAACTCAACTCAACGATTCAAGATAAAGACAGCAGGCACTTCTATTGAAATCGAGCCTTCTAGCCTGAAAACTCTCAGAAATCTCCCAAAAGTGTGTGCGTACTTCGAGTATGTGCTTTGGGACTTCGGCTCATTCTCCTCTCTTGGCCTATCAAACTAAGTATTGGTGTCCACATATCAATCTCACAAGGTGAGCTCAGAACTGAATTTGACGTGCGTACCTGAGTGTTCAAGTTTTTCGGCTGCTTGTCGCCACTGTCGCTGTTGGACTTCATCCAGCGGTATCCCACGAAGACGAGCACGAGCAGCAGGAAGGCGTTGATCACCGACATGAGGACGGCCACGACGAGGGCACCGTCCTTGAAGATGCCTGGACCGTTCTTGAGCTGACAGGTCTGACCCCGTGAGTAGGACGTGTACGGGAACTGCGTTGGGATCGAGTGAAGGGCTGAGAGCAGGGAAGAAAAACACCACACACACACACATACACACGTGCAGAAACGATTAGTTTGGACCATGGCGCCGCGAGTGATATTCTTGGCTCCGAGGCCAGTGCAGGAGATTTGCCGTACATGGTGGCAGTGATCATTCAAGGTGAAGGTCCGTCCACTGATTCATTATTATAATCATAGCATTCAGCTCTATAGAGCGGTGCTCAATCTCACTACTTTGGCGTGGGCTGCCTCACTGCTGTACTCCCTATTGGCTTTGTGCTCAACTGTGCATGTCTCCCTGTTCAAGATCTGGTCCAGTTGTTGAATGGCCTAACACATACATTGTGCTCCATTGTTTCCACGCCTTCCACTACAATCACAGAATTCCTGGCAGTTTCAGATGGCGGTCACATAACGCCGCCAGAAGGCCCCAGACCACGACTGAGTTCTTTGCGCATCACGTCTCGCGGCATGCTGATGCTGAGACCAATGGTCAATTGGAGTGCCTCCAGACTCGGCATCACGGCTACTCTCTAGCACCCACCTTCCCATCGTCCCCCTATTGTCCTTTTCATGCTCTCCCGTTTTCCCAGTTTCCAGGTGGGGCGGTGTTATTGAAGTAAATGAAAAATGACTTACGTTGTCCGCGGCGACGCAGACTGAACTCATGTTGCAGGACGCGCAGGTCGTCGGTGGTTGCCGCCGGGTTGAAGACGCGGCACGTGTAGTTGCCAAAGTGACGGAACTGGATGCGGCGCAGGACCAGCACGTGAGCGTTGCCTGCCAACACGAGAAGAGCAAGGGCATGTGCAAAACGTCGTCTAACTTTCACACACTCTTGATATGCTCAGAATCAGCAGTCACCAGTGTTCATGCTAGTGTTCATGCTAGTGTTCATGCTAGTACTCATGTTCACTTCACACAGGGTACTGTTATTGCATTCAAGAAGAACAAACAGTGGAGGTGGTGACAACAATGGTGCTTCTCCTGGCGAGAATACTACAGGGTGGGAGCACGGGGGCAAAGCAGTGTTGTTTTGCAAAGGGCAGAGGGAGAAAGGCAAAGGGTGTTCTCGTCGAGAACACAGGAACACAGATCGGGTACGTACCTTGTTGCATGAATGTATAGTCGTTGGTCTGACCCAGCATCTGCGCTCCCCTCGGCATCATGGCGTTGTTGCGAGCGTTTGTGTATCCGGTCCTGCCAGTGTTGGGACGCATATTCCTGTTGTTTTGCATGTTTCCGTACGGCTGCTGCATATTCCTGTTCTGCGTGTTTCCGTACGGCTGCTGCATATTCCTGTTGTTCTGCGTGTTTCCGTACGGCTGCTGGACATTCATGTTGTTCTGGTAGGCGGGCTGCTGTACGTTCCTGTTGTTAGTGTTGTATCTTGCCTGCTGCGCATTGCGGAGTCTTGCCTGCTGCGCATTACGGAGTCTTGCCTGCTGCGTATTACGGAGCCTTGCCTGCTGCGCATTGCGGAGTTTTGCTTGCTGCGCTTTCCTGGCCTGGAGGAGTTTTGCCTGCTGCGTTTTCCTGCTGTTGAGGATGGCCCGGTTTCTCGCCTGTATGTTCCTGAGGTTGGTGTTGGTCCTGCTCTTGGTGTTGACTCTGCTGCCTGGCTGCGGCACACCCCGCTGGTTGGTGAACTGCTGGTTGTTGAACTGCTGGTTGTTGTTGTGCACGGCAGGGTTGACGTGGATCTGGTGAGAGGCGGGCAGCTGCGACGAGAATGGCCCCAGCGGTCGCCCGTTGAACAGCCACTGGACGGAGAAGGGCGACAGCGGGCCGGCGCCAATCACCTCGCACGTCAGCTTGGCCTGCTGGTTGTCGATGGCCGCGCGGTCTTGGCGCATGGAAATCATCACTGGTTCTGTACAGCGTGGTGGTGCAGTAAGGGAACACAACAACAACAACAACAAGAACAACAGTAGCCGCATTAGCAACAGCTACACCGACAACAACAGTAGCCGCACTAGCAGCAGCAGCAACATCACATTGAAATTTCCTCTCATGGTATATTCTAAGGCGGCGTGAATACGTCTAGCCCAAGGTTCTGTGCACAGTGGTCACACGCCCCGCCGTCGATCATGTGACCGTGCACCATGTGACCCTGGATTGTATGTCATGTGATCATGTATTACTTGACCCGTGGTCATGTGACAGGTGAGCAGCATGATGTCATTGCATAGTGGAATGATGTCATGTGCATGCACTCTCTCTAGCTTGTCTGAATGCAGCATGCTTAAGCGGCGGCGGTGCACTCACTGATCACTTGAAGGTTGGCGATGGCAATGCTGGATCTCTGGCGGGCATCCACGATGTGATCGTTGCGAGCCCTGCACTGGAACTTGCCGGCATCCGAGTACGAAGCGTTCTGGATGACCAGGGTCCTGCCGGACGGCGATAGGTGCATGCGGAAGCGATCGAGTGGCACGGTGCGTCCAAAGCGGTCGACCTTCTCCCAGGAGAACTCGATGTTGCTGCCGGGCGAGTCACAGTGCAGCGAGATGGATCCGTTGACGGCCACAGACTTGTTGTTGCCGCCGCACACGCTGGCACGCGGGAACACTGGACAGGTCGAACACACGTCGTGACAGAGAGAGAGAGAAGGACAACACAAAGAGCCGTTTGGGTGAGACTATGGCCATAGCAACAACAGAATTCTGCCCCACATGTATATGCATGGCCCACGGGCTTGATGAATGCAAAGTGCAAGACATACTCATAGTGTGTATACTACCCGGCATAGTGAGTAGCGACCAATATATTCTCACTGCCTGTCTGATGACCCTCAGTCATTCTGTTTTCTGTTCGACCCTCTTTGAAGCTGTACATTGCACTGTTGAGGCAACGAACTACAATAGATCAACAACAACAAACAAAACAAACAAAAGTGGTTCTTACCGTTCCTGATTTCGTAGATGGACATGGTGGACTCGGAACCGCAGTACTGGCGACGGTCTCCCTGGCACTTGGGGCAGGCGCCGTTGCGGTTCTTGCGCAGCGTGTTGCCGCAGTGGCACCAGAACTTGTAGGTGATTCCCGCGTACCGGTAGCCGCGCGCCGAGCACGCCTGCACGCAGCTGGTCATCTGTCGGTAGTTGGTGGCGCGGTAGCTCATGTAGCTATACTCTCTCATCACGCCCTTCATCATGCTGCGCTCCGCCTTGGTCTTGTATAGCAGACAACGCACGTATTTGAAGGGGGGAGGTGGCACTGTATGTACAGCAACAACATCACACAAACAATACATCCAAGTCAATGAGAGTACGGCGCGTACTGGATGACGTTAATCCGGACGCGTGCGCCTAGCCAATGCTAAGCGCGGCTGCGTGATACGTTAGCGTTCAGACGTGCTTGAAAACGTAAACCCCTGCTGCTCGAGAATACGTGTACATGCCAGGCATTGGGTTAGTTACTTGACAACCACATGTCTGTATAGCGCTGGGCTGCTTGACAAGTATGTACAGCATTGATGTGTGTGGCCTCATAGTCAAGCACATGTGTGTGAAAACACTAATGTACAGTGTGGGGGTTCACATCACCCCCCACCAAGGTGACTGTTCAGCTGATATCAGCTTGGTCTAGCAGAGGGGCACAGTTTGTGTGGCTCGAGGTGAAATACTACTAGCTGAGTGACTTCCTGGCTTGCACTCTCGTGATGCAGGTCAAAATGTATGAAGAAGGATAGTCACACGTACACGCAGGACTTCCAATACAGAGTCAGTGTACAACGGTCATGTAATTCTACGTGTATGTTCATCGTCAGAACTTAGCACAACACTGCCCCTCAACCCTTCAATAATAATGCAAGATGATGAGCTGAGATCCCATCACATTGAGGATTTCCGTCCCAATTTCTCTTCCTTCATTGTGTCGTTTCGTGGCTGGCGTTACGAAAAGAAGCGTGCGTGCGTGCACGACTTGTGTTCCCGGCCGTTGATCTGCACTTACCTCGTGGAGTCTGGTAGACGGCGATCTGGTTGGTGCTTCCGCATCTGTAGCGACTGTCCCCGGGGCAGTACAGGCACTTGACGGCCTGCCTGGTGTCGGCAGTGACGTTCATACCGCACCAGCACTGGGTGTTGTTGCGGATTCCGGCGAACTCGAAGCCCTTGGCCGAGCAGGCCTGGATGCAGGGCGGTGCCTGGCGAGCAGTCTTGTTGCGCTGCATGAGCAGCGACGTGGCGATGTCTTCATACTGGAGGACGGACGATAGGAAACCAGAGTCCTTGAAGCAGTCCCACATCAGAGACCTGGGACGAGCTGCAGCCAGAACACAAACAAACATGTGCAGCAAACACGAGAGATGTTTAGTCGGGTTTTTTCTGCTACTCGTGGAACCCTCCCATGATCCCAGTACAGTGGCAGTGCAGTACACCCAGCCGCTAGCTAGCCTGGCTCTTCACTGCAGCCTGGGCAGCACGCATCCACACACATGACTCGGAGACATTTCAGTTTCACAATTATTTCGAAGTTCCGTGCAAGTACGAGTACCAGACGAGCACGATACCAGTGCTCGTTCTTTTTACCTGGCCTGGGTTCGAGGATAGCTACTAACTCTTAGATGAGCTGTGTTTGGGGTGTAAACATGGTAAACAAGTGATGCCCATTCTCTCATGCATGCCTAAAAGGCGGTAATGCTATAGTCTAGATGTATGTGCATTGAATACACCACCAGCAGTCCCTCGCTGTTGTCCAATATTATCTAACAGTAACAAGTAACAAGCATCGGCATGATTGGTTCTATAATGGTGGGGACTGGGGACGAGGCATAAGATAACACTGAATGTCACTTGTCAGGCCCCTCTGCTGCACCCGCTTCCCAACCGGTCTGGCAAGCTGATTGCGCTATATTATATATAGCCCCGGCCCCGTCAAAGCGACAAGCAACACCAGACATCGTGGTTTCCGCTGCGGGACATGCACAGACATCGCGCCTGTTCCCGGTGTCACAAGCTCACTAGCGCACTCAGTACATACTTGTAGCTAGCCGGTGGAGTCTTGATCAGGCTATGCGTGAACAGATTCTCAAATTCGTGATTTGAGTGCTCTCCGGGCAATCGTGCCTAACTGGTGCGCAAATCGAATTTCAATAATTGCTCAAGATGTATTTCTATGCTCCCGCAGTTTGGGGAATATCTACTGGAGAAACAGTGTTTTGCACAAACAAGTCCCCAAGACATGTGGGCTCTCTCAATCAGTATGGTGTCTAATGCGACACCGTGATGGTGAATATATCACACAAGCTCATTCAGATCTCAGTCTGCCCCATGCTAGATTCGACATCACTCTCTAGTGCATGGTCTCGCGTAGTTCAGTATAACCCTGTGTATTCAGGGATCGAGTTGCTCGCATTGTGGCAATATATAATGCGCACATCACTGGGTTCCGCCTCCATGTAAGCAACTAGAAATTATTTTGCCCATCCAAGAGGCTTTACTACAGTTGCAAGTTACTGGTAAGCTACCAGATTCAAATAACTACACATACATTGACCTAATGACCATGCACGTCACTGAACATCCTCCATATCAGTTTCATCATGTAATTATTGACTGATTGCATGGCTTGAACAACTGTGCGACTGAATAACCGATGACAGACGTCGGCGGCGCGGAAGCTGCTAAGGCAAAAGGTCATCGGCGGTGCGCCCACACCCAGTGGATAAGACCTTTGCTCTGGTGTTACAAGTTAGTTAGGAGGTATAATCCAAGGACAGATACTGAGATAGGGAGGAGGCAGACACACGCTGCTGTGTATTGCCAGTACTAGTACAGCAGCACTTTGCTGTTACTTGTTAGTGTATCACTCACTACACTACTACTAGCTAGTACTAGCCAGAACAAGTTAGTTGGCAGTGTAGCGACGTGTACATGTACATGTAGCTACATTACAATACCCGGAGAAGTAGAGTCGGCTTCCCCCCCCCCCCCCCCCCCCATTGGCGATCGCATATCGAGTTGTACATGGCATTTCTGCTCAGCAGCAAGCGACAAACTACCGTTTTCTTAGCAAACTTTTCCTATTTCTGATTACACAGGAGAACCTATTTCTGAGTAGATTGGAATGCACGGTGGTAAGCATAAACTGCTTTGCGTCTGTTCACACCTGTGGTATTGCAGTATACGCGGTGAGGGGTATTTCGGCTCTCTGCTTGTGTACGCAGGGGACGCAAACAACTTCTGGTGTATCTGTGCGTGTGTGTGTGTGTGCTTGTGTATCTGTGTGTGTACTCGCTGCTTGTGTATGCGGAGGGGGGATTCTTCAAAAGGGCAGGCGCACAGGTCAACATAGATATGGCACGGCTCGCAGGACGGTGTGCATCAATTGCCGATTACTGGTCCCAAATAGCTCTACCCTTTTGGCCGAATCGCAAGCCAGTAAAGTACCGAGTGCCAGATATAGAAACATGAGCTGCAATTCGCAGAGCTATAGAATACACAATAATCGGCGTGGGCTTGTCTCTGCCGACAGTGCCAAATTCGGGTGCGGTGAAACGCCAATGAAAGGTCTGTGGTTCCGGGTCCCTCAACTGAACGCTTTTCTCTTGTCATTCTTCCGAATTGACAACAGTCCAGTCTCAATGTCAGTCAAATGCTTGCAGGAGAAAGGTGTTGATGGGCTACGCTCTCAGGCATAATAAAAACGGAAGTGGCCCACCGCTGCATGCCCCCACTACACTATGTACATTGTACCTGTGGAACTATCGGGGGTTTTCCCTTCCACAGCAGAGAGAACATTGCGGCACTCTACCATCCCTTGAAAGGCTGAAGAGTACACCTGGTTCGCAAGTGGTTTAGGAGAGCATTTTTGCGAGCTGTCAACAGGGAGGCTAAGTGGGAGACTCGCCGGAAATTGATCTTCTATTTTGACCATCTGCACAGTGTATCACATCTCGGTAAGCAGTTCGAAACCAATGGAACTTTCAAAGGACAGAGCATGACCTCATCATTCCCCCTCGGCAATTCTCTTCTTGTCATGTGACATAGAAACGTACTTACAGTTTACTAATTACTGCCACAATGGATTCAAGCACATCATCATCATCATCATAATAGACTACTTAGCAGTAACGTTATAGGCACAACAGCTTCAACCGTATATGGGATCACTTACTTTGCGCTGTGGCTGGAGTGATGGACACCGTTGCCAAAACGGCCAATAGCACCAATGTGGCGCTCAACATCTTGTGCAGCATGACGCTCGATGCGAATGCTGCTTCGCTGCTCTTGAGACTTGAGTGGACAGAGGGCTTTGCCTACTGTCCTAACAAACTCGAATTCTTCCTGCGACGCTTGCTCTTCTGACCTCGACCTCAGCAATTGCTAACTGAGAGACGAACGGGGCGTGAAGCTTCTTATCACAGGACTCGTCTCATTTACTCTCCAGCTAGCTGTGGGCTGCAGGTGTGAGCTTGGCTCGCGTCGATCTCGATCTCAGGCACAGCCTTTCTCACTACAGGTTATCTGCTAAAGCACAGAAAAGAAGAAGCTCTCTTCTCAGTGGACTTCCTCTTTGGAGACTCTTTGCTGTTCTGAGCTGCTGTGTGTTGCCTCTCAGCTTTTGTTGCTGCTCTTTATCTGTTTCTGGAACGTCCTCGCGATTCTTATCTCCATTTCCCTGCGCCATCGGATCAGCATATTGGTGCTGGCTGTTTGGCTGGTGGAGTACGGTAAAGGATGGCTGATCCTCTCGCTGGCTGCCAGGCGGGCTGCAAAACAAACCAATGCGCGCGGGTGCGAAAGTGTGCTGAGGGCCACGATAAAGAAGCTGGTGGTCAAATTTAACCTGCTCTACTAGTGAGCTGCTGCTCGTATCAGTGGAAAACACGTCTCTCATTCTTTACGTTGCTGACAGTTCGCCGATAACTTTATCTCCCTACAAGTCAGCCAATGGGGGAGGCGCTGCTGAGCATAGTCCCGACAGTCGCTATGCTGTTCGAACGTATAATTGTGCGTAGGAAATTCAATGCTTGCTTGTGTTTTGTGACTGACCAAGGTCGGAAAACACGCCAGTGTGTGTGAGATCAGTGGAGGAATTGGCTCCGCTCTTCTAAAGACCAGCGGCCGGCGATCGACACGCTCACGCAGTCATTAAAAATTCACGATCAGTTAAGGGTATGCTAGTTCTCGAGTTGTCGCGATTACCACCGCCGACATCCACCGTCCACACGCATAGTTTCGATAGACTGCAGGCGCTTGCTCCAGGCAAATAGCTATCCAACATACTAACAATATGCCTGTGCTTAGCACAGCGAAGATGGAGATCTGCCACAGCACAGGATCCATAAGCGAGCCCCCAATACATCATCGCATTCCCCAACCAAGACCGAGCGAGACCTTTGGTCGGTACATCCTCTCAAGCTCGGCCACTTATCGTGGCCGCATAGACTCAGTACAGTCATTAATATTAGTTAGTTACGTAGATGTAATTACAATCAGTTCCGAGGCATCGGGTCGCTAGATGGCTTTCTGTATCTACCGCAAAGCACCATGCGTGCTATGGACGTACATAGCTGTGCTTTAGACTATCTAGTATCTACACTCGACCTGTGATCTCAGTATGCACGCACGCATGCACGCACGGATAGCGGAATCACCACTGTCGGCCGCACGATGGCGTGTAGTCTCTTTTAGCATATTATGCAGGATGTGGCCTGTGTAGTGTGTGACTAGCGATGGCTACCCTCGGGTCGACGGTGCGGTGTGTCCTTGCCCGTAAGTGCTTGTTTATACTAAAGGCTATTGCTGGCGTAATGAGATAGGGTACAGAAACAGGAGGTTATAGCGTCATACTTAGCTAAACATAGACTTCGCTTTCTGCGGCCGGATACCTACAGCATCCCATATAAATTTGTATACCTCAGTATGTACAGTATGTATGTACATGTATGTATGTATGTATGTATGTATGTATGTATGTATCACCCATAACCATATTGGTCGTAGCCGCGTTGAATTGTGATTGGCAATAGAAGAAGCTACACACACTCATAAACAAGCTGTCTATATTCGACCCACAGCGAGAGAGAGTATTCCTCAGTACTGACTATGATTGCACTGAACAATACACTTCTGCATTGCTAAAGCCATTCAGTCTGAACGTACACTCAATTGTTTTTCTGCTTCGAAAACAAACAAACATGATTTCTACAGTGCTGCTCCATGAAATCCGATCAAGCTAGCCTATGTCACACCACGTGACCGGGTGCTGTGCAGCCCTACACTGCGAACACTGCAATGTGAACTGGTGCAGGGTGCCAACCTGAGCCACGCGGTCGGATTTCATTGGGCAACACCATACTATTGTATAATATTATCATTCAACGCCAAAGTGCCTGTAGGCCAGGTCCTTGCTGCAAATACTGCTCTATAGGGTCCAGCGGATTCTGCCGGCAGAAAAATTGCCAGAATTCAGTACTTTTTCTGGTAAGTTTCATGCATGTTTAGTATGTGGATAAAGAAATGGAGCAGAATTCGAGGAATTGCCCGCCATAAGGTTTGTATGGTTCTGCCAATTTTACTGCTTTTCGAGCAGAATCCGCCACGTTTTCGAGCAGAATCCGCCAACGCCTACTGCTCTATGCCCTACTGTAGTTAGTTTGCTTCTTTTCTTTGTTTTCCTTTTTGTACTCTTGCACTCTTTCCGAATACATGATGATACGATGAGTACATGTACGTGATAATTATTCATGTGAATAGGAGATACCCTGGACAGGCCTAGAGTAGAGCCTCTGGGTAATCATAATAAAATTCCAAAAAAAGAAGGGAGGCGTACTGCTGTATGATGCACGGGCGTTTCTGAACTCGCAAACTCAGAGTTGCGCAACTACAAGTCATGATAAATTCAATGACATAACTAAGGTTCGTGCGGATGCTAATCCCTCACAACATAATGTACATGTACGACGACCCTCTCTCAAATAGAGAGGTGGACAGACTGTGGAGAGGATGGATGGGAGAGGCAGTTTGCAATAACGCAGGTGAGAAAGTGTTTCATGAGGATCATGACGTTAAAGTCCAAGGCACGGGATCTGGCAGAAGCAAACACGTCGAGTTTTACTGCATAGTTTCAGCCTGGGAGTCGCGAATAGCAGCAACCCGATGACCGACACGTTTCCCATGCACGATCTAGGGTAGTTAGTGGCAAAGGTGGACTGTTCCTGGACAGGAAGGTTTAGTTTATCTAGCCACAATATCGTTTTCCTGCTCACATAACAGGTTAGCTGTGGTATCCGTCCTTAGCGGGAGCATTCTCACGAACACAACCATGCACTTGAGCAGAACGAAGAATGTAACTTTGTAAGCGCCTCTTCTTCGATTGCATCGTTTTTTTTATCAACGGCACTATTGTTTACAAACCCTGGGCTTTTGCACGGTTGACTAATATTCACAGAGAGTCCGCCAGAGACAAATACACTTCCGATCGGGACGTAGCCGAATTTGGAATTGGTGGCTGGGGATAAGATTCTTACGGGCTTTATCGAGCCGCGCTCACTCCATGGGTCACTTGAGATGCCCTACAGTATCAGCCACAGTCGATACTCGATAGTGCTGAGACTGACTCTGAAGACCTGAATCCACTGAGGGCAGCGAGGCACAGTGCAATGTGCGTGTCCAGGTCTACAAACGCAGGATTGTCCTGGGCGACAGACAGAGAGCTGTTTGAAAATATAGCGAAGTCCTACCAAGGTGATGGTGATTAGATCAGAATACCAATACCAACAGTAATGCCTAATGGCATACGGCCACGGCTAGCACTGGTGAAGATACCCCTGTCTAAGACGAATGGTGTGCAAGGATAGTGCTGTTGCAGTGTTGGGGGTAGATCTACCTGTCGCATTCCATTCCATTGCGTGAGATCATGTAGAGTCCATCATTCGTACAAGTGCGAAAGCTGATGATGCTGAACGGTATTGCACAACCGAGATACTAGTAATCACAGTCTGGCGCTAAACCTAGGCTTTGCTAGCCCGACATGCGGCGCAGTATACCCAGCACAGCTAGCGCTGATGACGTGATAACTGTTGGAGCGATGACCATCGTGATAAACATCACACGTCACTGCTGTTATTCTATTTCTTGTTTTTCATTCGTGTTGGGTTTAACTATTCACTGTACTGATACATGGTAATGATTGGGCTGCGCGTTGCCCGTGGAAGAGGCCTTCTCGCGTCACTACAATCATGGACTAAAGCGACGGAAGCCATTCTGACAGCAGCATTCACTGTTTTTAAAGCTTTTAAATTTGCCAATAGCGTGTTGTTCCTGTGCACTTTCTTTCCCGCTGGTCAGAAGTGACATGATGATTTGTTTTTCCGTCAAACCCAACCCTGGCTATGAATTAAAAATTTCCTCGGAGACAAAAAAAGAAGCTCTAACACTTAGTAAGAGCCCAAACCTCAGGTTCTTCAGCACCATACTGAACCATTTCACGAGTCAATTTCCCTGCCTTCTCTTCAAGTTATACAGGCAAGAGCAAACGGGAACAAGGACAATGAAATGAAAGGAAGCAGGAAAAGCGGGAACATTAATGGTAGGAGTCACACAAGTTGTCTGGGCCAGTGGGGCAGACGAAGCTCAGCCAACAGACCGTCTCGGCTTCATTGCTAGAACTACTCACGATAGAAAGGTGAGGGAGAGACTTGCAATTGGATGACATTTCTTGTATAGATATCTTTATGAAATCATGTTGAGTGAGACGGAGAGACATCACAACTTAAGTTCATACAGGACCACTGCCACTGGTACAGATGTGTACGTCGGATTCCGAGAACGCAATGATGCAATATCAAGATGATGCAATGATGCAACGATGCAATTATCATATTCTTCGAAGTACATGTACAATGTAACCCTCCAGTACATGATTGTATGTCTACTATAGATCATAGGATGGAGCCAGTGTGCAGAAAGCGCTCCAGTGATGTAGGGGCACACAGCGATTGGTCTATTTGTTTTTAGCATGAACCTCAGAGCCGTTGCCACAATGTCATAATGAGACGCTTGATCCACTGTGATGTTGTACTGTGTTTAATTACATCTACAATAAATTAATTATTCATGCCCCGGCATACGACCTCCACCAAATGCACAAGTACCCTTCTCGGCACCTAGCACCGCCTGCATCTCTCTCCTGCCGAATACATGAACGATGCTGTCTCTCCCGATGACTCCCTCCGACACTGATCTTCCATGGAAAAGGACGGACAGACGTTGGCAGATGACAAGCCATGCAGGGATCCGACCTTCGGTGTCTTTAGCACCGATGATACACTCATGTAATGGCGTTTGCCTTTGACTGGCGGACGCACTCAGGGGACATCAGAATCGGAGCCCCCCCCCCCCCCCCCCCCCCCCTCTGTACAATGTGTATAGGACTGATCATGAGGACTCGTATAGCTAGTGTAGTGAATGCATAATACACTCAGTGACTGTGTCAGGTTTACCACGTTGGATGGCTTGTGGCAACGTCTCCTTAAAGGCCTTGGCGGGGACAGTGGACAGGTCCTCACTCCACTACCGGTCAGCAAGGACACACCTAGCGGCATAGCAACACAGCGACGTGGCTAGCGAACAGTGTGTGCCTTTGTGGCTATACTTAGTACACTGTAATGTGCTCTTGGACTGATTGAGACCTGCAGATCTGAACCCTCCCCCCCCCCCCCCCACACACACTAGATGTATAGGGGAATCATGGTCAAGGTTTAGACGAACGAAAAGAAACGTCAATTGTCTAGTGCATCATGAGCATGAGCACTTTGGACTAGCAGCATGTCTGCCGTTGTGGTGTTGTTGTATATTATTATGTAGAAGTTTATTATTTTAACGTCGCACCACAAACGCGGTTTCGCCTCCTTTGATACATGTGAACGATACAGGGAATGAGAGAGAGAGAGAAGGGGCGGTAACGGGGGAGGGGACAGAAATACGGAGAGAGGAAGGGTAGAAAATTATGCGAGTCAACCTCAGGGCTACACTAAAGCAAAAAGTTGGAATGTGTAAGTGTGTTATCCTAGTAATACATGTACATGTAACAATCACACCCAGTCACCCAAGTGATTATCACTATGTCTTCTCGTTGGCAAGCAGCAGTCATAGGGTTGCACCATGTTACATGTACATGATGTACCCTCGCACCCAGCTACTGCGTCTTTGCACCCAGCCTCACTGGCCGTAGACCAGTAATGTATATCCAGATATGCGTGTCGAACATTTTCGCATTCATGTGAATGGCGTGACCGCGTCGCTCTACTACCTCTAGCCCTTGCCTTGGCTAATAACGTCGGCAGAAACATTGGCAGAATTTGGTACATTTTCTGGTAAGTTTCATGCATGTTTGGTATGTGGATGAAGAAATGGAGCATAATTCAAGGAAGTGCCTGTCATAAGGTTTGTATGGTTCTGCCAATTTCATTGCTCTCGCAGTAGAATCTACCAAATCTTACCAGCAATTATCCGCCAAGGGCTACTTGACTCTACTGATGATTCTGAACAATGGCGACCTGAGTTTAAATTAACTTCAGTCTTCTGTTACTTGAATTACATTGGTGCACATGTGCAGCTGTGATGCCGACAACCCTTGGTCGGCTGAGCTTCACAGGTCCCACCCACTCCGTCCTGCTGGATATGTACCATTGTGTCGAGTTCTCCTCCTCATTTTAGTTCATCATGCAGTGAGTGTTCAATAGTAAAAAAACAACAAAAACAACAAAAACAAAACAAAAAATATGTACAGAACACATCGGGGCGAGTATCGGTCAGCTAGCAGCTCAACGGAGAAGCGTGTGCACATGCAGGTACTCCTCGCTGTCGACTTGGACGACGGCGGATTTTTTATTTTATTATTCCAAGCAAATGAAGCAATACATAGCTGGGGTAGCCAATGACCACTTTGCGTGGCGATTGCAAGGTTTTTTTAGCCGACCACGGGTTCCATCGGGTACTAGTCGTCCCTACCTCCCCCTTATTTTGCGTGTTGTCTCCACATGTCTCTTTGTAGGGCTGTGTTCCCAGTAATAAAATAAAATAAATATATTTTAAAAAACTAGTAGGTCTACGCTGAAAGGATAAAAGTTGCACATGCTTGTTGTTTTTGTTGTTATTGAATATTTTTACTATCGCCTCAACAAACAGGAAAACAGACCTTCTCACATGAAGTCGACAGAGAGGGGACCGAGGATTAAACCCACCGGAGACAGGGAAATACGACAACGAAGAGGCACGGTTTTACTGTGACCGACTCGGCGAGTCGGGAAGAGAACTGAGAAAGGGAATGTCAAGTATTAGTTGACCGTAGCGATACATGTACATGACGTCATTGTATGCAAAGAGGGGGTGTGCACTGACTCTGTGCACGCTATTATTTAGATACGTACAGTACAGTCATGTAACTGTTGATGAATGCTGATGCAGTGATCATGGTGATGGTCGGTGACTGCTGGGAACGGAAGTGTAGACACTAGAGACGTCAAGGTTTGATTTTGAAATGCACATGATTGTTAGGTACGGTCTAGCTTGTTCCACAGTCCCTGGTCCGATTGCTGGCATTTACATGACATGATGTGACATGTAGTGTACAATACTCCCGGGCCATGGACTTAATACTAATAGTCTTTGGTGTACCTCGCTCTGCTGTTTTGGGCAAGTACACGATTGTACCAAGTGCCATTGCTGCATGATTCTTGCTTTGTGATACAGTGTACTATGCAGGCTGACATCATCAGTGATCGGTGGAGAGTCGTGGAATACAATCATGCACCAGCAAATAATAATTCACGACTCCCTGGTGCCCCACACGCTGAAAACGACCTGAATCATTCATGGATGGGACTTACATGTACCTAGTACCTACATAGCACCTGCTAAGCGCTAGCCATCACGTGTATTGGTTACAAGACTAAGTTAGTGTTACCTACTAGTATTAGTATTAGTTCCCTACTGTCACACACACACACAGAGTACACTAATAGACTACTGTGTGTGGGGTGTTGGCACCGACATGTCGACAGTGCACAAATCCACGGGACAAACAGAGAGATGCATGCAGCAAGGCAACACCTGGGCATTGCGCAATTTGCGGTGTACAGACATTTCCTGGACAGTACAATGGTGTACAGACATTTCCTGGACAGTACAATGGAGTCACATGTACAATCAGAATACGTGTACATGTACCGTCGTTCCTTGTAGTTAGCTTCGAAATATGTTCCATGGTAGACTCCACTACGCTACTAGCTACCTCCCCCCCCCCCCCCCAAAGTCTTTTAAATCACCCATTGGTGCCTGACTGAGCATGCGCAGCGCGCCATGTGCACGATCGCATTGATCCAAACTTACTCGAATTTTTCAACAGCAATTCCACTAGTACCACCTTCTCTAGATGGGCTAGCTACTAAGGCATCTCTGTAAACTAATATCAGGCATCTGACATGTACAGTGCTGCCTCAGCAGTCTGCAATCAGTTTAACTATGCACTTCATGTATGGGGATAGGTGGAAATCGACCAACCCGGGCACCAAAGCCAAAGGTCTCGTCAAGGGTGCATAGCCAGATTAGTATGTACAGTCAACTTCGCTAATAACGACTTCGGATATAACGACAATTCGCGAATAACGACAGAATGTTCATGCCCAGAGCAAAGTCACATCCAACTGTAATACATATAATGGGACTTCGGGTATAACGACACTTCGCGAATAAGGACACTTTTCTGATGCCCCGCCGAGTGTCGTTATACGCGAAGTTGACTGTACTCTTGGTCTCGTGAGCAGCGGCTGACCAAGCCGTGTAAGTACATTTTACATACGAACTATACTGTAGGGTGGCAAAGAGTAGCCACAGTATCGTTGCCCGCATAACAACACTGTATTGGCATGCACATACATTTGAGTGGAGGCGTTGGCACGGCACCAGTAGTCAGTACTATCAGCTGCATGGTACTCGAGCCCGGCTAGAGCCGCAATATAATCACCTAACAGCTCAGTTCTTTTGTGGTAGCGACTTCCGCGATGATATGAGAAAATTTGCAGATGGAAATGAAAAGCGGGATTACCTCAAAGGGAATTGACTATGGTGAGTAATTGGTATAAAGATAAGTATAATTATTATGAGATCTTGCCCCTTGTGGAACAGTTCTGACCTTGCACTAGTAAATAATGGTGAGCGTAATTTGGGCAATACAGCTGCAAAAGCATGATTGACTTATCACGGTTAAACAAAACAAAAACAAGCACAATTAGACATGCAGTCGTGTATGATATCTCAGTTTCTCTCTGGCATGCACAATAATTGTGTGCATGCACACACTCTCAAGTCTTCTCGGCCGTGACCGCATACTGCAGTGCACAGCTCACATTACTGGACCGCCGGATGAAGTTCTAGATCGGTCCAGTCATGCCATAGTCTTTCGTACTCTGTGTATAATAGTTAATATAGCGGGTGCACGCAATAATTTCCACAGCGGTAAACATGTGTTGATGGTCAACAAGTTGATCCGGCGATGACCTGACCAGCCGGACCGGTTCCGATTGGCCAGCATTACCCCAGCTAGCCCTAGCTAGGTCTTACGCCTGCCACCAGTACTGCCGTTGACAAGAACACAGACCGTCTCCAGTCGACTGGAGTCAATGATCACCGTCCCGCTCAGCATTGGTACGTGTACGTCATGTCGACTTGATCGTCGACGTCGATCACCTCTTCGCGTATCGGGTGGCAGTGCATGGAGTCGGCGGTGTTGTAGCTCATACGATAGGACTTCCTCTGACCGGGACTCTCCGGCATGGACCAGGGTTGAGACTAAACACAATACCCGAAAACACAGAAGAGGTGTGAGAACATAAGACTTACTCAATCAATCCATGAACAAACAGCAGGGGCGGATCCAGGAGAGGTTCCAGGGGTTCCAGGGGTTCCGTGGAACCCCCTAAATTTCGTAAATGTACTGCTGGCAACCATATGCTTGTCCATGTACATGTATCAGATATTCAGTTTTGACTATACTGGAACCCCTGTGGAGATCGCTGGGTCTGCCGCTGAACAGTCAACTAGAGAAACTAACAACTTGTTGGATAATTGTCCTACTCACAGACTAAAATGTGTACATTGTGCATGCATTGACAGATCCGAGATTGTACGGAGCACTGATATGGTTGCAGTGACCAGGGTGCAATGTGATAATTGCTGACAAACAACACAAGATGTTTGTGCGTGCATTTCTAAAATTAATAGTGCTTCAATGCATACTCGTGTGTGTGTGCACGTGTGTGTATGTGTGTGTGTGTGTGTTTGTGTGCGCGTGCGCACGCGTACGTGAGTGTATACGTTTGTGTGTGCATGTGTGTGTATGCATGTGCATGCACTTGTATTATATGTATGTGCATATATGTGTGTGCACGGAACCTACCGGTGGTACAGGTGCAGGTAGTGTTGACCTCATAGTACTGCTGCTGGACACGTCACCGTCTGAAAACGCATTGTTACGATGAATCATGGAACGTACATCATAGGTGCTGATCTTGGAGTACTGGCGATATAGGAAATACAGGGCAGCCAGGAGAAGTGCGGTGATCATGAACAGGAAGACAACGGCGGCGACGATCATCTGATTGCCGTTCTTCACGGCCTTCCGGATGCCACATGGGTCGGTGTTCTCAGCTTCCTCTTCACCTGAGGCTGTTTTGTCTGCTGTAGCCTTTCTTGGCTCCACTTTGCGGGCTGCAAGGAATAGAGAGAAAACAACACACGGAAATGGGAATGCATTCAAATACTGATATCCCCTATTGAAGTCATTGGTCGGATATGCAATTGTTGTGTGAGAGAGAAAATGTCTTGCAGAGCACAACCTCCATTAGTCTTAGTTGGTGGTGGAGTCAAATACATTTGGGAGTGTCTAAAAGATCAACTACAGCGAATTCACATCTACAATTTTAGTATCTCCAAAATCAAGATTCCATAGCTCAAAGAGTGTGCAGCTATAGTAAAACCTATAACTAAAGACCACCGTGACTAGCGGGAA
>NC_088655.1:15175539-15361656 GCF_964019385.1 Sycon ciliatum
GCATTAGCACCGGCACTACTTTTAGTATGAAACGGTATAGACTGCGTAGATACCTCTTATAGGAAGGTGTTTGCTCCCCATGCTGTCAAGTGCCAAGTCAAACCGGCGCAAAAGCGAGAGCTCCAGTGTGGGGAGCAAACGCTCTACTATCATCAGGGACCAAAATTTGAAATTTCCAGTTCATACCCGCTACATGTACGTATGATACTAGTACAATGCACTTCCTACAAATGAGAGTTCTCCGCCGGGATCAGTACAGTGCTCAATGCCGTTCATGCAAACAGAGCTATCTTACACACAAGTCACACAGCACCATGCATCTTTATTGTAACTTGCAATTCCATGCCAGTAGGCAATCATCAGACTGACAATTACTTCCTTGTAGTTCCTATGAAGTGTTGAGTGGTGGTGCAATTCGTCCTGTCAACAATACATGAGCCGTTATTCTATATGAAACAGCTGTCAGGAGGATTTTCAGTGTCAGTACCCTTAACCCTTCGCTGTTGGAATTTTGGTGTGTGTAATGGCTACCAAGGCTAACAGCCATTTGACTGAAGAGCACGTAGAGGAGAGAGGGATATAGAAACATTAAATACTTACTCCGACAACAGAACACTCGTGACTTTTATATTCGCACTCTTAGGAGTTTAATGTGCCAAGAAAACTGGTTTATTGGAACAGAAGCACTTCAAGACAAGGAGTGCATAATTTATAGGGCTCAAACGGTCACGGTTTTACCCCCAACGGTTAGCTGCTAAGCTAAAGGTCGGTTTAACGGTTATAACCTATAAGCAAGAGTACATGAAAACCAGAGTGTGCAGCTCGGATGGGTTGCTGTCACGGCGAAAGTCCGTGATTACATCATTTTAGTGATGTAGTGCGTACAAGCAGGATTCAAGCAGGTCTCTTTCTGCACAACTGCAGCTCAGTTGTACGCACTACGCCACTTCCCGCCTCAGATCTGGGCCAAATATGATGTAATCACGGAATTTCGCCGTGACAGACACCCATAGCAGAAAAGGCCCCAAGCTGCACACTCTGGTTTTCATGTACTCTTGCTATAAGCCACGGCAATCCTGCGGACTCTTTTTTAACCGTATATTTGGCTATACTTATTCAAAAAATGTACCCTATTCAGTACAACGCACACATGTATATTCCCTTGCATGCTCATTCATACATACTCTCACACGAAGAGACCAGATATGACCGAGTTGACAGCCCAGAAATTGCGTACGCGTGCGATAGCCTGCGAAAGTGCATACTTTGCAACGACTTGATACATGTACTTGAAAAATTGGCTGAAAAGTTACTGCGTAACCGTTATCTTTATCGGTCAACCGTTAATTCTTCGTAACCGGTCTGCAACCGGTTAATCGGACTAACCGTTTGAGCCCTAATAATTTATAATCAGTATACTTCTTTCGAGTGTGCAAACTATTATAAAAAGAAATTGACACCATTTGAGTCTCCGGCTGATCGGGAGATTTGGCACCTCTGTTGTAAAGACTTCTTTGGTTGGCCGGGTACTTTTTTAAAGTTTCTCTTTGAGAGAGCTCATCAGAAGAATCATACAATTACTCAATTAGGATAAAGAGGTGATAGCAGTGCTAGTTGAGAGGGTAGAGGGAGCAGCTCAGAACGCATTTGCATCACTCTCATGGACATGAGTATCACTATGTTGATTACGTCATAGCACTCAGTGAGTCATGGCAATAGTTGACAGTGTTTGTGTCTCTAGAAGCTTCTTCTTCTGTCCTCCTGCGGTGAGAGTGCGGGCACTTTTGTACTTGTAATGAGATACCACCAGGCTCAATAACTGGTTCTGCAAGGTGGAGGTGGCTGCAGTGGCAGTTGTGCTGTGAGCGAAACTGGAGTATCTCTGCCAACTTCAGGTCAGGGCTCAGCCTCAGTGCATGAAACTCCAATGCACCAGGGAGTGAGGAAGACTAAAAAAATGAGGGGGGGGGGGGGAGTTTCAGTGGGTCCACAGTTATTAGGCGTGTGCCTTTTTTGATTCCTACTCAAATATAGTATACAACATCAACAAGGGGCCAGAGTACATTATAGACAGGGGGAAAGTGGAAGTGATCGTAGGTGGACAAATGAGGCTAACAGCACCAAGACTTTCTGTCACGTGTTGCATGTTGCAGTACCAGAATGCCCCTCTGCTCTTGAAGGCCCGCCAGAGACTGCAAGCATGCTGAAAATTGAAATCAATATATTGAACAATACTTTTTACTTCCAGATCATGTTTGACAGTCAACGTACCTTGTGTTTCCACTGTCGATATCGTGGCCAGTACAAGAAGAGCGGCCAGTCCAAAGCACGCTGCTAGCGATGGTGGTCTCTCCGCCATGTTTTCAGCAATCCTTGCACAGAACTTCTACTCGAAAGAGCTAACCTTCTTCCTGGCTGAACAACCTCTACATGTGTCTAAAACGAAAGAAGGAGACGCTATTTGCTTTTTTCACGCGGCCATGAGTGAAAATGGAAACTTGATTTCTTTGGTTGCTCACTAGCTCACCTGGGGCAGAGCAGGAGCTAGGGATTTTGCAGCTGGCACTGCATTCTCGGCCAGCTGCATCGAGACAGCCTGGATGTAGCCAACGCCTTATCTCCTGAGCCCTAGCTAGTCGGTCAAGTAAAGTAAGAAAGTTAGTTGTCATTCTCGATTCTTGTCGAAACCAGGACGGACCAATGAGAATGATGATGCGTGTGTACCACCGGTTCACCAGTACCACGGTAGATCTACACGTCCGCTCCACTCAATTTCTCAAGTTTTCAGTCTAGTCTATGATTATGCACAGCCTACAGTCTAGCACAGATGACCCAGTCATGTGTCTTGCGTAAGCAATGCGTGAGTGCGTGTCTTATCACTTCCTGGCACTAACCGTGCACGCGTGACTAATGGTAATGCTGAAAGACAACTGAAAGCTTTCGAATAACGCTAGCCGGATTCGGTATGTGCTCCCCCGCAAATGGTGTGTATTTCGCGCGTCTTGTGGGGGACACCCGTAGATCTACCCGTGCCGTCACAGCTGCATGCTGGCTATGCTCGCAAGCACCTTCACTGTCTTGCACTCTTCGCCTTGTGTCCCATCAGCCCCGTGCAAATACATGTAGCAGTGTATGCCTCACTTTGATCTCTCGACCCGAGCGAGAGGCTGGATTCTTATCTCTTCCTCTCGCCTCGCAGGCGCGAAGAGGTTTTAGTTTAGCAATGGCGGTAGCTAGCTGAACGCGGCCACTGGCTGCCTGTGCTTGCTATCTATCCGGGCCTCATGTTGTGCTAGCTGAAACTAGCCGGTTGCCTACAAATAATTCGTGTAGCAGGGGCAAGAAGCAGGTGCTCGTCGACGTCAAGTCTCATCAACAAGTTGAACAACACGGAGACGATGGACATGCCGTGTGCAAGCTAGCTTTCGTCCATAAGTAGCCCATACACTGCCATAGCGCCGCACGGGTGCAAGCTGAGACAGAGTGCGCAGGAGCTAGGACTAGGACTAGTAGTAGGAGGGTGTCCATCCCTACACTACACTACGGTGAGAAACTTCTTCTGTCGGCTAGGTCTACGACGTGTAGCAAGAGCAGGTCATGTAGATCTACTCTTCTACTCTTGGTACTAGCAGGGAGCCCTACACATAGAGAGGTATATGTAGGGGCAGTCGGGCTCCCTGGGTAGATCTTGTACTACCCCAGCCTGGGCATTCCCCACGACCCCAGTCTTCTTGACGATGTCCTCCAGAACGTACTACAAAATACATGCAATACAAGTAGTACCAGGTATGTTACATAGCGGACACCACTGCCATTAGCCTGAATATTCAACTTATATTTATAACCGGCTTGGTTTCTTCCTCCGATCCAATCCTGATGCTCTGCTTCACTCGGTCAGCGATATGGCTGTTTCAATAAAACTTATAAAAGCTATGCCACCAGTAATACACCAGAAATGATTCTATCAATCACAAACGAGCTCGTAACTGCAACTCCAGCCTCCATTGAGAATGACATGCTGTACAGGACCGCCGGAAGCAGTTGTTGATTGGTCCGGTAGTATCATGGCCGTTCATACAGTTTGTGTATGATATGGTATGTCGGGGTACACATGCCCTCCACAGTAAGAAACATGTCAGTGTTGGTGGCTGAAACGTTGGTCCGGTAATAACCTGAACAACCAAACCAGTTCCGGCGGGCCTGTTCATATTGTATATTCAATTCCTGGACTCTTTCGACCTTGTTATGTCTCCTCAGTGGAGCGCAGACTGGCCGAATTGATCCGCGGCAATGTACATGTAGTGAAGAACAGCAAAGCATCCGTTGATCCCCGGGCTGAATGCCGCACTCAGCCTGCAGAGAGTGCTCAATGTCATAGAGTACGACAGAGCTTAGAACATAGCAGACTCGGCTCAGGACGTTCAGGTTGGTTGTAGCTCTGAGCTTCATGCCGCTAGGCAATCACCAGACAACTGACACCCATATGAGTGTGCATCAGGGAGTCGTAGTATCCATGGAGACAACAAGCCCTGATTACATTTAAAGCCGTTGTGTTCTTTGTCCATTGTTGTTCTCACATTTTGCTGATTGTAATACAAACTTTGTGTCGAGTATCCATGGAGACGGTACGAGACCATGCTATCTGAAATGATGTGCATTTCCAACGTGAATTTGTAAACTCCATGCGATGTGTAGTCTGGTATGTCTCTAGAAGTCACAATCATGAGTGATCGCGGCCTTGACCTACTGACCTCAAGTAACCACTGGCGGATAATGCTCGAAAAATTGGCAGATTCTGATTTGGCAGAACCATACAAACATTATGTCGGGTACTTCCTTGAGCTCTGCTCCATGTCTTTATCCACATACCAAACATGCATGAAACTTACCAAAAATAGTACCAAATTCTGCCAATTTTTCTGCCAGCATTATCTGCCAAGGGCTAACCCCAAGCGTGACCTAGACCAGCTATGCGATGTGCGAGCGGGCTTATATCCGCCCTACCCTGAGGGCAGCCCTCCCCCCACCCCCTGGGCGGAACAAAACTCACATCGTTTCACATTCCAGCTGCCTCCCTGTAGATATACGACTTGCTGATGTACAGTCATGTACATGGATTGTGGCCAATCGCTCAGATATTACCAGACTACCTATCATCATGTCTCTGTTACATGATCATCATCAAAACTGCTTGTATGAATGTACAAGATCGTTGCATGAACACAAATTATGGCGGACAACACGAGAGTGCATAACCCCCAAGAGTGTGCAACTCAACTCCACTATCAGTGCTGCATGTCTCCACAAAATTTAAGTTTGACATCCGCTTTGTTTGATGCCAATGCACGATGTAGACTCCACATTTCAGATGATAAGCAAAAACGCCCACAGCCAAGCACAATTTATTGTTTCGAGACGAACTCTAGACTAGTGCCGGGAGAACAGCAAATGAACAGAATCAACTCAATTATGCGGCCTCCCAAGCTGAAAGTCTTCAAGCTCAAACGGTCAAATCCGGGTCAAGCGGCAAACAACAAAGTACAAATCTTCCCAAGTAAGCCATTGCGTCAGACAAGAAACTCCTCCGCTCATCAGGCAAAAGCTGCCACTTGAAAACAGCCAAGTGGAAATAGATGCACAAAATTAATAGGAGCTGTACACCACCGGTTAAGTCAGAAGGAATACGAGTGGTTCCGTTCGTTCTTGTGTGGATTATACCGCAAACTAAATGATGCAGCACACAAAGACGCTCAGCTGTCACTTAGGAATAGATGATAGTGGTATAAGATCTGAGGCAAGATCATTTCCGGCTCACAGAAAGATGTGGGGTGAGAAACCAGTGTAGTGTCTGCCAACTTGCACGTATCTGAGGTACTTTGGACTTACATCAGAAAGTGATACACTGAGCTCTGCTGACAGCACTAGCGGGAGGAATACAAGCTCTTAGGCTTCACAACTCTTTACTTTCTACTAATTCCACACAGAACTGAAAGAGAGCATGGAGTTTAACTCAGTTATCTAGGGCAGAGAGCGCAGCTAGGCTGGGGGTGAGGGCAAGGAAATCAGTAGGACAACAGGACTAGAAACAGTGTGGGAGGAAGAATGGATTTAAGGAGCGAGCAACAGTTAGGCAACACGAATGACATCTAAAACTGTGTAGGATAAGGAAGGTGAATAGGGCTTGAAAGTGATGACGTCAAAACGGCCAGGGAGTAGTAAGTTGACATCAGATTTCTATTTTTGGATCCACTAAGGTGTGACTTTGCTATTGCCTAAGTATGTGGGTGCATAGCAACCCACTCATGTCGCATGCAGGTGTGACTTTTATTTCGCCACCAGTTGTAACCCCGCCCCCAGTAGCCAAATCAGTCAGTTTCACTGGCTACATCACCATGCTGTGGGTAAGACCGCTTGAAATGTGCTAGGATCCATACAAAAACTGGATCCAAGTGGATCCAGTTTTTGAATTTTTGAAATTGTTGCTATGCTGTGACGTAGCACTTTCAAGCCCTATTGTAGGGCGCGCAATTGGGGGTGACAGATGCCGGGAAACACAGCTGTTCAAAGAAGAGAAGCTGAACAGAGCGAGGGAAATCTTATACCTGGTGATCAAAAAGGTCGGGATGGGGAATGGTGCATGAAGCAGGACTACAGCCTAGTACAGGAATCAACGTAATGCAGAGTGCAGCATGAATGGGTGCTATGGGTCATGCCGTGTTGGGCATGCACTAGTCCCCTGCAGTATAGACCAGTTACTGCCTTTGTCACAATGGCAATGGGAAAATATGCACAGTTCACGTGAGACACGGCTGGAGGCCGAGTTTTCCACATCGGCAAGAACTCCACCACCCTCTACAGATCAAGGCGCAGATGGGCAATGAAATAAAACATGCAAGCAAAACATTAACCTGCCCACACGTCAGAGATCACTGAGCGTATCTTGTCCAGTGTTGATGCTGCCGTCAGATCATGCACATCATCCACCATCTCCAGTTGAAATCTTTGCCGCGAATGGCCAGCATTGTCGCCGTCGAGCAAACCGAATCTCTTCTTGTGTTCGTCTGCGTACTGCATTACCCACCTGGGTAGGATGACATCATCACGCGAGCCGTGTATGATGTAAGTAGTACAGGCAGGGACGGGGAAGACCGGCTGCTGTTCAAAGTCCTCGATGAACGAACGCGGCAGCACTGCCGAGTACCATCCGCTTGCACTGGCCGCGGCTCCCACGGGTCGTGTTCTCGTCGGCATTCTGTACTGATTCTGTTCCAACAACTCCCAATCCTTGTCTCTGATCATCTGACGCAGGCGGACATGCAGCTTAAAGGCCGGACAGAGAAGGATTAAACTATCTACACAGCCGCCGTGGACTTGTGCAAACCGCGCCGCCAGATAGCCACCATAACTTGAGCCGACAATACGCAGCTTCACATTGGTTACGCGCTCCGCTCCACTGTGACCGGTCTGATGCGAAGCCGGAGTCGGCAGCTTTGTGTTCTGTCCCATGTAGAAGCCGTGCAGAGCGTGCAACGCCTCTGTGACGTTCATCGGCGTGGCGTCGGCATGGTTCAGACTGGGTATGTGCAGATGGGTCCCGGCGGCTTGCCCGCGCCACGGCTGCTGACGGAAATACTCGCCGAGCGCCAGGGCCTTGTGCGAGTGCGGTCCGCTGAACAGTCCATGCAGGTAGACATATACAAAGCGAGGTGGCCGTGTCGCCGTCATCATGGCCGCATCCCTTTCCGCACTGCGCGCCGGTCTGGTAGTTTGTCAGTGGCAACCCGTCCAGTGCAGTGCACACGTTCCCTGTTCAGTGCTCACTGCAGAATTCTGGGCACATAGTGGTACCTGGTTCGAGTCCTGTTGGTGGTGGCAGTCAATTTTTTCTTCAGACTTTACAAGCTTGTATATTCCCTTCAATTGCTCAAACCTATGACGTAGTGTTACATGTGTACGTTGTTTTACATGTAACATTGAAACATTTCACAGGGAAGAGCTACACATCATGGTAAATCCGACCCAGGAGATTCACCAAGCGCCGGATTGGAACAACGCCATCAAGGCTATCACTACCAGACGTTCACCACGGTGCGCTAGGGATTGCCGCTGACGACACGCGGGCGAAGCAGGGACAGTAGCGACTGCTTACTGCTATTGCAATGCTGGCCTCAGCAGACAGCTCAGCACACTATGTGCAGCTACAGGGCTACTATCACATGTAGCAATGGATCTCCACTTCTTCAATCCATAGCCTCCTAGGCTGGCTTTGCATTTAAATTTTTACTCGCACATCGCCACACCATCACTGCAGCTGGTTACGCCACAGTACACGCAACACATGCACTCAAATCAAGTGAGCGGCCATGCACTAGCCGGCCGATCCCCGGTTTCACAACCACACCGGACATGCTTGGCAATACTAATAGAGTAAAACCTGTCAAGGCGACCACCTGTCCTAGAAGACCACTGGAACCAGGACCGACCAAGGGATGCTATTTCCAGTCAACTGACCCTGGATAAGGAGACCACCTGGTAGACCACATTTTGGAGGTCCCTAGAGCGGTCGTCTTAGACAGGTTTCTCTGTACATGTACACAAGGTGAAACGAACACTGGGCATAAGCTCACACTACCGACACGTGACAGCGGTCACAAGAGGAGGAGGGGCCAGTCATCATCACAAGCAGCCGGTATGGCGATACATATTGTACTCTGCAACTGATCACCGGCTTGTCAAACCAAGAGAGAGGTGTGTACGTGTAATGACCGTGTGCAGCTGGCCAGCCAGTTTTCTTTGGAAATTCAGAAAAAAACATTTTGGAAATTTCGTAATACGGTATACAATCATGGTATATGTATATGAAGTTCTAAGTAAAGCACAGCTCCTGGCTAGTTCGGCATGATAATTTTTCTAAATTCACGCTATGCAATTATACAATCATGTAGGTGCCTGCCCAACTCCGTAAAAAAACTCCGTTGCAACCGGGCTCATAGATCAGGTAAAAAGTAAGCACAGGATATGACGAGTACTGTAATTTCACAAATTTTCGGTGTATTTTTTTATTTCCGGTACTGTCAGTGCGTCTGTTTCCGATATCTAAAATTGCAATACACCGAACAAACACTAACACGCATAGGCCAATACGGAAGTGCTTCTCTGTACCTAAAATTTCTGTTTACCTAAACCTGGCGGCGTTTGCCCTCATACCGAAAATATTGGCGCACATAAAATTTCTGAAATTAGAGTACCAGTCTCAATGCAGATCACGAACTGGCCATGCTCGTAGAGCTGCTATGGCCGAAGCTAATGGCGGTACAGAAAATTCCGGTCGCAGCAGTGATCCAGACTAATCCCAAGTACTAGCTAGGGTAAAGGGATCGTAAAGATTCACTAAATTTGAAGATGCAACGGTGGCTTGATAACAACCAACACAGAGTCACAGGATACATTCTTGAGCTGAGTAGCGCTCAATGTGATGCACCCGGCTGCATGCAGTCAGTGTTTCGGAAATTGAGGACTTGCCTCAATGCCTCACCTTGCGAGCTGCACACTTGTTGCACACTTGCTGCACAACGAGGCTCTGTGTCAGTCCGGGAGTTGTAAAATACCGTATTCTACGACTCCCTGGTGTCAGTGGTGACAATACTGTCAGTGCTGCCTATCATCCACATGTCACTGGTCACAGCGCAGATGCGTGCGACGGACGCCGACGTCGCCAGCTCGTGGACATCGTCCACAACCTCACGCTGTATCTGCCATGGCTGACCATGGCTGTCATTCGCACCGAATTGTTTCCTGTGTTCGTCTACGTATTTCAGCGAGAGCTCCGGTGGCACAACGATGTCCTTGGACGCGTGGATGATATGCGTCGGACAAGTGACGACAGGGTACGCCGGGTGACTCTGGCAGTCCTCCGCGAGAGAATACGGCAGCAGAGCCGGATACCATCCGCTCTCGCTCACCTCCGCTCCCTCCGGACGCAGCCGAGTCTGCATCCGGATGCTGCCAGTGCGTTTATACGCCTCGAAGCCCTTCTCACCGAAAAACCTCGGCATATTGGCGAGCATGTCAAACGAGGGGCTCAGCAGCACGAGGCTATCCACGCTACTCGGATGCAGATGCGCAAAGCGCGCCGCGATAATACCGCCGTAACTTGAGCCCACAATACGCAGCTTGAGGTTGCCTTGTTCCGGCTTCACATCTTGCATTCTTCTCTCCTGATAGAACGCGTGCAGCTCTTCCATGGCCGCAGACATGGAGAGTGGCGAGGCCTGTGCAGTGTTGAGATTCGGTGTGTACAGGTGTGCGCCATGCCGGCGGAAATACTCGCCCAGCAGCCGTCCCTTGTGCGAATGTGGCCCGCTGAACATTCCATGCAGGTACGCGTACACATAGCGAGTACTCATATTCCAGGTGGCCCGGATAAGGTACGTATACGCACGTGCTGTGGTAGAGCAGGGTCGGTAAACACAGGCACAGTGCAGTGCGCAGTGCTTGAAATCAGGCCGATAGCCGTAGAAATCATACACTGATACGACTGATGATCTTAAAAAAAAATTCTAAATCACATTATTTTACTGATTCACGTGTTGTTTGCCACCAGAGCGATTCCTAGATCCTGCGGAGACTCAGCTAATCAGGAAGACGGTGGGTTTACAGTTCTCGTACGTAGACTACGACAGGACAGGTTAGTGGCAAGTGCTGTAGACGATAGGCGATATTTTGCAGCACTTTCACCCGAGGCCAAAGAGACTCACGATGCAAGCAGAGGACTGCATTTCTCTATTTCAAACTCACAGACGGCAGGCTGAACGACTGCGTACCTGGTGTACATGTACTCGACGATCAGCGCCTCCTCATCGAGTCAATGGGTGCAAACCTGTTCCATACGGACCCGTGAACTCCAAAACGACCAAATGCTCTAGCTAGCTAGCTATCCCAATAATTATTGTCCTTATTGTCATCGCGATCTACTTTCAATTCTTTCATGAACCAAGATGCGTTGAGTATGGCCAAGAGTATGGTTATGTACTCTTGGTATGGCCTACAAAGACTTTAGTACGATCCTATCATGCCTTCTTGCTATTATTCACATAAATGTGGGGCTTTGAATAAAACAAGTCGAAGTAATCCTACCGGTCGATCTACATGCAGGACCGCCTGAAGCAGTTTTTGATTGGTCCAGTACTAGTAGTACAGTGCCTTTCAATGTTTCATACCAAGTTGTGATATAATTATATGGCAGGCACGCATGACCTCCATAGTAGTACACATGACATTGTGTTGGTGGCTACAATGTTGATCCGGTGATAACCTGACCAACCGGACCGGTTCCGGCGGCCCTGGGCCGTATATGAGGCGATCAAGTTACACGACGGCAGGATATATCCCGCGCGTGATGCTGCCATGGAGATTCAGCCACGTGAACTAGAATGTTGGCACGAGTGTATCCCGCGAGCTACTGTAAATATACAAAATTTCGTGACATTTCGGCGGCGATTTATTTTCGGCGTGGGGTAGAGGGCATGGTATAGTGCGACAGATGCTGTGAAAATTTTCATCGGCGTTTTAATTTAGGCGTTTTGGGTCGGTGCCGAATCTAGCCGAAATTAAATAGCTGCCGAAAATTTGTATATTTACAGTATCCCGGTGCTGTGAGGGAGCTGGGCCATGGGGGGGGGGGGGGGGGGGGGGGGAGGGGGATGCACTCCATGGCATTCAATGGACTGTTTTGTACTACAAGCACTGTATGTGCATCCTGCCATGGGTCTGACAGTGACTGTGACCTGATGACGGTGTGAATTGATTTTCGTCTTTTCCCGTATCACGGCAAGCTCTCAAGCTCTCAGGATCACGTGCTTCACTTCCCGGGCGGGATGCACTGCCGTTGTGCAAATCGCCTCTTACGTCCTCACTGCTTGGTACGGTGGGATTGGGACGCCAACGGACGACTCTGAGAGCCATCACACAACACAAAATATAAATACGGTGCCTTCATGCCATTCTTCGGCATGCCAGTTTCCTCGAGAAGGCTGGGGGACTGGGAGAACACCCAGGAAACAAGCAAGACCTTGACAATGACACACACAGATTTCTATAATGTAACATCAAGACATGGCCTGGAAAATCATCAGATGGAGAGATGCCAGGAGAGGACAAAGAAATCGGTTAAGGCTTCGGAATCATAGCTAGCTATCAACCTTTGGCAAGAGGAAAATCCGCACCTCGAGCCCCACAAAGAGATCCTTCACTCTGGTAGTCATAGGACACTCATAGCCATGATTTTTCTTCAATAGCTAGGTTTATACAAGTAGGTGGCAAATGCAACTCTCTCTCTCTCACACACACACGCACGCGCGCGCGCGCACACACACGCACGCGCGCGCACACACGTGCACACACACACACGTGCACACACACACACACAGACTCACACACGCACGCACACACTACCTACCTACAGTCAACTTCGCTTATAACGACACTCGGCGGGGCATCAGAAAAGTGTCCTTATTCGCGAAGTGTCGTTATACCCGAAGTCTCATTATATGTATTACAGTAGGATGGGACTTTGCTCTGGGCATGGGAATTCTGTCGTTATTCGCGAATTGTCGTTTAACCGAAGTCGTTATTAGCGAAGTTGACTGTATATACAATAGCTAATAAATAAGCTCAAGATCCTAGCGCAAGTAGTAAAGTGGGGAAATGTTATAATGTCCAATGAGAAAATACCAGCATACTAATTAGTGTAGAACGGGTAATTTTAGCGACGTAAAACCCTAGCGAATTTAGCAATCAACTCATTTTCGCTCGCTAATCTGTTGAGACATTAGTAGTGCACTGGTGATCCGTGAGTAAAATCGCTGCAAATCGCTAAAATTAAACGACGCTAACCGGTTGACAATGGGAAAACGCTAAAATTAAAAGTCGCTAATATTACCCGTTCTACAGTATCGAGTCTGTCACTACCAGAACAAGTACCAGAGTTTGCCATCAGTGATGCGGACGGAGAGTTACTACACACCGCAGACACGGGTTGCGTAAAACGTGAGCCGGTGTCATAGGGTCTGACAGTCCCGCACCGGCCTGACTCGAATAGAAAACCTAACGACTAATACCTACATGTAGCAGTACAACTGGGTACGAGTACTGCTATGTTCACTCAGTTATCATGGATACTAGTACTGGTATTGAGTAATATGTTTTTTGACTTTGACAGCATGTTACAAGGCGAGGACGCATTGAGTAAGCAGTCTGTACCGCATAAGACCAGCAAGTACGATGTATTCAACACAAGCAGGAGATTATGAGAGAGCCGTTGGCTTGGCCTCTGCATCAATAATATGTCGGTCAGCTTGATCAAAGCATTTTAGAACACTCTGCAGTACAACCTACAAACAAGCTCGCAGCACTGGCACTTACGAAGCGCTATCAATCTTCCACATGGCATTGAGAGCCATTGGCTTGGCCTCTGCATCTTTATTACATTGGTCAGTTTGATCAAAGCACACAATTTGAAGTACAAACGAGCTCGCACCATTGGCACTTACGAAGCACTGTCAATCTTCCACATGGCATTGACGACGGCACGAATACGTGCAGTAGACGTCGGCGACGTCATGAAGTGATCGTCATCCACCGTCTCGCGGCGCAGCGGCCACGGTCGGCCATCTTTGTCATGGAAACCGAGCTGCCGCCTATGCTCGTCCACGTACTCCTGCGAGGAGTGCGGCGAAATGACGCGGTCACGAGACGCGTGTACGATGTGTGTTGGGCAAGTCACCAGCGGGAACGGCGGGTGGTTATCGCGAGCGTCTTCAAAGATAGAGTATGGACACTGTACGGCGTACCAACCGGTCTCACTGACTGCTGCCCCGTGCGGACGCATTCCCGTCTGCATCTCCATCTGGCCGGTGCGCTCAAACGCTGCCCAGCGTATCTCTCCAAACACGTGACGGAAGTGGAAGTTGGGATTGAACGCCGGACAGAGCAGAATCAGACTGTCTACACACTCGTCGTGGAGATGTGCAAAGCGCGCCGCCAGATAACCACCGTAACTCGAGGCAACGATGCGCAGCCTGACGTCATGCTGCGACGCTCCGTGAGTAATCGGTCCGGCATTTGTCGGTGCAACTTGCAATTTATTGTCCTGGTAAAACTTGTGCAGGACGTCCATGGCTGCGGATATTCTCAGTGGAACCGCGTCTGCATTGTTCAAATTTGGTTGATGCAGGTATTGACCGTGCTGGCGCAGGTACTCGCTGAGCAGCTGCCCTTTACGTGAATGAGGCCCACTGAACATTCCATGAAGGTACGTGTATACATAGCGAGTCGATTTACCACTAGCCATTGTACAGGAAAGCAGTGTGCTGCAAGACGGGACGAGCGCAACACGTGGATGGAGAATGCCTGTGTGCAAGTCGTTGCTTTGGCTCAACACACACTCACAGGTGTACTGTACTCTGTAGCGTCATCATGATACGCAGCAGCACTGAGCCTGCAAAGGAGCATTACCCACCGCAATTTTCATCTACAAACACATGCACAGCAGAAAAGTAGCAAAGTAGTAGCTGGTGGTCACATTGAGTGTCTGATCTTCTCCATTTCCAGCAAGACTCGGCACCAAGCACGTTCTCCCACTGCGGCATAAACTTCCCCAAAATATCCGCTTCCATCACAGCCTTGCAAAGGTGAAGGCATGCCCTTCCCGAGGCTTTCGCAAAGGTGGTTCGGGGCTTGAGCAGACTTCGAGAGGCCTGAGGCTAAGGGCAGAGTTGATCAATCAAAGCATCCAGAGTTTGAGTCTGTCCTCTAGTCTGGGTGAATATCTTTGCTTGCTTCCATTTGCAAGGACGTAGCTTTTGAACGAGATTCAAGTTTCTTTTTTGTCTTTTTGAAACCCACGTTTTTATGGTTGGCATGACGTACTGATTTTGATTTCGATGACGCACTACCACAGCTAGCAGTAGGGAGAATGATTGATGATGGTCAATATTCATAGAAAGACAATTATACCAGAAGTTCGAAACTTGTAATGGTTTGGGAAGGTGCGAGGCAGGAACATGATTATATTGCTCACCTATCAGTGTGCCACAACGGCCATACAGAGAAAAAGTCCTGAGGTAGTTCAGAGTAAGAATAAAGTGTTGCCATCATCAGATATTTGAGCTGTTTGAACTTATTTCATTTCTTGTTCAAATGGCTTCTCCACCCAAACCCTGGGAGGTCAATGCTGGCGGTACGGCGTTGCCGCAAACTAGTAGTAGTACTGGAGCCGTTGGAGCAGTTGGAAATGGACTACCCAGTCGTTCTCAAGCACCCTCTCGTCCTCACAGACCAGGTGTGTGATAAATGGCGAGTATTATTCACAGTTTGTCCAAATACAAAAAGCGTGTCTTTGTTTTTTTGAACTTCACGCACCTAGTGTGGACGGGTAGATGTACGGGCTTGTATTACACTGTGCAGTGTACATGTAGATAGAGCGATCTGCCAAGATCACGTGGGCTATGCGTATGTATGTGCCTGTGCTTGTGCCACCGCCTAGATCAAGCCTATTCCATATCGAAATTTCTGAAACCTAGAGGCTAGAACTCTGATCGCACGTACCCCCACCCCCTCATGGAGTCATGGGCAGCAGCAAAGTGTACTTAACTACTTAGGCTGTGTTTACATGAAGCGTTTCAACCCGGGTTGAGTTCGACCCGGGTCAGATTTCAACCCGCCATGTGCACAAAATGAATGGCGCGTTTACATGACGCATTGCGCTTGACCCGGGTTGAAATTTCGCCCCGGGTTGATTTCAACCCTCCCCCCCCCCCCCCCCCAAGGGGAGGGTTGAAACCAACCCGGGTCAAGAAAATCGTACAAACGTACTTCTGTGCGTATCTCGCGCCAGGTTTGAACTGCATAGATGCAAATTTCGCGCGAACGGATTCACGTGACCATACAGGACTGTAGAAGTGGACTTTTGGCGGCATATCAGTATTTGACCCGGGTCAACTGTCTTCATGTAAACGCTCACCTCTTTTGTCTATCGTACAAACTTTCAACCCGGGCTGAACTCGACCCGGGTTGAAATTTCTCATGTAAACACAGCCTTAGTATTCGAGGTACTCATTGTCCTAACATACTTCAGTATGGGATCAAATCGATACGCCCGTGCTCTCCGAACAATGACTGATGTCTGTACTACCGTATTTCCCTGATTATAAAGCGCACTCGATTATAATATAAGTCGCACCCCCATTTTCAGGTTTGAGCCATTTAGTTTCGATATATTCACTTCAGTAGTAAGTCATGCTCGGTTGTAAGTCGCACCTCCTTTTTACCCTTGAATTTTAGTGTAGAAAGGTGCGACTAACTTACATTCGGGGAAATACGGTAAGCGAGAGTCTTCTCAGAGTACGCACTACGTGAGTTCCACTGTATGTATTGGATCACAGCCTGAGCTGTGACAGGTCACCATGAATCATTGTTCATCCAACCAGTCTGTAGGTTTGCCGACACAATCACCGTAACAGTTTGTTTCCATAACGACACAGAACCAGACCATGTCTTTACATACATTTAAACCTCAATTGCCGGACAGCTACAAAAATGTAGCCGCTTCGACATTGTTAGGTCTCATCAGCGGAGCTTAGAGTGACTGGTCCAAACCGCTATCCCAATGCTGTTGATCTAATGACCAGCAAATTCCATCTTCATTTGGTGTATCCATTCATCGTACCGTAAAATCCCGCCAGAGCGCCCCTACCTCCGGGACCCTTTGAGTAGGTCCAGGTGGAGAGGGGCGGATGGGCGAGTCCTAGTTGCCGCATTCGGTACTGTACATAAAAAAAGTACTCACCCTATATATATATATATTACTGCGAAAACTGTACGTGCGTCTCGTACACCAACCAAAGGTCAAGAGCAGGAGTTGTGCAGACCCATCAAAAGCCAGGGTTTGTGCGATTCCTGGTCAAGAGGGTGTGAACTGTTGCGTGCATTTCCAACCGGGTCGAGCACGCGTATGCAGTGCGGTACGGCATGACACTTCACAGAGTCATACGAGGATTCTCACTTCCATGACAAGAAGTCAGGGAGGGGCGCATGGGAGAGACGGGGCGCTCTGACGGGATTTTACGGTACAGTGGTCCCTCTATAATCCGCCACCATTTGTGCCACGGAAATCTGCTGGATTAGGGAGGGTGCTGGATTAACAAATCGGATTTACTGCTGCAATGTGCATGAAGAGGACATTTTGGCTACTGAAAATTGTGCTGGTTTATCGAGGGTGCTGGTTTATAAAGTGCTGGATTAAAGAGGGACGACTGTACTTGTAATACTACAGTACTGTGCGGCGCCGAAGAATGGCCAGGCTAGAATTTCATCAAGCACAGCATACCAATGTACACATGGTGACTCAACTGTGCATACACTGTGAATAGTCTGTAATACATGATGATAAGAACGGTCTAGGCTAGGAGGCTGACCCCCCCCCCCGTTCTTCGGCGACCGGCAGTACTGTCAGCCTCTTTTACGGGCAAAATAAACACAATGAATATTTTTTCCCAAGTGTTCCAAAAACTTCAACTCAAAGTTCTAGAAAGAAAAAGGAAAGAAAAAACATGCAAAAAAACACAACATAATAATGTATATACCTACTTAGGTAAACAGCAGCAAGTTCAACTTCAAGTCAATATTCCAGTCACTGTTACCGCTCGTGCACGCTAAGCCGGTACCCGGGCCTCTACCACTGCCAGCACAGTACTGTAGCCTTTCGACCAGAAGAGATTAAACGACAATTGTTCACACTAACACGAACAGTTCACCAGCAACACTCCACACAACAGCAAGTAGTCACTCCTGACAAACCTTTTTTTCGTTCCATCATGCATCACTGTTTGCGACTTGGGATGCTGCGGCTCCGAGTCCATTCAACGAGGGAAGCCAAACTATTATTTACCACTGTGGTGTCCTGTGTGTGTGTGTGTGTGTGCGCGCGCGTGTGTGCTTGTATGGCGTAATTGTGTCTGCCGTTCACGTTTATGCCTGTCAACCACTCGACGCACTGTTGTGTCGTTGTTCTTAACTTCCTGAAATCCTCTCCACCTAGGCATGGCGAATGGCCCTCGCAACGGTGCGTACGGTACGGGCGCCATGGGTGGCCTGGGCGGAGGACTGGCTGGTGGCGGTTACGGCGGCTTGGGTGGTGGCTATGGCGGAATGGGCGGCTATGGCGGAATGGGTTCTTACGGAGGCCTCGGTGGTGGTCTCGGTGGTGGAATGGGCGGTTACGGCAGCATGGGCGGGTACGGCAGCTATGGTGGTCTGTCGGGCTACGGCTCGCCATTCGGAGGTGAGTGATGAATGCTTTAATATGATGCTAATGTTACCAGTGCTGCCAGTGCTGCCAGTGCTGCCAGTGTTACCAGTGCTGCCAGTGCTGGGACTGTTGTGTCTGTTGTTAAGTTACTGTGAGCAGCATTGGCGTTGTCTTTGTGAGTCTACAGTGAAACCTGTGACTAACGACCACCCCTTGGGGCCAGAGAAAGTGGTCTTTAGTGGCAGGTGGTCCTTAGTTAGAGGTTTGCACCGTACAACCATACAGAGAAAACAGTAACTAACGACTACCCCTTGGGGCCCGAGAAAGCGGTCTTTAGTGGCAGGTGGTCCTTAGTTAGAGGTTTGCACCGTACAACCATACAGAAAAACCTGTGACTAACGACCACCCCTTGGAGCCCGAGAAAGCGGTCTTTAGTGGCAGGTGGTCCTTAGTTAGAGGTTTGCACCGTACAACCATACAGAGAAAACAGTAACTAACGACTACCCCTTGGGGCCAGAGAAAGCGGTCTTTAGTGGCAGGTGGTCCTTAGTTAGAGGTTTGCACCGTACAACCATACATGCATATGAATGTGAGACCGTCTGTGCCTGGCAAAGTGGTCTGTAGTAGCAGGCTGGTCGCTAGTCACGGTGGTCTTTGCTGACAAGTTTTACTGTGCTAGTATTAGGATTGTGCTGGCTCATGGCATATGCAATCTACCTGGGGCACCACACCCGCCATACTGAGATTATGTGGTCGGCAATCATGCTTGTGTTCATTCTGCACTTTCTTCACACACACACACACACACACACACACACACACACACACACACACACACACACACACACACACACCCGCATTCGATAGCCAAACTTGTAAACATGGGCCTTTCCTTGAATCAATTCAAGTCATGTTCATGATGCACCCGGGGGGTATATTTGCTTAGTTCGTATCCAGGTGGAGGGAGTGGAGGAGCTAGCACCTGGTCCAGTTTCATGGCTTGCCTTTGTATATGTGTGTGTGTGTGCGCACGCGCGCGCGAGCAAGTGCATTCATGTATGGGTATGTATCTGTGTGCATAACCGCTTGCGCTTGTGTGTACGTGTGCGGTGTGCACGTTTCCTTGTGTGTGTGTTCGTGGGCAACCATGAATGTCGATCTGCTTCAGGCTATTCGAATAACCCGATGCATCAACAGCAGGGACAGCTAGGCGGGAGCCAGTTTGTGCAGAGAGCACAGGTTAGTTGTCACACACATGTGTATGCAGAATTTGTTCTTTTTTCCAGGATTTATCAATGTCAACTCACGCATGCCGCGACGCAGCAGAACCAAGCAACAGGACGATCCGAACAGTTTAGAATTGCCGAACGTTTTTTCGTTCCCGTCTCAACAGAGCAATACAGGGAATGATGGCGTAGTTCCAAGACTACATGGATCTCAGTATCTTGTGTCCGCCTTCCACCTCAAACACCGCAAGCATGCATGTTGTTCATGACTGTACATGCACTCCATGGAAAATTACAATGCCCTGTGGGTTGAAAGCCTTTCACAGCTGCGAGAGTGTGGCCCCTAGCTTCTACCAGGCCTGACAGTTGCCAGGTGCAAGCTGATGTTTTATAATCGCCCACTAATTCTCGATCGGGTTGACGTTCGGCGATCTGGGAGGCTGGAACTCATCGCCGAGGCTGAATATTTGCATTCCAGTTTGTGAACCGAAAAGTGTACTCAAACTCGATTGCAATATCCGTGATGCTAAAGTTTAAAGTTTAAAGCCTTCATACTGTAATTTATGTTGTCTCCCATTCCTGTGTTTCTTTTCTGTGTTTTGCTGCTGCTGCTGCTGCTGCTGCTGCTGCTGCTGCTGCTGCTGTTGCTGCTACCAGGAGAGTACACAAACAGCTTTCCAATCATTGGCGGCCGTAGTGCAGGCTTTCTCAGCTGTAAGTCTATAATATGAGAAGGAACAACAACCTACTCCAACCTCCATCCATGATTTCCCTTGTGTGTGTGTGTGTGTGTGTGTGTGTGTGTGTGTGTGTGTGTGTGTGTGTGTGTGTGTGTGTGTGTGTGTGTGTGTGTGTGTGTGTGTGTGTGTGTGTGTGTGTGTGTGTGTGTGTGTGTGTGTGTGTGTCCCATATGGTGCAGTGGTATGTGCAGTCGATTTCCAATCGAGAGGTTGCGGGTTCAATTCCCGACGATTATGGTCGCACACGTTTTTCTTCTCTTTCTCGGACTCTTCCTGACTTTTCTTTCATTCTCCTGGGTGGTTACCAACAACCAGTGTATGCCGGAGTATGTGGTGTGGTGTGTGTGTGAAGAAAAAAATGGAAAAATGAAAAATAGGGATTCACTGGCCAGAAAAAGTCACTTCAAACAGCTGTGTGGTGGATACCAGGCTAAAAATAGTGGCGGTCAATTCATCAGCCTTGCAAGCTGTTGGATGGTGTAATCCCAGCACAAGTTGCTATGTCTAACATAGCTGTTCGCTATCATCGCTTCCGCGATGGGCATGTCTGAGGTCTGAGGTGTGTGTGTGTATGTGTGTATGTGTGTGTGTGTGTGTGTGTGTGTGTGTGTGTGTGTGTGTGTGTGTATGTGTGTGTGTGTGTGTGTGTGTGTGTGTGTGTATGTGTGTGTGTGTGTGTGTGTGTGTGTGTGTGTGTGTGTGTGTGTATACTTGTGTACATGTATGTATGTGTGTATACTTGTGTACATGTGTGTATGTGTGTGCTTCTCTTTGGCATGTAATGATTGGACTTACTGTTGCTGTGGCTGTAGGTGGCTCTGATGCTCGACTCTACATTCTATGCAGTGTACAACTCATTTCGGTAAGAACCATGGGCCCTGTACTCCCTTTGGCTCTCTCTCTCTCTCTCTCTCTCTCTCTCTCTCTCTCTCTCTCTCTCTCTCTCTCTCTCTCTCTCTCTTTCTCTTTCTCTCTCGCTCTCTCTCTCGCTCTCTATCTATCTATCTATCTCTATCTATTTATCTATCTCTCTCTCTATCTCTCTTTCTCTCTCTCTCTCTCTCTCTCTCTCTCTCTCTCTCTCTCTCTCTCTCTCTCTCTCTCTCTCTCTATCTATCTCTCTCTCTCTCTCTCTCTCTCTCACACACACACGAACGCACGCGCACACACACACTCTCACTCTCTCTCCCACTCTCACTCACTCACTCTCTCTCTCTCTCACTCTCTCTCTCTCTCTCTCTCTCTCTCTCTCTCTCTCTCTCTCTCTCTCTCTCTCTCTCTCTCTCTCTTTGTCTCCCTTTTAATTGTAACTCAACTATCTATTGTGTGTGCACGTGTGAATGACCTTATTTCTTTGTGTGTGTTGGTACTACAGGGCAGTTTTAGGCGTGGCAGTACACTTCAGTCAACTGAGGTAGGCTCCTGTTGCACTGCTTCATGTTTCCGGGATTTATCTGTTTACACACGATGCTGTCTTTAGCACACCCAAATGACCCAACATAATATATGCATCCGCATTGCTTATGGATGCTTCTCAGCACACCCAACGTATGTGTAGTTGCAGTGCTGATTGGTATTGCTTTGTCATTGCGAGAAATTGAATTCGGCTATTGGTGATTACTCAATCTCTAGTCAGCTTCCTGTTTTGACATTCATAGGTCTGATCAGCAAGGCTGAGAATGACTTGATGTTGAGGGCTGGAGTCTACCTGCGTTGTATGCTCTGGGATTTGGTGTCAAAGGCCCCCAACCTGTTACCCCCCCCCCCCCCCCCACACACACACGCACGCACACACCATGCTGTAAAGTTGCATATACTTCAGTAAAAGCATCAAGCTTATTCCAGTGCAAGCTGGCACTAGGGCTAATCTTCCATTGCAACCAGCTACTGTAAGTCTACAAATTTCAGCCCATTCAAATTTCGGCCTCCCGGGGCTAAACAGTGTAAACACACATTTCGGCTGCAACAAAATTTCAGCCCATTCAAATTTTGACCTCCCGGGGCTAAACACGCATTTCGGCTGCAACAAAATTTCAGCCCACCCAAATTTCGGCCTCCCGGGGCTAAACACACATTTCGGCTGCAACAAATTTTCGGCCTGTACTGCTGCTGCCTGTATACACTGTCACACAGGACTTTGCTAAACAAAATTTTCGGCTGCAACAAATTTTCGGCCAAATGTGATCAGGCCGAAAATAGCCGAAAATAAATATGCGCCGAATAATTTGGTTGACTTACAGTATTTTAGCACGAATCTTGAAAATCAGGTGTGTGTTCAAAACTGGCTTTTTCACAAACAGTACGATATGCATGTTCACTGGGTCTGCTCATGTGGATTTTTGTTGCCGAGTTTTTCGCCAATTTCTGATATGAATGGATGCAGCGTGGAATGGGATTGTCTGCCTTTGACCACTTTGGCGGTGGATCTGATCTACTCACCTCCCACTGATTTATGTGCTGCGTCTGTGCCTTGATCCTGGAGGGTGGTGGCGCTCCTCTATAGACCCGGGGAAACTCAGTCTAGCTGACGACAGTACTGTCGGGCACCGAAGAACTCGGGGGTCAGGGTTCTAGCCTAGCCCGTTCTTATTTTTTAGCGAACACAGCAGTTTCGTTCTTATTCAATGGTACAGTCTTACATGTACATTTATGCAGAGTTATACATCTGAGTGTACATTATAGGGTACATTATGGTTTCCGTTCTTATCTGCAAAAATTCCAGCCTACACCGTTCTTAAAAATTGGTGAAATTCTAGCCTGGCCGTTCTTTGGCACACGGCAGTACTGTATCACGCAAATCGTGAATTAATTTTATAAACCCCATGTTGGTGTTTTGTCTGATATCTCATATACTGTTGTGCTGACAGGAATCAACTTGTCGATAGTTTGTCGTCGAATTTTGTGACGAATCTGGCCAGGCGGCTGCTGGGCATTCTCAGGAGAATCCTGGTGTGGCTGAGACTGCGCCAGCCGAATATGAACGTGAGCGCAGTATACTATCGCTGTTAACAGGAGTACGGTGCTGGTCGATGAAATCCCATCAAGCGAGTGAATGCCACGGCCGTGCGCTGTGCAACCCTAGACCTGCGGACGCTTTGATGTGAACAGTTAGAACTGGTGCATGGCGCAAACTTGATTCACGCGATATCGGATTTCATCGAGCAGCACTGTACATAAACCCAAGACTAAACAAGTGTGCAAATGCAAGTTGTGCTCAAATTGTGCTCAAGTTGTGCTCAAGTTGCGCTCAAGTTGTACTCAGAGGTTGTGCTCAGAGGTTGTGCTCAGAGGTTGTGCTCAGAGGTTGTGCTCAGAGGTTGTGCTCAGAGGTTGTGCTCAGAGGTTGTGCTCAGGTAGGGGGACGGAGACTCCCTCGATTTAGGCTAAGGCCTGTGGAGAATCCATACAGGTTGTGCTCAGGTTGTGCTCAAGTTGTTCTCAGGTTGTGCTCAGGTTGTGCTCCAGTTATGCTGAACGCAGCTCCTTTTAAACATGCCTGTATAAACTCTGATCAGCCCCAGAGGCAGAGGGTGAGGCAGCTATCCGGGCCGGGGTGTTCTTCTAGACCATTCTGATTTGTCGGCATCAGTAGAACACTTCTCTGTTAGGTATTGCTAGTTGCCACTTGCATGCTGTGTGGAGGTTGCCTTTTAGGGTCATTGGTAATGTCACATTGTGTGTCAATGTTTATTCTATGGTGTTCCCACTGTGAGGATATGCTATACGCGGCACATAATACGTTTGCCACTCAAAAAATTCTATATATTATGGGGTTTCTGTACGCACTTTACCCATATATGGGCACCTTGCCACTCAGCTGGCTCGGATATAAGGCAGATTTAATGTCCTTGCATATCCTCTATTGTGTGGTTGCTGCAGGACACAGTGTGGCAAGAGGTTGGTGGTGCCACCGTAGAGTCTGCTGCACGGGCTGCTGCTGCTGCTGTTTCTGGTGATCGCTCACCGAGGTGTGTCATACATACATGCGTGTGTGGGGGGGGGGGGGGGGGGGCGTGCAGTACATTCACAGCATGGAGATAGACCATGTGATGTTCGGCATGTATCGACTACTAGTACCATTTTCCAGACTTTTTAACTGTATATGCTCGGGCTTTGCAATCTCGTCAGCCCCGACTCAATAGTTGTTTGTTCTGTCAACCCTCAACTTCTGTGTTCTAGTCGTATCTTTGTCCTCCCTTCAATTCTGTTATCTTTCTTGTTATTAACTTTTGTCTGAAGCCAGGTTTGTGTTCATTGTAAACAATTAAGGAAGTGTGAGTTACGAAGTGTGAAGAAAATGTTCAATGGTCTCTACTGGGATGACGGCTACACCATAGCTCAGTGGTTAGAGCACCGCTGGCTTCAAAGGTCCCTGGTTCGATTCCTGGTGGTGACAGTCAATTTTCTTCTGTAGACTTTTCCCTTTTCCCGTTTGCATATTTCCGTCAACCCAGTGGATAAAAAAATTAAAATTCCATTGTTGATGCGTATGCCCCTACAGGCCTGGTTCATGGCCAATCTTGGTCTTCTTTGGAGTAGCACTTGGGGCTCCGTGGTTGATCTGGACACTGCTGAAGGGCAGTACCGATGGTGAGTGACTCAACCTTTCAGTAGTCATTTCTGACTCGTTTATGCTGTTGCTGTTGCTGCTGTGTGCTATTGCTGCTGCTGCTGCTGCTGCTACTGCTGCATTATGAATCATCGCAATCCTATCATGCTTTCTTACTCTGTTCTAGATTAGTGTTTGCTATCGTGTACAAAGTGTAGTGTAAAACCGATCGCTTCTACAGGGTGTTCTGTGTATGTGTGTTTGCATGATATTGAAAAGTGTGCATTTATGTCTGCACGGCTACTGTTTGAGTATCGGTTTCCGTGCTTGCTTGCTTGCTTGCGTGCGTGTGTGTGTGTGTGTGTGCGTGTGTGTGAATGTGTGTGTGTGTGTGTGTGTGTGTGTGTCATCTCCTCTGTGTGTTTGCAGACTCAGCATCCGACCAGCCTAATGACTGGTGAGTCACTGACTGTGTGCTCTCCGTTTACACGGCATGCTTTTTAGCGGCACAGCCAAGATTTCCTTAAGCATTGTCCACAGTATGTGATCAACCTATCAAGACCTTTCATAGCACTTCATGCCCTGTCCATTTATTTATTTTTATTTGCTGTCTGCACTTCATGGCACATAATGAAAATATCCAGTACAAGGAAGGAAATGAGGGTGAAACCATCCACGGACATCCTCTGTCCATGCTGCACGTGATCACCCACATCGTGATTAGTCATCTCGTGGTAGTCGCAGTGAAAAAATTTGTAGCTTGTGATTCCACCGCTATGTCTAAGCAGCACAGAATACCAAATACAGTAAAAGCTGTTAAGGCGACCACTCAGATAAGGCGACCACCTGTCCCAGAAGACCACTGAAACCAGGACCAAGGGATGCTATTTCCAGTCAAAAACGACCCTGGATAAGGAGACCACCTGGTTACAGAGACCACATTTTTGAAGGACCCTTGAGCGGTCGTCTTAGACAGGTTTCACTGTACAGAAATCATGCTCAGGCAGTCACATTTGGCTTTCTTCCAGTTAGTAGTCGTCAGGAGTGAAAGGTCAATGTGTTTTCTTTCGTGGACATCCGCAAGGATACTTCTTGATGCACTGTTTACCTTGCCGGCAATTTGCTGCGAGAGTCGGCGAAACCCCGGCGGTTAGTTGCATCTCTTGAAGTGACCAGACGCGACCCCAGCCAGACACAATGACGAACACTGCTCAGTCATTCACTGGCTGTCTGTGTAGAGCGTACAGGATAGAGAACCATTTCTGTAGCCTTCCAAGGACACTGAGCATTTCTTCTGCTGTTGCTCTGCGAAAAGTTGAATACGTCTTGCTGCTGGTGGTGGGGGCTGAATATAGAACTAATAGAAAATATGTAATGACTTCAAATCTGCCTTAGATGGGAGGTAGCTGAGTGGCGAAATACCCATTTATGGGTAAAGGACGTACAGAAACCCATGTAAAAGAACTTTGAGTGGCAAGGGTACTAAGTGACGTGTACTGCATATCCTCCATAGCATCTCCCTGGCCTTGCCTTCCTGTTGGAAATGATAAAAGTGGAACAACATCGGCGACGATGATATGTCCTGTAGTTGTTGATTGACTTCCGTAGCCTCAAGCTCTATGTTTTTGTGTACCGCTGCTTGGCCCAGCATCTTGCTAGTCCTCTTCTTCAGTCTTTGTACCAGCTTCGGGCAACTGCACCTGGTCACCAGGCATGCACCCGGGGCAAGGCACAAAGAGCCCTAGTTCTCCCACTCGTTTATACGCGGTATGGCATGCGCTCTATTTCTTTTCTGGCGGCAGGCAGGTGGAACTCTCTTCCAGCTGACTGTTGACAGGCCCACACTCTTGCTCTGTTCATTAATATGGTTAAACTTCACCTAGGGTTCCCAGTAAAAAGGCAGTAGCCTGTTGGGACTCCCCTAGTAAAATAATAAAAACTACTACTACTACTACTACTTTCACAATTCTTGTTGTCTTGTGTGATCTGGTGCTGTGCTGTGCTGTGCTGTGTGGTGCAGGGTGAATGGTGTTGGGGAACACTACCGTGCCGTAGTCATGTTTGATTTTGAAGCGGAGAACCAGGACGAGTTATCAGCCAAGGCTGGAGAGCAATTGGTAAGAAAATGTAATTACGGCTTCAGCTTTTCTTCACCTCTCCTTCTATTGTCTCTCTCTGTCTGTGTGTGTTTGTCTCTTCTCTCTCTCTCTCTCTCTCTCTCTCTCTCTCTCTCTCTCTCTCTCTCTCTCTCTCTCTCTCTCTCTCTCTCTCTCTCTCTCTCTCTCTATCTATCTATCTATCTCTCTCTCTATCTCTCTCTCTATCTCTCTCTCTCTTTCCTGATTTTCTTACTCCATATATGCCAGTGTCGTGAACAGAACTCCTTGCTATCTGAGAGGTGTACACGGTATGTGCGTGTGTTTGCATACTTCCTCCGTTAACAAAAACTTCGTGATGGATTTTGATGGATATGAAAACGCTTAGAACAGGTCAAGAACAGTTTGTATCGACTGCAAATCACTGGACGAAGGTGACTCAGGCTATGACTCTGTACAGCGTCTTTGCAAGAGACATTGTTGGCGGAATGAGCAGAGAGTTCAGTTTGCGTCGCTTTCGCTCGACTCATTTTTGACCTGCGTCGCTGTCGTCATCTGCTGCACGCGAGTCGTCATCTCTCTCGAGTCGTTCCGCTCGTTTCAGCCTTGCCTCGGCTTCTTTGATCACACTCCGCTGACCTTGATGTCACCGTCGTTCAAGTAAGTTGGCTTTCAAGCTGCGTGATCCGCCGCGATGGCGATTACTCGTTTCCACCAGGGAGTCGTGAAACATATTTTACGACTCCCTGGTTTCATCGTCGCTATCTAGAACTCCGTGAAACGAGGAGTAAAGGCACAGCCAAACTGATTCCATTTTCTCTAATGGATACCCCTGCCAGCACTGAACGGCAGCGGCTAGCGAGTCCAATCGACTTTCTTTAGCCATGAGACTCGCATCGGACTGCAGACTTCCTGAAAGAATGCATGGTGATCATCATTCGAATCTGGGCTTTGCGCAGGTTGAACGAGAACTTGAGAAGTTGAGTTCAGAATTATTTTCATTGAGCCGTGCGATCGGAGCAGCTCCTTGTTCACTCGCTCATTGTGTGGGCTCGATGCTCCATTTTATCGCTCTCTATCGCTCTCCAACTTACTTAGTGCTAAAGTGGTAGAGAGGCCAAGCAGCGCAATATATCCCTCGGAGAAGTGGTATTTCAATTTCGCTCGCCATGACCAATTATGACTGTCATCACCTATGTTTCCACAGCGCAACCATCGATTCCGCTTGGCTTGTTGTGAAAGGTCGCTTGCCTTGCATCGTACCTCTTTCATGGCATGCCAGGGAAGGCCAAGAAAGTCATTGCGACTCATTTCACAGCAGTTTGTGCCCAAATAAGCCCCTCAAAAATCCATCACGAAGTTTTTGTTAACGGAGGAAGTATGTGTTTGTGCACGCGTGTGTGTGTGTACACGTAAATGTGATGCAGAATGTTGCACCTAGATCTCAACAGCCTCACATCCGTGGATGGGTGTTAGCAGGTATCAATGACAGACGCGGGTAAGTGTCAGCAATAGCGATGTAACGAATAATTGATTATTCGAATTTCCTCGATCTCTTGGACCTCAACGGATAATCGATCGGATAAAATCCAGGTAGAAGGTTCGATAATTCGAATATTCGAGGGCGGGCGAAGTCCATGCGCTGCATACCGCGCGCGCGACTCTAGATCTCTCGGCTTCAATGCATAAACTTTGTACTGTGTTGCAGACAACGACTAGACTACTGTAAAAGCAGAAATTTCCGGTGGTGTTTTATTTTCGGTAACTTCGGTGCCGAAATTTTCACCGAAAATAAAACACACCAAAAATGTCGGTATAGTACTAGTACACTTACCTGGAACGCGGGTTTACCGAAAATTTCCCTCCGCCGAACCGCCGATTTTGGAGAATACCGAAAATATTACACCACCGAAAATTTCTGCTTTTACAGTACGTGTGGTAGACCATTGTAGACTCTACTGTGACTCGAGTCTGAGCGCTTGTGTGCTGTGTGTGTTTGCTATTATGTACACTTTTTGTGGAATAGTAGAATAATTGTTTGTTCGCTTGAGCGGTGTTCGCTAGATTATTCGTTCGTAAAATTCATGGTTCGTTACATCACTAGGACTCAGCAACTGTGTCAGCCTTTGCATTGCTAGGAACACAGGCTGCGTCATGTGCTATGGCTGTCACTGCCAGCTTGAGCACTCACTCTCAGTGCAGGTTGGCTTCCACATGTCTTTCTAAGAAAGTTTCTACACAAGAGAGAGACTGGAAGCTGTGTCGCAACTCTGAGTTTTTCACGTATCACTACGATCATCAGGCAACTGATGGCTCTGAAACGGGCAGCCTGAACATAAGGAAATACAGTTTCTATGCATCACAGCAGAGCACAAAATGATAGTTGGCCTGCCACCGTGAATCCAAGGGCTGATGGTCAAGTGTCTCATACTTGTACCTCTGGAACGCTGTGAAATGTCTTGCCCATACAGGCCAGTCTTACTGTCTACAATAGTACAAGTAGTATAATCGTCTCCTGGTTCTATTGAGAAGACTTCCGCACAGTGTGTAGCTGAAGACTCCACATTCCGAACACTTGCTACTGGACTGTCACCCCTAGCTTTTTATTTATTTATTTATTTATTTATTTATCGTCTCCACTTCATGGCACATAATAATACATAGCCAATACAAGAAAGGGAGGGTGAATCCAACCACGGAAAATAACATTAACAAAAGAAGAAAAGGAAGGTGGGTGACACCATGTGTCAACAGCAGGTAGCACAATACTATTTTGGCTGAAATACGTCCTTAAAAGCTGAGAAAGACTGTGAACAGCGAATATTATAAGAGAGAATGAGCCAAAATGTGCAAGCCATAAAGACCGGTGATTTGATCATTAGGGACAATCGAGGGGAAGGTAATGATACCTGGTGTCTTGTATTCCTCTCTCGCTGGAACCAATCATATTTCTTGAAGTGCCTGGGAATTTGCTTAAGATAAATTTTCTGAACGAGTGCACACAGGTGTGCTTGGCGCTTATCAGCAAGTGGAGAGGAGGCTACGAGAGAGTACAATTATATGCTTACTGTTATGCATGAGGGATTTTCCAAATAGCCGTTTAATTATTTTTCTATGGTGAATTTCAAGCTTGGAAACAGCAGCTGCACTAAGACCACACCATGCTATGTCAGCGTAATCAAATAAAGGCAAAATATAGCATCGGTAGAATAGAATTTTGCAACTGTTTGGGAGATGGAAAAATGAGAGAGCAAGGCTCCAAGAGCAGAGCTGGTACGACAACGCACAGAATTCATATGTTCCGACCACGAAAGAGCAGAATCAATCACTACTCCTAGGTTTTTGTGACTGCTCACCATCTCAATAAGCTGGGGAGCTCCTGGGAAATACAACGCAATGTTATCTGCCGACGCACAGCCGATGATAAGGGCCTTGGTTTTGTTGAGATTGGGGGATAGGTGCCAGCGACGCGGCATCCAGGACACGACCTTTTCCATGTCCAGCTGTAGAGATAGGTGAAGTTGCTGAAGTGAGGCTTCGAATTTCATGAGCGCAGTATCATCAGCATACAAGGAAGTACAGTGTATCGGGTACATCACTAGGCAAATCATTGAGTTAAATAAAATGAATAACAGAGGACCTAATAGCAAGCCCTGTGGCACTCCCGAAAGAACAGGTAGGGGTTGGAGTACATATTATCTACAGCTACAATTTGGAACCTATCTGTAAGATAGTCAGCCAGCCAACTCAAAGCTAAGCCGGCTACACGAAAAGAATGAAAAAGCTTGGAAAGCAGAACTCGGTGCCACACCGTGTCAAAGTCCTTGGCCTAATCGAAGAAACACAATCCAACATACTCCCCTTGTCCCGAGATGAATAAATATCTTGCATAATGCGGCAGAGTTGAAGGACGGAGTCACGTCTACAGAAACCAGACTGATTGGAACTGAGCGCAGGCTGAACATGGGTGTAAAGTGTTTCAAAGAAAATTCGCTCACAGACCTTGGATATGCAACTTAGAAGTGAAATCGGGCGATAATTAACAGGGTCAGATGGGGAGCCTTTATTCTTAAAAATGGGAATGATTATGGCATGCTTCCAAGCGGAGGGAAACTTTCCGGTAGAAAACGAAAGATTAAATAGGAGACAGAGGGGAAATGCAATTGATGGGCATAGAGCCTTGAGGATATCATTGGACAAGCGATCCATTCCGGGCGATTTTTTTGGCTTAGATTTTCGTATGTACGTACGTACCGTAGACATGGTAGTGTACACGTGAGTTAATGGTGCTGTGACAGCCGGATGCTGCGGTAGAGCAGGATAGGGCCAAGAGGGATCGTCAACAACAGCAACCGATGCAAACTGCTCGTTCAATGCCGCCGCCTTTGAGACGGGGTCAGTGGCTAGAGGGCCGGAAGGGGGCTTAAGATCCGGTATATGAGCGCTTTTTCCATTGGCACGCGGACTACGTACAAACTGAAACAAAGAAGGACGTGTTGAATCGGTCAAAGATGACTGCACGGAACGGACATATGACCGATGTGCAGACCTGGATAGAGAGCAAACTAGATTCCGCTGAGCTATAAATTAGGGCTGAACGATTATACCGAATAATCGAGTACTCGTTTGATAACTCTAACGATCGAGCAATCGTTTAGATTACCGATTACGATTATTTTGCGTTTTTTAAATTTGTGTCAAGAAAGTACTGTAAACCCTCGTTTTGTGAAGTTTGAATCAGTTTCCGCTGGGAGTATGCAGTTGCCAGGGGTATGGTTCATGTTCTGAGGTTAAATTGACTTCAAAACTGCCATGTTTCGGAGCTACCCTTTCACTAATGCAGATTTGTTGGTATTATGAAGGCATAGTTTGTGGAAACAGTAATGTTTGCACAGAATTATGACTCTATTTGCTAACGAATATAATCGATTACTCGATCGTTAAGCTAAAGAGTAATCGATACTTGAAAATCCACGATCGTTTCAGCCCTACTTTGAATGCTATATTGTTCATTTCCGTGTGGTACTTTTTAACCACACTGTATAGGTCGTGTTTACGCTTGACGCCTTTAATCAGATCCTTGCTGGCCCATGAAGGAAACTTCGACCGTCTCCGGGCTCCGGAGGATAATTCACCATGCATGCGAGTCGTTGTAAGATACTTAGTAAACACATCGTTTACCTCCCCATGAAATTGCTGTAGTGCTATATCAGGGTCAGTACTGGACAACAGCGCGCGCCAGTCCCGTTGCGTCAGTTCATGGTTCAGCAATGTCCAGGTATCCTGAGAGACATTCCGGAAGCAAAACACAACTTCATCGGAAGGAGAAGCTGATGAAGTCACAGTTTTCATTGAATCAGAGCACAGAAGAGGATCAAGACGAAAAACCAGCTGCAGGTGATCCGAGGCACCTAGCGGGGCATCGGTGCCGATATCCAGGACAAGATTGGGACTATTTGTTACAAGGAAATCAAGACAGGAGGATTTGCCGGAAGGGGCTGTGTGTGTGGGGAAATCAACCAACTGCTGGAGGCCATAACTGCGAAAAAGGAGATCTAGTTCAGTACCAAGTGGAGAGTGGGGGTCTGAGGGACACCAGGCAGGATTGTGAGTATTGAAGTCTCCTGTGATGAAAACTGTGGTTGATGGAAGGTCAGCAGAATCCAGAGCATCTTCTAACATGTTACAAAAGTGTGAATAAGATTCAATTGCACTACCGGAGGGAGGCCGATAAATACAGCAAGCCAGAATAGACTGGTTCCATGTTCCAGTTTGCAGCTCTACCCACACCATTTCACACCGACGTCTAGACAGATCCGGTCTAGGTTTGATCACTTTGAAAGAGTCCTTATGTATCAGTAAAGCAACCCCGGCATAGCCTCGGGTTGCGTCAGTTGCATGACGATTGTCGTCTACAGGTCTATCGCGGCGGAAGCAAGTATAGCCTGGCACTGAGAACGGCTGATCTGGCGCTAGCCACGTCTCCGTTAGACAGTCAATACTGGGATTCAGTTGGGAGATATTAACGTGCAGTTCGGCCAGTTTATTACTTATGGATCCGCAGTTGGTTGTGAGGATTACTGGCTTATGACGACGTGGGATAATCGGGACAGGTCTTGCAGACAATTGTGGTAGGAAGGGTGTAGCATGAGGGTTTAGGTGTGACCGAGAATCCATCAATTGCTAGCGGAGTCGGCATAGCGCCATTTGCGGACGGCGTGCGCAATGGTGTAGGGCCAGAATTCCTTTTCAAGCAGCGTTTGCTCAAACTCTTCCGCGACAGAAACGTGTGTATAGCAGGTACTAAAGTATTGGGTTTCGGCAATTGTGCATGCGTATACATCAACGCCCCTATCAGCACACCAGGTTACAATGGACTGTGCCTTACTTCCAGGACTAACATTCCCGACAAAGAAGGCACATCGCTTGGGAAGATGTGTGCCAGTGAGTGTGTTGGGGTTGGGGTTTTCTGTGGCCATTTTTCTGTAGACAGACACAACTTTGGATTTTGTTGCTCGGGCAATGGGATCGCTGTGGGCCGCTGATTTATTGCTCCTTCGCCGCTGTTCTTGCCAGTTGTTCTGATGGGGATCGCCTTCTGGGCTCCCAGCAGCACCCTGAGTACATGTGGGCTGTACTGGTGCACCACCGGCGCCTGCTGTTGTAAGTGCGCCCCCAGTTGTTGCATTTCTACCAGTGTGTACGAGTATGTTCCTGCGTTCCATGTGGTTGGTGTAAGGTACGGTGGCCCTGCTAGTGCTAGTTGAACTGCTGTGTAGAGTGCGTGCATCCTCTTCTGGCTGTGTGCTGTTCGTACTCACTGTACGAGTACAACGGGATTGCATGTCTGGAGTGTCGCAGTGTACGGGTTTGGATGAACCATTGTACTGCTGCTGGTGAAGCTGTTGCACTTCCCCCTTCAGCTCCGAAATTTCCAGCTTCAAGGAAAAAATTATGCTATCCCTGTCCTCCCTCATGGAGGCCATCTCCCCTGCCAAGGCCTGGATAGTGTTAGCAAGGCTATCTAGCTTAGGGTCATTAATCCACGACGTACCGGTGTCAGTGACGGGCTTCACTCCAACGCCGTGCTTCCGCAGTGTCTGCACCAGCTCTGGCCGGGCGAGGCTCGAAGGGGAGTCCAGGGACTTGCGTTCAGCGATGGCGATTAGTTCCTGGTACCCGATCAGGGCAAGATCAAGGTTCTGGTCCAGGGACATTCTTAGTTTAAGCAAGGACAAAGGTAGAAGGGTAAAACTGCTGCGGGGGGCTCCCGGAAAGCTGTTCCGAGGAGCACCAAAAACGTCAACCACCCCCTGAGATTCAAATATACTACTTATAATATAAGCTTGATATCCATGACTATCAGGAAACCATTTGCAGTCATCCCTGCCAACATGCTGCTGTACACAGGTGGCTGTAATGTCAACTGTGTTCCCGTTCCAAAGCCCATAAGGATCCTAGGCTTTGTATCGAACGCTAATCTCTCTCTCTCTCTCTCTCTCTCTCTCTCTCTCTTTCTCTCTCTCTCTCTCTCTCTTTCTCTTTCTCTCTCTCTCTCTCTCTCTCTCTCTCTCTCTCTCTCTCTTTCTCTCTCTCTTTCTCTCTCTCTTTCTCTCTCTCTTTCTCTCTCTCTCTCTCTCTCTCTCTCTCTCTCTCTCTCTCTCTCTCTCTCTCTCTTTCTCTCTCTCTTTCTCTCTCTCTTTCTCTCTCTCTCTCTCTCTTTCTCTCTCTCTCTCTCTCTCTCTCTCTCTCTCTCTCTCTCTCTCTCTCTCTCTTCCTCTCTCCCTCTCTTTCTCTGCTTCTCAATCTTGTGTTTGTTCTTTAGACTTATTCCTATGGATTACATCAAGCTTGTCCAGTCCGTTCCTGGATCTGCTCCCGGTAACAGTGCTCCTGCTACCGCGGCTGCTGCTGCTGGTACCTCTCCTGGTGCCGCTGCTGCAGCTCCATCCATTCCATTTCCTCCTGCGGCAACAGCAGCAGTGAGCAATGCCAATGGGGTCCCTTCGACGGCTGCAGTTTCATCATTACCATCAATACCATCCCCTGCACCTGCAGCAGCGGCATCGTCAGCAGAAGCGAGATCAGCTATTCCAGTGACTAGTCAGCCAGGCAAGGCCGCATCAGCTAGCGAAGCTGATAAGCCATTATAGTTATTCTCGTAACATGAAATACACGGCGTGCAGATTATCCAATCTCTTCATCTCAACCTATGCAGACCATGCAGTGGCATGGCCGCTTGAATTATACTGATCATACAACACACACAGTTTACATGAGAATACGATCAGAAAATATTTTGAGGATTAAAGCCTATACACACACGCGCACGCGCGTGCGCCCGCGCGCGCTGCGCATACAATTGCTTGCCGTTGAAACTTCCCTGTAGCTAGCCAGTTGCTGAGCTTGTCACTGAGGCAAGCTAATCAGCCATCATGCATGCTTGCTGATCGCTTTTTAATTTTGTAATTTGCTACTTTGATTAGAATAATTATTAATGGTGCCGGTACGGTACACATTGAACTGGCTGTTTAGCGCACTTGACGAGGAGTAATTTGTTGTTTTTGTTGACCCTGTGGTTGTGTTTTCTCCTGTTGTTTTGCAAAGCTGCTGTCAGTGTGCTTTAGCAAGAGTGTTTCACTTTGTTAGTATTGTTCTGTCATCTTTAGGTTACATTCTATCAAGAGTACATAACCCCCCCAGAGTATGCAACACCTGATCCAGCTCTGCATAGGGTCTTGGTCGAGCGTAATAGTATCTTTGCGTCATAATACCGTACACACCTGAGGACAACCCGGGGAGTCGCAGAGACTCTTGGATCAAAAATAACGGTGCCCTGCCCTCGAGACCGGCCTTTTTCTCTGGTGTGGAGTGTACGCATGATATCAGAAGATCCGACTACGCTCGACCAAGACCCTATGCAGAGCTGTATCAGGCGTTGCACACTCTGGGGGGGGGGTATGTACTCTTGCTTCTATCGGTGACACTGCTGCATTTGTTTATTTCTCTTCAGACAATGACCAGATGACCGTGCTCGGTGTCTCTGCGGCCTATAACCAGTGTACCACTGCAAGCTGCTGAAATGGCTGGGCCGAGCTTGGGGGGAGAGAGACTTGCACAATCATGTAATTGTTGTGTTTTTCAGTAACCAAGGTAACATCTCAACAGGTCGACTAGTGCCTAGGACTACACGTAGGCGATGGATCCGTGCAACAATTACATGCATTCACTCAGGGATAGCCAGGCCAGGGACAACACTACAAGAGCAAAGTAATCATAACTGTACTTGAATGCTTAGCACTCCATGTATGGGAATTGGCACCTCTCGCCATACCACGGCTGAATGCTAGCACAAAGCAAGATACAGCAAGAGCCTAGCACGAATAGTGTTCACTCTCCAAGTCCAAGGCAAGAGTGACTGTGTGGTATGTAGCACGAAGATACTTAAAGTCTTTGAAGTATGTGCATGGGAAATCCTAGACTGCATGCCTGTCACCGTGGTCACGACACTACTTCAAGTACTTGTACGTAGTCTGTTATGACACCGACTGACGAGTGACGTAACTACAGTGCTGGGAACTGAAATCCGACTCCCTAGCGGTGCACTAGCCGCGTTAGCGATTCGTACGAGACGCTAGGGGTCGGATTTCAGTTGCCAGCACTGTATTATCAAGAGTACATAACCTGATAACCCCCCTTGGGGTTATGTACTCTTGGCACACATACAGCAGCATGACTGGTCTAGGTCTACCTTTGATCTGATCTGATCACTTTGCGGTGTGCATAAAATAATACGTCTAAAATCTATCCTGTACAAAACACCACACGTAACCTCGTTTGTTTTTATCAGGAAGGCGTGATAGCTTTTGCGACTCCCATGCCCAGACCCAGCTACATAATATTGTAGGTTTTATTATTGTAGTGAACATTTTCTGCGAAGGACAGAAAGTCATTTTTCTTCTTGATATGAGCGCTAGTCAAGCCAGCTAGCCCAGTGCAGTAGCGTCTCTACCCGTACCGGCAGGCTATGGCCAGTTGTTGGCTGTCATCCTGTCATATTCTAGTGTCGAGATGGCCCAAGGGCCGAGAACGGTGCCTCGGCAATGAAGAACTGGAGGCATGACCAGCGCCTCTCCTTTTGGGGGCATAAACAGGAGAATTTCTTGTCACAACGCTCAGCTGAACAGCATAAATCTTCTGATTTGTTCTCATTCTGCGAGAGGGAGAACCGCACTACGACCTTTCTAGCGGTTATTTGCCTACACAACGGAGACAGTGTGTACTTTGGAGCGGTCCCTCAGGGTTTGACCGGTCGCTATGTTTGCTCGCATTGCGACGCTGCTCTGCGCCGCTGTTGCTTGTGCGACGGCAGCAAGCAATTGTCCAGTCGGCCATGACGCTGACTGTGCTCCGTACGACCTTAGATGTAAGTGGTCAACTACATGTACGCGGCTACGCTCAGCGCACAACGTACACTGATGAATGCGGCTTGCAGGGTTCTACTTCTAGCCAGGTCATCTGGGGAATTATCGATAAAATAAAATTTATACAATACAACACAAAAATTAATATTAATAGTAGGCCAGGGAGGGAGGGGAGGGGGGGGGGGGGGCAGGGGAACAGCTACCGCAGGGCGTAGCGTAGCCCTTTTCATTCTGCTTTGGAAGATCATGTGACGCAACATAGTGTACTGAATTCACCCTATTTATATTTTTGAAGCCAATGATACTGGCTCAGCCAGCTCTTTTTACTTGGAATTGTACCTGCAAACTGCACTCAGAAACGAGTCAAATTCAGCAGACTATACATCATTCTCCTTTCATCTTGAACTACATGACTGATTGTACTGTCGTGGACATGGAAATCCAGTCGTTTGACCGGGGCCGGCGTCCTCAGACTCAGTGCACATAGAACGTTGCATGCCATGCACGTGTTGATCCGATGCGACCAGCGCGCTACAACGCATAAAGTGAAGGTGCGTAGTCTACCACACGAGTACTCAAGGCTGCATGGCCAGCGCCCTGTGGCGGCTAGACGTGCGACCGGATTTCCATGTCCACGACAGTACTATCGGCTGCTTCTCACAAACGTTCTGCTGGAGGCTCTGACATTTTGACTTGCAAACAAACATGCTTCTTTTCCTCGAATGGCAGGGAGCAGCACGTTAGTTGGAAGAAAAACAGCACAGTGTAGTCACTTCACACTCAGCCTGGAGCAGTAAAACACCGGTAGTACTCCCTGCTTCACACTCAGCCTAGTGATCATCACGTGGTGTATTAGCAGTCAAGCTGGACTGGAGAAGTATCGCATGCCGAATAGGGCAAGGTGTCTGGGAAGCGCCAATGACCGAAGAACCAGGGCCGTAGCACCCAGTTTCGCCAGTCTGGCTGTGGCTTGGCCTTCCAAATTGGCCCGCTCCATCCGGGTACACCGGCTGTACATGCAGATCTAGGGTGGAAAATCGGACAGTCCATGGTTGAAATACTGTTCATTTCTGGTCATGTATCCCATATGGGCCGGACCACCTGCAATCCAGGTGCTACAGGCCTGACTGACGGAACAACTATCCCGAGTCTCACTGTAACAATGGTGTGTCGCCTGATGGCTGATGCTAGCTGGTGGCTCATGAATACCAATTGTTCTTCTGCTCTCTCGTTCTTGCTTTACTCTGCACCAGGTCAGCACTTGTCCGGTGTACCGGCGATCGACGTTCGCAAACCGGTCTTCACGTGGAAGATTCCGGTCATAGGACGCGGTGTGTCACAGGAGTCCTATCGTGTTGTGGTGTCGGCCGATAGAGCAGTTGTCGCTGCTACTAGTCTGGAGACTGGCAAGGCTTTTGAGAAAGACAGTCGGGTCTTGTGGGACAGGTAACCATCATGCGTGTGTGTGTTGATAGTAGTCAGAGTCACTCGCGCTGCTTGTTTCTTCGATGTTTTCCTTTTCTGGTTAGTTGTGGTTCCTTCCGTGATGGATGGGTAGTTTTCTTTCTCTCTTGTTTTCAGCTGTATCATATATTTTCCTGCAATGTAAATATCACCAAACTGAGTTGTGTGAGCCTAGTCGGTTGGATCAAACATGACATGCACCACAGATAGTACGGTGTTTTGGTGCTGAAAGTCTGGAGTCCGTTTGCCCCTTCACTCAAGTCCCTTCACTCATTTGTAGGTCAATGTTTAACATTACAACAATGTCATTGTTCTTAGCATGCAGCTATGCACTGCAGAGTTTCCCCTAAACTGACTGAACACGCCAATGTACAATAAAACCTGTTTTAGGCGACCACCCCACGGTGCAAGCAAAGGCGGTCGTTAAAGCCAGGTGGTCTTTAGAACCAGGTCCTACAGTGTCTGTGTACGTGTAACGAGAACTGCCGGTGCATGGAAAACGGTTGTTAAGAGCAGGTGGTCGGTAAACCCAGAGGTCGCTTACACCAGGTTTTGCTGTATTATGTATATCACGTGTTGTCGTTGTGCAGTGGATTGGTTTCTAGCTCGGAGAATTACAATGTGATCTACGATGGTCAAGACCTGCAGTCAAGAACCACTTACTATTGGAAGGTAATCTCACCTCCTACAACTTCTATTGCATACGGCACTGCTAATTATTGTACAGACATGCCAACCCAAATCCCATTTCCCGCCGAATTAGGATTGGGTTTTGATCCTAATACGACCCGAATCAGATTTGAAAAAGCCAGAAATCAGTTATTTATGAATGGACTGAAGCGTAGTGCATCTACGTGCAATCATAATCTCACCTCCTACAACTTCTGTTGCATACGGCAGTGCTAATTGTACAGACATGCCAATCCAAATCCCATTTCCCCACCGAATTAGGATTGGGTTTGATCCTAATACGGCCCGAATCAGATTTGAAAAGGCCAGAAATCAATTTTTTGTGAATGGACTGAAGCATAGTGCAGCTACGTGCAATCATGATCATGCCCGATTAATATTTCAGTTCACGTCTATGGGAAACGCTTGGCAACATTCGTTGTGAAGAGAAAGTTGACTTGAGCTCAAGTTGTTTGGCCCATTGCTCGACCGTTGCTCCACTGCCGTCAGCTTCTGTTCTTCTGCCGCTGCGATGACTTTCATGGCCGTCAGACTTTGTTCTACAATTACCAGTTTTTGCTCCAACGGCGCCATTTCGTGTGTGTGTGTGTGTGTGTGTGTGTGTGTGTGTGTGTGTGTGTGTGTGTGTGTGTGTGTGTGCGTGTGCGCGTGTGTACATGTGTGTATGTGTGTGTGTGTGCTTGTGTCCTGCATATCAAACAACTGTGTGTATGTAGGTACAATGGTCTGGCCAGGATGGTGCGATGTCGGGAGAAAGTGACATTGCAGCATTCCATGTCGCCTTGCTCTCACAGGTCAGTAATCACTTCAGCATACAGCGAAACCTGTCTAAGCCAGACCGCTCAAGGGACCTACAAAATGTGGTCCCCGTGTACAGGTGGTCTCCTTATCCAGGGTCATTTGACTGGAAATACCATTCCTTGGCCCTGGTTGTAGTGGTCCTCTAGCACAGGTGGTCGGTCGCCTTATCAGAGTGGTCACCTTGACAGATTCGACTGTACAATCAAACCTCTTTAGGACGAATACCAAGGGACTGGTGGTATTTGAGTGCACTAACGGGAGTTCTTCTTATCCATATTTTATACCCAATGAATAGACAGTGATTCATCCAATAGAGTTATCAATACCGGTTCTTCTAAAGCGAACGTTTGTCTTATCCGTATTCTTCTTAACGAGATTTTCCAGTGCTGAAATTGAACAATTAAAAACAGATTCACGAAAACGATACCTTTCTACCTCGCTTCATTGCTCTAGGCAAGTGTGTGTACTGAATGTTCTGTGTGGTTCTTTGTCTCGCTATTTCAATCTCAGGCGGACTGGCTGGATGCATCGTGGATTGCCGCCCCCTTGGCCAAGACTGCACCACTTCTTACCACCACTATGTCCGTGCCTGTGGTAGGTTGATGATGATGTCTGACTTTACAAGTCCTTATTTCACACACAATATGAAAATGTACTTCCCAGTACAGCATACTTGGCTTAAGCAACCACTCCGTGGTGCGAGCGAAAGCAGTCGTAAAAGGAAGGTGGCCTTTACAATAAGGTTCTATACATTTTCGGCATACCGGATCGTGCACATACTTCTATGTACTCATATTGACAGGTGTTGGGCAAAAGACACTTTAAAAGAAGTCTTTCAGGCAGACGAAGCACCCATGCATTTTCAAACCTTTCACACCACATTCAAGTGCATGCAGTGCGCACCCTGCACTCTCACTCACGTGTCACTTCAGTTGACTGCATGCACTCGCTTCTGAGCACACTTCAACCCCTTAGCAGTCAGGTCTGCCACCTAGGATACTGGCAGTGTTCATGATGAGCCACCAGAAGATGAACCAGGTTGTGCTGTTTCTCGAGCGACTGCGCTGGACGAACTGCAGGCATAGCAGTAGCAGTAGCGTCCTCGGTGGATAATGGCACTGGTGTCGTGTTGCTCGGATGCATCACACGCTCGCGTTGTAATGCCGCGACGGGATTGACGTTGCGCACAGCAGTGAGGAATACTTCCGTGTTGAGATGCACTGCCTCCTTCCACACATCGATGACGGTTGACAGAAATAGTTCATCCGTAAAATTATCTCCCCCGGTGCAAGGATCTCTCGACACATTGGCAGCCGTGGCTTTCACCGCACGTCTCCTCCAGCAGCGGGTCGGCCAGTTCTTTCATCTTCCCGTACGTTAGCGTTGCACACAGCGTGGACTACATCTTTTGAAGACCCGGATGTACAGACCTGCGATGGGAGTAGCTGACAATGTTAGGCACAAGACGAGAGTAGGCAGTGTCCAATGTCAATGTTTTACGCTTCTCACAGATAAGCTACCAGAGATGCTGCATGACGACAAACGAGGGTTTGCGCGGTGACAGTGTCATGGCTAAGTGCCAGAACATAGTCATGTCATGTGACCATTGTAATGACCGACTCTCTTCACACGCCATGCCGCATCGTGCTCTCTCCATCAGCTCATCTTGGTCCATATCCAATCTGTCGAATCGAGCAGCCAGCAACTCACACAGGCTAGTTGCAGATCGCACCTCAGCACGTCGTAACTCAACACCCAAGACAAGATCCATCTTCACCTTCCACAGCGCATCAGGTATTCAAGCATTAGAAAGAAGCTTCCAGATTTGCCACAGCCTGCACTTCCAAACGCCAGCACATTCTTCTTTTTCGTTCCAATAGGCACGCTGCTAGCAACACGAGCCAGCAGTCCACATTCGGCGTCAACTGCACCTGCTTGATCCTTTGCACTATCGCTGCCAATGTCAGAGAAGATCTCGCTAAGCACAATGCCACGTGTCTTTGTGGACTTTCCATCCTGAGCTGCTCTGATAGCATTTAGCTGACGTGCTCTCTCAGATTCGGACGAAAAGAACGTCTCGCTCTTGAAAAGTGTTTCTACTTCATCCTTCGTCAGCAGAGTAAGATTGACAAAGAGCTCGCTCAATTCAATTTCCCTATCCGTTCCTAAACCTCCACTGATCTGCACACCACAATCCTTGACCGCATCATGCAATAGTTTCTGCGCCTTAAGGAAAGACGCTGATAATCTGAGGTCCTTCTACATCGTCCCGGGCAGCCCTTGTGGTCGCTGTATGCATTACGGCACTTGGTACACTAAAAGTCGGCCGCTGGTCGCGCAATGCAGGTGGTCGCTGTTTCCGGTGCAGTTTCTATGCCGAACTGTCGGTGCATGGAATACTTTCGTCAAAATCACGTGGTCGCCAATACCAGAGGTCACTTAACCCAGTTTGCACTGTACACATACCTGATTCACTGGCGTATAGTTTCAGCTTGTACTTAGTTTTCAACGATCATCGCTCGTTATGTCTTGTCTTATAAGATTGCTTTTTTTAAATATTGGACCACCCTTCCTCTGTGTGTGTGTGTGTGTTTGTGCGCATGTGCGTGTGTGCATGCGTGTCTGTGCACGTGCATGCACGCATGCGTGTGTTAACGTGTACTGTCTGGCAGGGTCTGGCTGAGAGTCACCTGTACGTCTCGGGTCTTGGCTGGTGCAGGGTCTCAGTCAACGGTATGTACACATTGGACAATGTGTGCTCTGTCAGCCATATGGCTCACCATTTTGCATGCTTTGTGAAAGTGCTTGTGGACGAGTTGTAGAAATCGCTGACCAATGTTCATAGACACATTCTTACTAAACGGTGGGTTAAACCAGGTAATATTCCGGTGTCAACTCCTTTGTTTCTTCTTTCTCCCACTTTTCCGTTCCTCCAAGAACTGGACGGTCTCATTGTATCCACGGTCTCTGAGTGCATTATTGTACAGCTGTGATGCGTCCTGGAATGAATGTCTCTTGATCCGTTGATATGTCCGTTAGTCGTCGGCTGATGGAAGAGGGCAAGTTCTGGATGATGATTGGTGGGTGGTTGGATTGGTGATGGGCGTATAGTGGCCGGTCATTGGGCTTCCGGTATGGACGTTATTTGCCGGTGTGTAGGTCCAGTGTAATGTCGAGGAAGTCGACTGATTTGAGGTTTGCCTGGATGGTGATTTTCAGTCCTAGGCTGTTGAAGATTTTGGTCATGTCCTTCCTGATCCTGTCAACCTCCGGTTCCGATACATTCCTGAACACTGCCAACCCATCGTCACTGTAGAGTCCAATGTCACTGCCGTTGTACACCTCACATAGTTTGGCAAGCGCTAGCGTACCGACCAACTCGCACACTTCAGCACCGTCATAGCATCACATTGTAACAGCAACTACTCCGCTTCCCTTCTTTTTTTTTTCTTTTTTTTTTTTTTTTACTATTGAACACTCACTGCATGATGAACTAAAATGAGGAGAAGAACTCGACACAATGGTACATATCCAGCAGGACGGAGTGGGTGGGACCTGTGAAGCTCAGCCGACCAAGGGTCTCGGCATCACAGCTGCACATGTGCACGAAAGGAAACAAAAATGGGGAGTGGAAGGGCGGGGAGGTGAGCAGGAGAGCCAGAACTCTAAGGGTAGGAAAGAGAGGAGGGAAACCAGGAAACTTGTTATTCCAAGCTATGAGTGCAAACAAGTACGCTCTTCATCCACTCTTTCCCGTGGCCGAATAGCAGAGATTTCCTTGCGTGGAGGATTGTTTCCTGATCCTCCGAGGACACTGATGTGAAGCCACTGGCAAACTGCAACGACATCCATAACAGCTCCTCTGAGATCGACGAGTAACTCCACGACATCCAAAGTCCAAAACATACAAAACGCAGTTTTGCTTGTCCTCCAGCAACCAGTCGATTACGGCGGATGTGCTCTTCCAGGCATTTGCTGGTAGCTGGCGCGGGACATCCTGGACTATCCTTTCCAGTATTGCCTTAGATATCTTTCCAACCTCGCTCTTTGCCGGATTGATGAGGCGTCATGGGCGGTTGTCTTTAAAATTGTCCTTGTGGTCTTTTAATGTCGCATACGCATCCTTTTTTGCAATACAATCCATTCTCTCGTCCAATCAACGGGCGTTGGCTATACTCCTAGCCTCTACGTTTATGTCATCGCATGTCTCTTCCGGTGCTTGCTTGTAGTTCTTGGTCACATTGTCACGCATCATTTTCTCGTAGCAGTCCTTGTTGAGGGCATACATGTTCCTTGTCTTGTCCTCGGCCACGAAGATGTCGCTTGTCTCCTGGATGTGAGCGATGTCATCCTTGAGCCGCCGCTGGAAGCTGTCCGTCGTCCTTTTGAACTCTACAATCTCCATCATCCTCAGCAGATCATCCTCAATAGGCTCAAATTCCTCGACCTGCGGTGGACATTTCCGGGACTTGAACCCGAAGTTATCCTGCTGTTGCTGCTCAGCCTCGTCACCTTGCCCTTTCATGAAGAATATCGCCCGCCAACGCATGCGCTTGATGAAGCTCTCCACCATTTCGATCAGCCTACTTCGAAGTAGTTGTATACTGGGCTGGCGACGAAAGGGGGATATTCTTCATCGAGTAATTCAGGTGTCCAGGCCAAAATCGGATGCTTGACCAGAAATGAACAGTATTGGCGAAGTTCCCCGGTGTGCACTGATTGGGTGGTGAATGTTTTTGAAATCTGTTGTCCGGTCATGACTGGAGCTACCTGACCGGGGTACTACAGTGCATTTCAAAACTATAGACGCGTAGGGTTTTTGAAATATTTCAAATTTGGCTGGGACTTTTTGAGAATAGTTTTCGGAATATTGCTCAGGATCGCTCCACAATTACTCTCATATAGTTTCTAAAGGATTGGATAACAGACACCCAATTTGGAAAAATTTATGCACAAAGTGATCACAGATTTTATGTGGTATAGATGCTGGCATAACGGTTTTTGCCTAGGTACGCGTCTATAGTTTTGAAATGGACTGTACAGCCCTGTAGTACCTGTACTGTAAAGCAGAAATTTTCGGTAGTGTAATATTTTCGGTATTCTCCAAAATCGGCGGTTCGGTGGAGGAGATTTTTGGTAAACCCGTTTTCCAGGTAAGTGCACCGTAAAGTCCGCTGCAAATGCCCACATCACAGCGAACGCCCACCCCAGCGGGTCCATACTATTTTTGTCTTTTTCAGGTCAATCTAGTTGTAGAAAGCTGGCATGAAGGTCGAATGAGTACGAGAACGACTGTAATGCCTACAAACTGCCTTTGTCTTACCAGGAGGCTCTGCAAAAGCGATTGTCATTTTCTTGCTGTGAAGAAAGCTTCGGTCGAGATTTCCTTTCATTCGATAAATGAGTCGTCTTTGTTCTTAGTTCGTTCTCCATGTGGTAATGCCGTAGACTCCATCTGGTTTTCAAATCATGAAATTTCTTCAGTGCCACGATGTCGCGCTTTTAGAACGGAACGGTGATTATTCTGACGAAGCGTCATTCAATGACTTGACCATTCGCAGTATTGCAGTTCTAAGTCAAACACTTTACAGGGGGGAGGGGGGGGGGGGGGAGGGATGTCACAGAAGTCAAAAGCTATACCTACAAAGTCGCTGCTAACTTGTTGAAAACTCTGAAGTGGTTGAGAAAAACCCTTGCCTTTGCGCGTTGCGTGATTTGGAAATGATGGCTTGAAACACCGTCAAAAATGTAGTTGGTTTGTGCAATACTCAGCTCTTCACTACTTTGTTATTCAGAGAAAACTCCCATTTGAATTTGCGAAATAAAACAACCAACATCATAAAATCGCTACTAGCTACCTCGTAGCTAGTGCCCAAAGACATTTTGAAACCAGGAAAGTGGACAAAGTTTACCGTAGCAAAGCGCTCTTCGCGCTACGGTGTGAGATGCACTTTCGTACAGTAGGGGTGACAGTGCATCGGGTCAGTGTGTACAGGCTAGCAGATCTCGCGAAAATGGGATGGGCATTTGCAGCGGACTTCGAAGTACAGTCTGTATCGGCTATACAGTGCATTTCAAAACTATAGACGCGTAGGGTTTTTGAAATATTTCAAATTTGGCTGGAACTTTTTGAGAATAGTTTTCGGAATATTGCTCAGGATCGCTCCACAATTACTCTCATATAGTTTCTAAAGGATTGGATAACAGACGCCCAATTTGGAAAAAATTATGCACAAAGTGATCACAGATTTTATGTGGTATAGATGCTGGCATAACGGTTTTTGCCTAGGTACGCGTCTATAGTTTTGAAATGGACTGTAGAGTGACCGGATATAAGAATATATCGGCTACAGTGATATTGGTACGAAATTATTATTATTATTAGACACAATCTCATAGCATGTGACAAGCATAGCTAATGCAGGGACAGAATCCCCTGAGACAAGGGCGTTGAGCCAGCCACGGCAATAGTAAGCTAGGAAAACAAAGCAAATATGAATTAAAGCAGAAAATGAATGGAAAATTGCAAAGAAAAACGATTAACGGAAGTGAGCACTATCAAAATTCGTGCATCACCCAGGTATTCGAGAATGTTCTTCGATGATAATTATTGCGTCTAGTTCAGTTGTGATAGTAGATCTTTAAACTGACCAATAGAAGAACAAGTTTTCAGACCGTATGGTAATGATAACCAATGAGAGTAGCCGGAAAACAAAGGGGACTTTAGATACTGGGCTGACTTAACAAGAGGCAGGATGAGCGCGTTACGGGTTGAGCTTGTCAAAGCAAAACGTGTTTTACCCAGTACAAGTATCACTATAACCAATATTATCGGATGTAATGATATACAGTGAGTATCGTTTATAAAGTGACCGGGTGTAACGATATACCGGCTATAATGATCGAACTCGCCAAAATCAAAATCAAATCACAAAAATACAGCTAAAATATCACTATACACACTATTATCGGCTATACCGATATATCGCTTATTGTGATGGGCTTCAGGAAGCAAACCATATCAAATGCACAGGAAAATATCGTATATACTGATCAAGAGTGATGATCACAAAACAATTGTTCTTCAAATTTAGTTTATTTCTTCCAAAACTGATCCAGTGTTGCCTGGATGCATCTGGCAGCAGACGTGATTGAGAGAAAATTCTTCCCTGTATGCTGTAAGCAGCCACATGTACACGTGGCTGCTTTTCATGCTTTTTCCAGCATGTACGCATCATTTCATGCACAGTCATGTGCCATGTGTCAGTCATACATGCAAATCGGATATAGTGATGCACCGGATATAGTGATAAATTATCGAAAATCAAAGGGGCACGTTATATCCACTATTTACTGTATCGGATATTATGATGGCAACAAAGAATCAAAACATGCATAACACACTATATTATTATCGGCTATAGTGATAACTTGTTGTTGTTGTTTGGCTTTATTTAAAGTGGAGTTCCAAACAGGCCTAAACCTAATGACAATGGTCCCACTGATAATAAGAGAAAAGAAAAATATATAATAATAAGCGGACAAACAGAACCAAGAAGAGGATACAGCTGTAGTTAGATAACTAATATGAGCACGGCAGCAGGGGAAAAAAAGTCACAAGCACGGCAACCGGGAAGAAAGGAGTGAGTGAGTGAGAGAGAGAGAGAGAGAGAGAGAGAGAGAGAGAGAGAGAGAGAGAGAGAGAGAGAGAGAGAGAGATAGAGAGGGAGAGGGAGAGGGAGAGAGAGAGAGAGGTAGTGAAGCAGATGAGTTCATCCTAGTTGACTTTAAAATACATGTAGCAATAATATCAAAGGCCCTATTTTTTAACTTTCTTCACGTTGCTTATTTTTATAGTGATACATGTACATGTACATAACAGAATTTTTTGTATGGAAATGCGGGCACTGTCAACTATGCAGCATGCTCATTTGTCAAAACGCCATGCTGGAAGTATTTCCTTGCCTTTCATGTGTCGATCGGAAAAAAGAAAAAAAATCGGTCGTATCGCATAAAATGATGCATCGGTTATAGTGATAAATCACGGAAATCAAAAGGGTACGCCATAGCCGATACAGACTGTACTAGTACCAAAATTTTCGGTGCGTTCTATTTTCGGTAAAAATCTCAGCACCGAAACTACTGAAAATATAACACCACCAAAAATTTCTGCTTTTACAGTAGTTTGGGAATGCACCGCGGTCTCATGATCGGTCAGTGAGTCAAACTAACTCGAATTTACAGTGAAAACAGGCTACCATCTCCTGTACTAGTGTATGGTGCTGGTCTTCACTCTGGTGTATTGAGCACTTTCAGTTTGAGCTGCACCGGCTGATCCTGCCCGCGGCTAACACTGATTGTGATTTGGGAATACAATGTTAATCTGGGGTGATGCAATGTTGGAGTACCTTGCCTTCCTGGCTGCCTTTGTGTGATACTGTAAAGCCCCAAACTATTATTCGTACCTCTATTGGATAAATCACTGTGTATTCACTTCGTATAAAATGTGGATAAGAAGAAGAACTCCCAGTATTGTGAACGAATACCATTGGTCCTTTGGTGTTCGTCCTAAAGAGGTGTGGCTGCATTGTGTAAATTGTGGCTAACCGTGACACCGGGAAACATGGTTGCACAATGCTAAGCAGCTGTCTGTTGTGTCCTATTCCGCTGTGTCCTCTTGGTCAGGTGCTGATGTTACCCCATTCGAGCTGGGACCAGGATGGACGACATACAAGTAAGTCATGAGGAAGCCAGTAAACTAAGGACCAAAATAGAAGGGTTTGATGTGAGTACCCGAGGACATACTTTGAAGTTCAGTAAAACTCCCCAGATCCGGACGTCCCTAATCCGAGCACGCTCGTTCACTGGGCACCTTTCTGACCCATCTAGAGTCACGAAAAATGGCATTTCAATGAAGAAAAAAGGCCCAAAAAACTATTGATTGGCAAAAAAAATTACTTGCATTCTGTAAGTACGTATGATCCGAGATACAGGCAATTCCTAGTTGCAGGCAGTGCTCGGTCCCAACCTGCCCGAACCTGGGAAGTTTTACTCTTCTTTAAAATAGGAGGTCAGGGTGACCCATGTTCGTTCTAGCACACTAGGGATGTGGGTCTTGGACCTCTTCTACCATTCACCCGTTCTACACTAACTTCCCTCTGATGCTAAACAATTGGGCTATCCCACCATCTAAATAACATGTAAAGAGAAAAGGACCTATAAGTTACCGGTTTTGCCTATCAGTCCACCAAGGTAACGAGATAACACATGTATACAGTCAGATAGTGCGACAACGAGGCACAACACTGACAAGGATATTGAGATATATCTGACTGCATATCTCGTTACTTTGGTGGACTGTTAGTCATAACTAGTAACTTATAATTATGTCCTTTTCTCTTTACATAATTAAAATTATGTAAAGAGAAAAGGATTAAAAATATTGGCTCAACATCCGAGTTTTTTCATGTAAATAACAAAACAGAAAGGTTCCAGGCTGTCTAATAGAACGCTCCATGCCCAAGGGCAGAGCTACTTACGACAAGAAGAAGAGAATGAAGATTGTTGCTATTGTCTGATGGTTACCTCCGGAATGAAAATCGGGAGATACCACACAATACAGTCAGACCTCGCTTAACCGCACACATCCGTTTTCCCGTGACAAAAATATCCGGATAGGCGAGGGAACCAGATAATCGAGCACTGGTTATGTTGGATGCATCATGTATGCTGTAAATCTGTAACCAGCTATTTTCTTCCGGATCTTCCGGATGGCGAGGGATCCGGATAAAAGAGGACCGGATAAGCGAGGTCTGACTGTATTCATCTTCTTGTTGCATCTTAATAGCAAGCGTGTGCCTCAGTGTCCCGGAGTCTATTCACCTTCTGCTGGCTGTGTGTGTGTGTGTTGCTCTGTGCATTGCAGCAAGAAAGTGACATACTCTGCAATCAACGTCACCCAACAACTTCAAGGTGCAAAAGCAGCCACCATCGCAGTCACTCTGGGTCTGGGTTGGAGAGATGCTGTGAGTTATTTAGGGTCGTCGCAAACGTTTTTCTGTCGTCCCTGAAACGAACATCGTTCATTTCGTACTTGGACCCCTCCCCTCCCTCTGAAACGAACACAGCTTGCTATGCTGGACGACGAAAATCGCATGCATGTACATGTCATATGTACAGTGGCGGTCGACTTGCAATTTTGGCTCGGGTACACACAACCAAAAACAAGCAAACAAACACACCACTGTTGTATCTGTGTGGAATGTCTTCTATTCTAGACTTCCCTAACCATCGTGCTAGCACGAGTTGCCGGTTTGTGTGATGTGTGATATGTGCGCTGTAGGTCTTTGCCTCCAAGGATGGCAAGTTTCCTGATGACAAGTACCCAAGAGTGCTTAGAATGCAGGTAATGTGCCATGCTCTCTTGCCTAAGGCTCTGCTAACTCTTTTTGTCCTTCTTTTGTTGTATTCTCTCTCCATCCCTCTCTCTCTTTCTCTCTCCCCCCTTCCTTCCTCCCTCCCTCCCTCCCTCCCATTCTCGCTCTCTCCTTTTCTCTCTATCTTTCTAAACATGTTTTGCTTTTGCTGTGGCTGTTCTCCTTTTCGGCACAACGTGTATCAGCGTTTCAACTGGAGTGAAATCTGCATGCTGCCTTGGTGTCTTGGTAGACGGGTTGCTAGTCTGGTCTGCCCCTGGAGGAGCAGGAGTCAAAAAATTAAATGCTGTGCTATGAACTATTCACAAGGTTGAGGGAAAGAGACAAACGGGAAAAGTCTGAAGAAAAAAATTGACTGTCACCACCAGGACTCGAACCAGGGACCCTCGCTTGTAGCCAGCGATGCTCTACCACTAAGCAATCGTGTAACCATCAGCCAAGCAGCGACCCGTTTAACATTTTCTTCAGACTTCGACTTTAAACACTATTGTCTTGTTTCGCTGACTGGTGCACTTCTACAGGTGTCAATGAAGCATGCAAATGGCTTGACACTCGTTGGTACTGACGAAAGCTGGACATGGCAGGAGACACCGATTATCTACGACTCTATGTACAATGGAGAGACGTACAGTAAGGCAGAGGAGCTCAATCTGAATGTTTTTCAACCTTACATGTGTGTTTGTGTGTGTGTGTGTGTGTGTGTGTGTGTGTGTGTGTGTGTGTGTGTGTGTGTGTGTGTGTGTGTGTGTGTGTGTGTGTGTGTGTGTGTGTGTGTGTGTGTGTGTGTGTGTGTGTGTGTGTGTGTGTGTGTGTGTGTGTGTGTGTGTGTGTGTGTGTGTGTGTGTGTGTGTGTGTGTGTGTGTGTGTGTGTGTGTGTGTGTGTGTGTGTGTGTGTGTGTGTGTGTGTGTGTGTGTGTGTGTGTGTGTGTGTGTGTGTGTGTGTGTGTGTGTGTGTGTGTGTGTGTGTGTGTGTGTGTGTGTGTGTGTACATGTGTGCGCGTGTGCGCGCGCTAGTGTGCACGTGCATGTGTGAGTGCATGTGTGTGTGCGGGCTGCATGCGTGGGTGTGCATGCATTTTGCATTCTGGACCAATGATGAATGGTTGCAAGTCTTACAAATTGTAGTCTCGGGTCAAGAAGACTGCTGTGAGTGGAGGTTAAAAAGTCGGCGCGGAGACAAGAAACCTAATATCGATGAAAGTAAAGCGAGCGCACTCACACCACGAGAACAATGGAACAATATGACCGTTATGATTTGAACGTCGTTTTCATGTGATCATCATCAGAAATTGTAATCACGCTGAGAGTTGCACAACCAAGGAAGTGGGGTATGAGTGTCGGCTCACTTTGCTTTCATCGATATGACGATGTTTGATAAATATGGTGGTAAAGACACACCTGGCAATATCAACCATACGTACAGCTGCAGTGGTGTTTTCAACTTGACATGATGATGTGACTAGCTATGGGTGGAGGTGCTAGGCCGCAATGAGTATGGCTAGTGCACCGTGACAGTTCACTTTTCCCGTGTTCATTGTGCTTCTAGATGCATCTCTGAAAGACCTTCCACAGCCGCTGAGAAACGTGAGTGAAATCATTGGAGTTGAGCATGTACCTCGACTTAGGCCTCAGCCTTTGGGGAATCCATAAATAAATAAATTTAAAAAATGCCACTGCTGCCCACAAATAGAGGTCCTACCGGTAGGACCCAAGATATCGCTCTGCAAAAGTGCCTCCAATTAAGAAGAATTTTCTAAGAACATTGCTGAGATGAAGTCTTTGTAAGTCAAAGCAATGGCACAAGAGGTAAGGCTATGTCCAGTGCATTGTATATGTGCAGTTTTAGTCATTTTCGAAATGGTTGCACATGCTATGGTCGGAGCGCTAGCAGCTATGTCAGACGTGAATTTTAAGCATGGCATATTGATCATGGTGAGGAGTCCCGGCATGTCTCAGCTTGCCCTGGAGGAGGTGGAGGAGTAGGTGGGGGTGGTGGTGGTCTATCCGAGGATTCCCGTTGGTGGTCTGACCAGCCGATATATTGTACTGGTGGACTTGTGCAACGAGAAACATGCTTCCAACCAGTACATGTACTTAGAATACAGCTCACTCTTGTTATCTCCCTGCCCAGTGATCATGTCAATGTTACTAGTTCTTACTAACTAAGTAAAAGTGGGGAGGCTTCCTGCAGTTTCGTAAACAGTTAAGTAGTAGAGCCCACACGCTCTCTTCCATTCACACTGCAACAGTTCAACTCATTTCACAATAATACAACGTTTCGGCAAATTGCCTTCATCAGGTTCACAATGATGTGCAAGCTCCCAAACCAGCATTGATAAAGGCCGTTGGAGAGACAGAACGATCACTAGAGACCCGTCTAAAGGAACATAATGGAGAAGCACTTTGAAGGACTCGTGACAAGCCTTGGGGTGACCACATGAGAAGCAAGCATTCGCGCAGGAGATTGAGGCTGCGAGATAGCGCCTTCACAGCAGTATCAGTCCTCGCTCGAGAAGGCGACTGAGCTAGCAGGAAATTGAGGGAGGCTGTGGAGATCAGAAATTTGGCTCCAAAGATAAATGCTAGCGCTGGGTGGTCATTGCTGTAATTTGTATCGCCACTCGTTTAGTGTCTGATTATCATGACATCGACGCTGAATAATGTGTTGTTTTGGTTTTACCTCAGCTGTAGTCCCCTCCACTGATAGTCGATGTTAGCGCTAGTATTAGCTGAACTCTTTTTCGCGCTGCTTCTCACACCCTCTTACTGACAGGGGAGTTGTTGGCCTTTATCAATGCTGGTTTGGGAGCTTGCGCATCATTGTGAACTTGATGAAGGCAATTTGCCGAAACGTTGTAATATTGTGAAATGAGTTGAACTGTTGCAGTGTGAATGGAAGAGAGCGTGTGGGCTCTACTACTTAAAGGGGAACTCCACGAAAAAATGAAAATTTGATAGCCTGTAGAGTTTCGGGCGCTGAGTCGAATGGTCTTGGTCCGAAGTCTCTACGAGAAAGCGTTCTTGAGATATTTCAATTTTAGCCACGCCCCATACCAATGTACGTGTGACGTCATTGTGGCATGGTGCGAAAATACTTGGATTTTGAATCTCACTTTCTTCAGGACGAAAGTCACTTCAGAAAGTAGCTTGCCAAGTCGCCTGAGCCGCTGCAATGCCAAATTGTTGTGTTGTTGATTGTGCCAGTATCACATCATCCTCCTGGGGTTAGTTTTCTCAGATTCCCAAAGGATGGAGACCTGGCAAAGCGCCGAGATGTTGCAATGCGTCGTGAAAATTTCAAGCCTATTTTCGCAGCACGAGCTATGTTTGCTCGCTGCATTTATGATCCAGAGGGACTTGAGAGCTGAGTTTTGACGAGTACGCCGTCCAGGAAAGCCCTCATCAGTGTACCAGTGCCCTCCGAACCGTGAGCCTCCAGCAAAGCGAACTCAACAAGCTGCAACTGAGAAAGCAGGGCGAGATACGTCCCATCAGGATCAGAAGAGTACATCACACCATCAACTCCGACTGCAGCTAGCTGATGAACGATATTACCCCAGTAACTTTGCGCATACCAGTACTCAAACTGTGCACATCTGTCATCAACTGGGACGCAAACAGACAGACCCCCAGCAAGTACGACGGTTACAGAACTGTTTGCTTGCGATGTGCAGGCAGCATGCACGACGAACTGTCTCACCAATCCTGCCAAACTGAACCAGTGTAAGTTGATTGCGTGGATATGTCTCTATTTATAACAGCTACCCTACTTCTAGGCATGGTTGCATGAATACCATATCACTCAGAGCAGTTGTTAGAAGTCTGGACAGCCTAGGAATAGTGCAAGCAAAGTGAAACAAAAAATTATTACACTCCGAGTTCCACGCTTGCGGGATCACCAGGCCAAAAAAATCCAATTTCGAACAAGGAATGGGTTCTGGTTGTATGCGAAAGAAAAGTAAGTGAAGACCTATTGTGCAAGGAATACAGTGGGAACTACACATATTATACACATGCACTCACACCATGCGCTTGCGCCTAAGGATAGTACATATGCTGTAGTAGTGGTGTACTTAGTGAAATGACTATGTGTACATCTAATGATGCCGCCATTCCACGCCAGAAGACAACAAACATCTGCTGAACATTTTTGCTCCCGTCTCTTATGGGCAACACAGGGAATGAAACGAACAATGCAATTGAGAACAAGAGTCGTCCTGTACGGTGAAGTTTCCATTTTCTCATACAGCAGTATATTGTCTAAGCAAGTGTTTTCTCCTCATTCTTTTTGCCATGCAGGTATATCACAGTGTCCTGCCAAACTACATTCTCAAACGCATTCGTTTCTCAATTCTGGGGATGATTGGACACGCACATCTCGCAGCTCTTGACGACGTCAATGTCAACCGTCTCCACAGCACAACCAAAAAGACCAATAATTATTTTCAAAACGAAACTCCGTCAAACCCACCCACCCACAAACGAAAACATTTCGTTTTGAAAATATTATTGGTAACCTTGGACGGCCCCTAAAGAAGACTGGTCAAATAGAAATTATACGACAGAAAGAGCTATGAGTATGTTGACAAGCTCATGTGTGAGGTGGTAGCGGTTGCAAATGGCAACCTCGATGTTCCTGCCTTGGAGAAGCGAGTTTCCCTGCCAAATTCCAGGTAGAAGCCTCCTGAGAAGGCTGAGGTGGTGCAGAATTTGGATATCTTTGCCTGATGGTATTCACAACGCAGGCTGGAAGACGACAACGAACGTGCTTGCCCAATTTGCCGTGTACATAGTGTGTACTGCCTGTGTGCCGCATAGCGTAGAGATCTACACAAACACAGAATGTCATATGGAATGTGTATGATGAGTGCTTCGTGCTTGAACATACCACATTGCTGTACCGTAATAATTATTAAAGTCAAATACTCATTTACTCTACATATGCGCTGTATTGCACCTACCGGTACCTACCTGCACTTTCAGTGCGCGCGCCATACTAATTTAGTGTCCACTGGTACAAAGATGGAGGGTCTTGTAGAATTTACCATAATTGCTGATTTCAAATTGAATTCCAATGATCTGGGGGATGAATACTGATTAGGACGCGTTCGATTGCCTACTAGTACAGAGATGTCTTGGTCAGAAAGTACAGATTTCTTACTCTCCTGCCAGAATTTGTGCATTATTTTGGTGTACACTTTCTTGACCCCACGCTTGTACGTTGCATGCCATGGTATACTAGAAAACGAGTTTATTGACAAAGTCTATCGCTTGAAACGATAAAGTATGGGTTCGGGTGTGATCAAATGCACCCATGGTGCTGATAAACTGTGTGCAGTGCTCTCTTCACCAACAGAACACTACCTACCATACTTTGTAGATCTCGTACCAATCCAAGGGAAAATGACAAAGACAAATGTGAGTCATGCATGAAAACTTGTGATAGCACTATAGTACAGAACAACGTTGTTCGTGCTATGCCTGACAACAATAACTGACAACAATAAGTTACACACAAAACATTACGCGCATCGATCCTCACAAGATAAGTCAAGACATACTCGGAGCAAAGAGAAATTTGTTTGTGTCATGCATGAAACTTGTGATAACTACCACTAGTACAATGTCTTTCTTGTGCGACGCCTGCTGTAGTGCGCCTGACAACAATAAATTTCCCCAAAAAAATAAGAATACTGAAGTGTATCATTTTTTTTTCTTTTTTTTCTACAAAATCCACATATCTCCAGACACTGGGGTGAATGATGGAGTGTGGTGGTGGGGCCCATTAAGCTCCGCCGACCAGAGGTCTCGGCTTCATAGCTCCATGGACGCACCAAAGGGATATTGGGTAGGGAGGATTAATTGAAAAAGAAAACAGAAGAAAGAAAATGGAAAGATTGTATTGCTCAGTGAGCAAAAGAATAAGTTGAGTATTGATGTGGACGCTGTTAGACTTTTAAATTCAAGAGGAGACTATCTGCGAGGAGAGATTACATGTATGTCCAAGCAGGGTAGGACACTGTACCCTCTTACTCGCGTATGCTATGAGTGGCCCAGTGCCAGTTCGTTCTGAGGAGATGGTGATAAGCTGCTGTCTTGAACTTTTGGATGTTCTTTGGGTGAAATGGGTGGGGAATGATAGAGGTAGGCAGCTGGTTCCAAATTGGGATGACGGGGTGGGGAAAGGCTCGGCTCACATTGTTCCGGGAATTGGCAGGAAGAACATTCTGTAACTGATGGGGATGCGCGGTGGACAGTCGTACAGCCTGGCGGGTGAGGCGTGTGGTCCTGGGTTGGTGTGTCGGGGGTGGAGCCATTCTCGAGAGAAGAGCGGGAGAATTATCGCAAAGGGCTTTATACAGGAGGCAGAGGGCAGCGATGGTGCGGCGAATTATGAGGCTAGGAAGCCAGCATTGCGGATGTATTGCCTTGATGGCTTGCTCCTGCACCCAGTCCAGCCGATTCAAGTGGGAAGGAGCTGCCCCCATCCAGACGATTGGGCAGTACTCCATAACCGGCCGGACAAAGGCTTTGTAGGCTCGAAGCCGGGCAGGAATAGTCAGCAAGTGAAATGCCTTGCGCAAGGCTCCAAGTATCTGCGTTGCTCGGACTACAACAGCTCGGATATGCTGGCTGAATTTTAGCTGATGGTCAAACGTGACGCCGAGTACTTTGATGGAGGGCTGCTCCTCGACAGGAGTTCTATTGAAGACAATGGGGGGTATTGGCCAGTCCCGACGATGGTGGGAAATTGTAAGGGCCTGAGATTTGGCTGGCTCGAACTGCACTTTCCAATCCGAGCCCCAACCGGATACTAGGTCGACAGCAGCCTGGAGTACTCTAGCGTTGTCAGGAACAGCACCGAGCGTTGCAATTTCGGCGTATAGGGTTGTGTCGTCGGCGAATGAGGCAAGGTTGGAGCCGATTGGGAGGTGGTCTTCCAGGTCGTTGACGTAGACCAAGAATAAGGTGGGGCCCAGGATACTGCCCTGTGGCACCCCAGCCTTAACTGGGCGTCTGGCTGATGTCTGGCCGGAGATGAGGACTTGAAGTGTGCGGTTGCAGAGGTAGTCTTGGAGCCACCGATGCAGGTCTCCCGAGATGCCATACACTCTAGCCTTGTGCAACACACCAGTGTGAAACACTCGGTCAAATGCTCCAGCAATGTCGATGGCCAGCACTCGAGAAGCTCCTTTATCTCCGGCAGTGTGCACCCACTGGTGGTGGAGAGCAGTCAGCAGGTCTGCTGCACTGTGGCCGCGACGGAAGCCAAATTGCCATTCTGACAGGACATGATTCGTCTCCATGAAGTTGCTCATTACCCTGTTGACTATGGTCTCCACAACTTTGGAGAGGATGCTCAGTAACGACACTGGTCGATAGTTTGATGGCGACGATTTAGACTGGCGCTTGTGGACTGGAACTACGTTTGCAACCTTCCACTGTTGTGGCTGAATGCCGGAGCGAAGACAGCATGTAAATAGTTTTGAAAGCGGCCGTGCCAATTCTGCAGAGCAAGCTTTCAAGACGCGGGCAGGTATCCCATCTGGACCAGTGGCCTTGGTGGGGTTGAGCTGGCGGAGAGTTCGCTCGACTGTGGTCTCACGAAACCGGACGGTGCAGAGGTTGCGATCAGTACGTGGTCGGACGTGAGGAAATGGAGCGGATAGGTCGTCTGCCCCTAAGCTGCATTTGTTGGCGAAGTGTTCGGCCATGCACTCTGCTTTGCTGCGGTTGGTGTCGTGCTCCGTACCATCGGTGCTGCGGAGAGTAGGTATTGATGGGCTGTTTCCGTGGCCAGAGGCCTTCTTGATGGTTCGCCACCATTCACCAGTCGCCATACAACCAGAGGCTAACTTCTGTGCCAGGCTTGCTGTGAATGCCTGCTTGGCAGTTGCCAGGCAATGGTTAGCTGAGTGCTTGGCGACATTGTAACGGGCTTGCAGCTGGGCACTTGACCGGTCGGCGCAGAGTCTCCTCCATGCTCTTTGTTTCTGTGCTACAGCCTCAGTGCATTCCGGTGTCCACCAAGAGGGGTTAGATGGTTTCATGCACAACTGCTTAGACGGTATGTATCGGCGCATTCCTTCCAGAATATTCTGGGTCAAGTGCATACACATTGCATCAGGATCATCACTGACAGTGGACTGCCAATCTGTTGTTCTAAAGAAGTGGCGGAGTCTGTCCCAGTCTGCGCGTTGGTAACGCCAGACAGTTCTGGTCACTGGTGGTTCCTCTGCCGTGCTTACATGAAAGTCAGCTAGGACACAGGCATGGTCAGAGTTTCCCAGAGGTGCTAAGGTATTGACTGTCGCATCTCCCGGTAGGTGAGTCATTATTAAGTCGAGTGGGTTAAGGCCCCTGGTGGGCTCATGCACGTGCTGCTCCAAGCAGTGAAACGCACACATGTCTTCAGTGTACACACCTGCATGAGTTGTCTTGGTGCTGCCGAGCCAATCCACGTTGTGTACGTTAAAATCTCCAGCCAATACCACATATTGACAAGATTTACGGGCCAGGTCTATGCCAGCACTGATGGCTTCAAGGGTACTGATGTCATTGTCGTGGCAGGAGCCAGAGCGATATGCAGCACACACAGCCACTGACTTCTTATCTACAGTTCTGACACTCGGCCATATTAGCTCCTCATTCCCGACCTGGATGTCATCGAGTTCTCGGAGGGCCAGACTGGCTTTAACCCAAACCGCAACTCCTCCTCCATGAGCTGTTCGATCCTTCCGCAGTGGGGAGTAGTACCCAGGCAAGGACAGTTCGGAATCAGTAGCCTTCTCAGGGGTTAGCTTGCTCTCTGTGACAATGGCAATGTCAGGTTGGTGAACGTGTACAGCATGGTGGAAGTCACCAAGTTTACTCAGTAGTCCAAATGTGTTCGTCAGCAGGATCCGAAAGGATCTAATTGGAGCTTTGAGCTTGAGTGTCGGAGGACTCGGAGAGAGCGTCACTGTGTGAGCCGGACAAAGTGTCCCCCCTTGGAGCGTCACTGAGAGTGTCACTGTGTGAGCCGGACAAGGTGTCCCCCTTCGGACGCTCACGGTGGCGCCAAACCCGCGCGTACAGTGGGCGAGGCCAAAAGTTTGGAGCAGTGGCGATTCCAAGGTCAGTCGCATCGATCATCAAGCGGGCAGACACTTTCCCATCGTCTGTGGTGTGTATACTGCACTGGTGAACCTTCACCGGTTTGTTCACTGCTGCAGAGCGTTGCTCAGTGAATTCCTTGACACTTTCTTCACTGCTATGTGAGTTCAAATTGCCCACATAGATTACGGCTTTCTTCACTCTGTGAGGTTCGTTTGATACCAGTTTCCACGTGTCGTCCGTGATTGGCTCTAGCTTCAGTGGCTTGGGCTTGACAGTGGGCCGCTCAATTGCCTGGGACTTGTCCTCATCCTCGGTTGACGTTTCATGGTCACTGGCAGGGTCACCCACGCTACGGGAAGTGCTACGGTGTTCGTCTGCATCAGTGGTACACGTGGCAGCCTGGCCTGCGCGAGTACGGGTACGCTTGCTGGTCCTTCCCGCTGTACTCTCCATCGTAGATCTACGCTGGCTGTGCTGGTTGTGGGCAACTGCTGGAGGAGTCAGGGGAGAAGCACTTGCTGCGACAATGGCGGACTCCCTGAGGGCGGCAACCTCCTCGTTCAGGCCTGCAATTTGCCTCGACAAATCATCGATCCTATTCTTTAGTCGTGTCTCGCGGTCTGCGGACTCCGTCACAAATGTTGCCAGCGTCTTTACTACGTCTAAAGTCGAAGACTCGATCCCGGGGAGGGAGCACAACAATTTTACCTCCGAATCCGTCAGCCCGCGAACGGCAGCTTTTGCTGGAGGCATGGCGGAGGTGGGCCAAAGCTATCCGATGTCTACCTAGTTTCCTACTACTACTACTACTACTATACCTAATGTTTGAAACCAGGCCGGCCTGATGCCGGTTTCCTGGCGAGAAACTGTGGGAGCGTCAGAGCGCGAAAACCTGCACCCTGCTCCAAAGTTTGAATACAACTTCGTATCATGCTGATTTGCGCTCCTCACAAGACAAGTCAAGGCAAACTAATTGAGGCTTACCTAATGTCAGACTCTTCTGTCACTGGCATTGGCGGCTTCTGCATGTCGAGATAACCTCGAAGAGCAGTGATGGGCACAGCCTAATGCAAGGATACGATCTCGTAATCTGCGAGGTCCGCTACGCAAGAAACCTTGGGCCGTCTTGTCGACAACAACGGCAGCATCCTACCAGCAAAATCATTCCAGCAGGCTGGGCATGGCTATACACTTTTGTCCACGCTCGCACCAGTCGGAGTCCCAAACGAATCGAGATTCTGGTGGCCAAGCTACTCGTCTTCTGTCGGACGCAGCTGCTGAAGCATCTTCTTCCTCAACATTTGTTACACGCGATGGCAGCTCCTCAGCAGAGTATCTGGGCTCCCTGCCCCAACCATACGCGGCGGTGGGCTGTTGGTCGTCCTCACTGGCCTCAGCATCGCTGCCTTCATTGCTGGGGACAGAGGATTGTTCGGAATCGCCCATCTTCCCTTGAAATACCAACTAAAATTAGTGCTTGTAGATTGGCGAAGAGAAACGACTTTGCCACAATGACGTAGGCAGCCCGTGATGATGTAACCAAATGGCCGCATGACGTCAGGGCGCGGCCCCCGTTTTTGCAATTTCAAAGTGAAATATCTCAAGAACGCTTCGTCGTAGAGGCTTCGGACCAGGACCATTCGACTCAGCGCCCGAAACTCTACAGGCTATCAAAGTTTCATTTTTTCGTGGAGTTCCCCTTTAACTGTTCTTAATAACTGTTCACCTAAGCAACCATATTTCGTCCTCCATTTTTTGCCCATGATTACATTGGCTCACCATCCGAGTTCAGAAATGTTCTGTGTGTTTGCTATACTGTTCAGGCATCAATGGTGACAGGTCCAGCGGGTGACATGATTGTCTCGCAGATACCACAAATCTTGGTAGGTACCCACTGTGCGATAAATGTTGTCGCTAGGGTTCGTTTGGAATGATCTTGGGGCTCGGGCAGAGTGTGGATGAGATTGTGTTGATGTGTTACAGCATTTGTCCACTCCTAAGTGTGTAACAACTGGCAGGCAAAAACACTCCTGTGCGTTCTTGTGCACAGACATAGTATTCTGTAGTCTTCGTCTGCCCAGTAATAATTTTCGGGTTTTGTGTTTGCGTCTGCTTCTGTGCACAGACTAACCGAACCGTTAAGCCGGTGAACATTTCGCAACCCCAGGTAAGCCCAGGCGCACAACTCCAAACGAATACGATGACATTTGTATAGCTCCACCAATTGGGAAGTTTCTATTGCCCAGGCATTGTCTAATGATGTGCATGCATGAAGTCTGCGTGTGTGTGTGTGTGTGTGTGTGTGTGTAAAAAATGAAAAAGACCAAAAAGTAGGGATTCACTGGCCAGTAAAGCCACTTCATAGCTGTATGGTGTAGACCAGGCTGAATAGTGGTGCTCAATTCTTCAGCCTTGCAAGCTGTTGAATGGTGCAATCCCAGCACAAGCTGCTATGGCTTCTGCTGTAGCATCGCTATCATCGCCTCTGGCGATGGGCGTCCAATGGTCCAATGGTCCAATGGTGTGTGTGTGTGTGTGTGTGTGTGTGTGCGTGCGTGCGTGCGTGCGTGTGTGCGTGTGTGTGTTGTCTGTTGTCTGTCAGCTCAGGAGAATGTGTGGGTTGTGGACTTTGGAGAGAACCTTTCTGGTCGTGTCAAGGTCTCCATCAAGAATGCATACTCATACGTCAACGTTCCCGTGACTTTCCAGTAAGCTAAGATTGTAACAAAATGATTTTTTACAAGATGGTCGTAACAAAAACATAAATAAATGCACGGGTTTCGCGTACTGGGCGGGTCAAGAACCGTCTTCCCGCTTCCACGGGATGCCACTACCCCATGGTCATGGTTGTTACAACTCTGGCAAAATATTTAGGAGCAACACTGTGTTGATCGAGAACATGGCCAACCTGCCTAGAACCTGGAGGAAGTCTACAAATCTTCTTTCTTTTTTTAAGGCTCCCCTTGGGTACAGGATTTGGGAATTGAATGAAACTAATCTGTGGAGCCCGATGATCCGAGCGTTCATCACTGAACATCAGGTTGAGGGATTGTAAAGGGAAATAGTCTGAAGAAAGAAGTGGACGGTCATCGCCAGGACTCGAACCAAAGACTTTAGCTATAGTACTTTGCTATAGTCTTTGGTTCGGTGAGAATTTTGTTTTGTATGCAAGATGCTGCTGCCTTACGACACATGCGGCGCCCCTACGACCAGAATGGTTACAGTATGGGTTGTACATACATGCAAGTGTTGTATTTGTACTACTCCGGAGGATGCACCGTTGCCTGATGATTGCGAAAGCATGAAACTTTAAATAGCCGGGCAAACAACTTACACAAAACAAGCCTTGAATACCCTTGTTGTTCAGTATATGTACTACACAGTTTTCTATCATAGTATGTGTTGGAAATGCCCGGGTTGTTGCTGTTGTTTCACCTAACCAAGAACCTGCATAACCACTTTAGCTGTGTATCTTGGTCCGTGCCCCATTCCCCGGTCTACTGGGCTCTGCTATGTGCGGTGATGGATGAATGTCCGTGTGCATGGAGAAAGCTCATGGCGTGGTTCTTTGGCGTGTTTCCTAAACTTGCAGCTATGCAGAGATTCTCATGCACGAACCATACGGGAGCCCCATTGGTCTGCCCTACTTTGGCAATCTGCGCGGAGCCAAGGCCACAGATACCTACATCATCAACGGAAAGGACGAGAATCCAGAGGTATGCCGGGGCAGTGTTTTGGCGAGTAGGCGGCTGATTGTTTCCATTAAGGCAGATCACAGGATGACTGTAACCTGCTCTTTTGAACTAGACAAAGCTACACTCCTGCTTTCAACCCCTTCTCGTGACTTCACCATTTTCCATAAGAGTTTGTGGTGCAACATACAAAGGCATAACCGGCCATACCGAACAATGAACAAGACATGCTCATGAGCGTGACTTCTAGATTGGACTACTCACACATATAAGTACATACTTTAGCCATATCAACACAAGCCTGCAAGACTGAGCATCCACACCATGCACATAGACACGTATAGAAATGTCCTAATCCAATCATAGTCTGAGGTTCCATGGATCTGCTCTCATAGACCACCAATAGGCTCAGTTGTGGTTGGCTAATGTTGTTCCTTTGTTGCTATTTCTTCAGCTGTTTTTTTTTGTGCATTTGAAAATCTCAATGAAATCATCCGCATACCCTCTATAATGAAGACTTGCAAATGATGACATAATGATGACATAATGATGGCATAATGATGACATAATCTTCAGACCTACAGTGATCATTACGCTGCACACTTTCAACCTCACGAATACCGTAAACTCGCGAATACCGACAACTCGCGAATACCGACAACTCGCGAATACCGACAACTCGCGAATACCGACAGCTCGCGAATACCGACAGCTCGCGAATACCGACAGCTCGCGAATACCGACAGCTCGCGAATACCGACAGCTCACGAATACCGACAGCTCGCGAATACCGACAGCTCGCGAATACCGACAGCTCGCGAATACCGACAGCTCGCGAATACCGACAGCTCGCGAATACCGACAGCTCGCGAATACCGACAGCTCGCGAATACCGACAGCTCGCGAATACCGACAGCTCGCGAATACCGACAGCTCGCGAATACCGACAGCTCGCGAAGAACGACAGCTCGCGAAGAACGACAGCTCGCGAATACCGACAGCTCGCGGACAGCTCGCGAATACCGACAGCTCGCGAATACCGACAGCTCGCGAATACCGACAGCTCGCGAAGAACGACAGCTCGTGGAGAACGACAGCTCGCGGAGAACGACAGCTCGCGAAGAACGACAGCTCGCGAAGAACGACAGCTCGCGAAGAACGACAGCTCGCGAAGAACGACAGCTCGCGAAGAACGACAGCTCGCGAAGAACGACAGCTCGCGAAGAACGACAGCTCGCGAAGAACGACAGCTCGCGAAGAACGACAGCTCGCGAAGAACGACAGCTCGCGAAGAACGACAGCTCGCGAAGAACGACAGCTCGCGAAGAACGACAGCTCGCGAATACCGACAGCTCGCGAATACCGACAGCTCGCGAATACCGACAGCTCGCGAATACCGACAGCTCGCGAAGAACGACAGCTCGCGAAGAACGACAGCTCGCGAAGAACGACAGCTCGCGAAGAACGACAACTCGCGAAGAACGACAACTCGCGAAGACGACAACTCGCGAGGGACGACAACTCGCGAGGAACGACAACTCGCGAAGAACGACACTTTTCTCGTGCATGATCGCTGGGTATTACTCTCAAGGTTGACTGTGCATTGTGCTCCATTGTGATCAGTTGTGATCAATCAAAGGTATGTGTATGTGTGTGTGTGTGCGTGCGTGCGTGCGTGTGTGTGCATCCTGCAGGTGTATGAGCCATCGTTCACCTACCATGGCTTCCGCTATGTGCAGATCACTGGATGGCCTGGCCTAGTCAATGTAAGCACACCCCCCCCCCCCCCCCCCCCTCTCCTCCTGCCCGATTGTGTTATGAGTGATGTGAGCGGCTTCTGAGTGTGCTCAGTTCACTTCTATCTTGGCCCATTCATCTGATGCTGATAGGAGATTGTAGTTCACTTACAAGGCATAGAACATGCCAGGACACACATGCATGTGTGTGATGGTTGCTTCCTGAGTCATAGCACCATCTCCACACCGGCTTGACAACCCTATTTAGCTCAGCCTAGGTCAGGAGTGTTTGCCGTCTTCAGAAATCACAAACGTCCAGGTTTACGGCTTTGTGACAATACATTCAAACTTCTTGTTAAGACTTTGTGTGTGCTCATCCGCCCCGGATAGCTGGCACTGCCAATGTATATTGGCCTTCAACCATGCTGTCTACGGGTTCTGTTCAAGAGAAGATTTTCACCTGTGCGTGATATAGTCTACTGGTCTCGATCATGGTGTATTTACTGTATTCCTTGTTTCGATTTTGTCATGACAGGAGGACGACATCACAATGAATCACTTCTTCACCTCGTTGAAACGTTCCGGCACATTCAACACATCTAGCAAGACCATGAATGCCATACAGGTGAGCATTCCGTGTGCAGTGTGTATGTGCATGTGTGTGTAGGGGGGGGGGGGGGGGGGGGGGGGGGATGACTGCACCCATTGTGTAAGAAAGTACCACTCCCTACTAAATACACAGTGTGTTGGGGAAGTACCCTTCATCAGTTGGGCTTGGAAGTGCGCGAGCTCGACCATTGCATTGCGAGCAACCAACTTTCATATTATTATTGCCGGTGTTGCCACCGCTACTATGTTCCACGAGAGGTATTTTATTGACCAACACCGTTTGAAATGCAGGTGGGTCCAGGGAAATGTTTTTTTTGTGAATGCTCACCGCAGTGTCTGTGTGTGGGTTTTGTGTTTGTGTGCATTATGTTTGTCTGTGTGTGTGTGTGTGTGTGTGTGTGTGTGTGTGTGTGTGTGTGTGTGTGTGTGTGTGTGTGTGTGTGTGTCTGTGTCTGTGTCTGTGTCTGTATGTGTGTGTGTGTCTGTGTATGTGTGTGTGTGTGTGTGTGTGTGTGTGTGTGTGTGTGTGTGTGTGTGTGTGTGTGTGTGTGTGCGTGTGTGTGTCTGTGTCTGTGTTTCTGCGTGCATATGTTGTTCCTGTGTGATGTGATGGCGGCTGCTTCATTGAACTGTGTCAGCGTAATGTTTGGAGCGGCCAGGAGTCTAATGCTATGAGTGTATTGACCGACTGTGATCAGCGTGATGAGAGACTCGGATGGTACGTTGAATGTGTGCACATATATGCACACCTACACACATTGCAAAATCACAAATGTACATCCGAACATGCATGAACACATATATTCTCTCTCTCTCTCTTTCTGTCTCTCTTCTCTCTCTCTCTCTCTCTCTCTCTCTCTCTCTCTCTCTCTCTCTCTCTCTCTCTCTCTCTCTCTCTCTCTCTCTCTCTCTCTCTCTCTCTCTCTCTCTCTCTCTCTCTCTCTCTCTCTCTCTCTCTCTCTCTCTCTCTCTCTCTCTCTCTCTCTCTCTCTCTCTCTCTCTCTCTCGTGCAAACCCACGCGCACACACACACACACACACACACACACACACACACACACACACACGCGCGCGCGCGCGCGCAGCTTACGGGAAAGCAGGCAGAACACTGTTTATGGGATTCATAAGCATACAGGTGCAAAGGTCAAACACATCAAGAAACACCAAAGAACACAGGTTCGCCGTTATTCTCAGCATCTGGCTACGGAAGCCATAACCATCACATGAGTCCCACATCCTTTGTACGTACTGTGATAAGACCTATACCCTCGCTCAGTGCGGCTAATAAGCCCATTGCGTAATGACGTAATTTGTACCATACGCACCCCACACAGCCACCTGGGCATGGTTGTCTGGGGTGTTGAACAGTGCATTGCTGATCGCAGTGTACTCGCATGAATTACTCATACCTTCCATATTTGACAATGCGCAATGGGCTTATCTCCGGTGCACGGGTGTATGGATACATATGAATATGCACCTTTCGTCTCCTCACTGCAGTCATAGGTATTTGCAGTCTTACGGTGACCCAGGTGATGCATTAATAAATAGATGTTGTTCTTGAGGTTATGCGAATGATATCAAGGTGGTGAACTAGTAGAACAGCTAATGGGTGCTAAGCATACAGGGTGAGTCAGCTGAACCGCTAATGGGCGATGTGTATACAGCGTTAGTCGCTAATGCAGTGCTGTGCCACGACTTTGCCCAAGCATCTGAACTTATGATGTAATCGTACAACCTCTATAATAAGTATCTCCAATACTAAGTACACATTCCTGTAGCTCAAGGAGGCACATCTTATCAGACATGCACTGTATGTAATGACATGTGCATGACTCTTGTTGTCTTTGTCCTTGCCTTCGCTAGGATGGGTGATGCTGGCCTGTCATCGGATTCCTACTCGCTAAACTTTGACATGTCTGCATTCTTCCCCAACATGCTGAGGAACATTGAGATTGAGCAGGTAAGAGTATTGTCCCGTGGTTGTTCCTGTGTGAGCACCTTAGTTCCTTGGGACCAGAGCCTCTCCAGGATGTAAGTCGTACTCATCCCCTCTGGGCCTCTGTCTCGCCCATCTCGGGGGCAAAATGCTACATTCTACGCTATATTATTGTATGAAAAGGAATGTTCGGGCGGGGGAGGGCTTCTACGCTGGAGGAAAGATTTAGCTCTTTTTCGTGGACAAAAGTACAGCTTTGACCCGATACTATAGCTCTGATAATGCATGCCTCTTGGCTTATGTGTATCCCTGGTACCATATTTTTGGAATTTATCAACTTTCTTTTGGCACACGCTGCAGACGAATCCCACTTGTAAGGACATTGCTTCCCTATATGAAATTCAAATCCATTATTTTACCTGTCTTAGTGCAATCTTAATCAAAATGAAGCTCTCGTGCCCAATTCCCAGATATCAATTGTTTTCAGCTTGCTCCCTTTAAAGCTCCGAAGTGCAACTCACCAGCATGTGCTCTATGTTGTATGTACATGTGTAGACTGAGGATGGAGCTATTCCGGACATTGTGCCGTGGGTGCGGGGAGGGGGTAGACCGGGCGACCCCTCGTGGAGGTAGGCACATTGACAATCATATCATTCTGTTCTTTGGTTTTGTCTTTTTTTGCTGCAACGCTGTGCTTCGTGGTGGTGTGAGTGTGTGTGTGTGTGCGTGCGTGCGTGTGTGCGTGTGTGTGTGTGTGCGTGTGTGTGTGTGCGTGTGTGTGTCTGTATGTGTGTCGCTGTCGGTGTGCCTGTGTGCATGTGTCCGTGTGTGTATGTGTTGTACTGGGCTCGCTGGTATATTTCAAACATTGCACCATGACTCGAAGGGAGATGATGGGAGTATACCGGATGTTGTACCGTTTGTGCGGTATGGCGGTAGACCAGCTGATCCGTCTTGGAGGTAATTTCCACACGGCCCTCATTTATTTGCATACATACATGTACCGTAAAGTACCGTTGATCCGCCTCCTCTCTAATTCCCGCCCCCTGTCGATTTTCTACTTGTGAAGCGACTTTGGCGTATACAACGAAAATACGCTGTTGAACCGACACATGCACTGCTGTACACAATACTTGCCAATCCAGGATGAAAATGTGCACAATCCAGCACATCGAGTCTGATCATCTACGTTGTTGTACATCGTACTGCACTTGACAGCCTTGATCTATTTCCCGTCCCCTGCCGAAAACCCAACTGGAAAGCGACATGGCGTGGGGGCCGGATCAACGGTACTTTACGGTACATGCTTTTCTAATGTTTATGTGTATGCACATGCAGGTGTTGTGTCATTAACGTTTGAGCACATTCTGCTTGTATTCTGAGGGCCAGTGTTCATGGCTCTTTGCCTGCCTGCCGGCCTGCCTGCCTGCCTGCCTGCCTGCCTGCCTGCACATGCATGCCTGCCTGCCTGCCTGCCTGCCTGCCTGCCTGCCTGCACATGCATGCCTGCCTGCCTGCCTGCCTGCCTGCCTGCCTGCCTGCCTGCCTGCCTGCCTGCCTGCCTGCCTGCCTGCCTGCCTGCCTGCCTGCCTGCCTGCCTGCCTGCCTGCCTGCCTGCCTGCCTGCCTGCCTGCCTGCCTGCCTGCCTGCCTGCCTGCCTGCCTGACTGCCTGCCTGCCTGCCTGCCTGCCTGCCTGCCTGCCTGCCTGCCTGCCTGCCTGCCTGCCTGCCTGCCTGCCTGCCTGCCTGCCTGCCTGCCTGCCTGCATGTCTGCCTGCCTGCCTGCCTGCCTGCCTGCCTGCCTGCCTGCCTCAGTGCCTGCCTGCCTCAGTGCCTGCCTGCCTGCCTGTCTGCCTGCATGTCTGCCTACCTGCAATCATGCCTACATCTATGTATATTTCTTTATGAGCATGTTTATCTGCTGTACAAGTGCATCCTGCAAGGCCTGACTCCACTTTATGCCGCCGTTTTAACGCATGCCCGAATTTGCATTTCATTTGCCTTTGTGCTACAGTGCCGCATATCCCCAGATTGCATGGTGCATGATGCATTACTATGGTGACACAACCGTGGCAACCAAGCACGCCAGTGGCTTGATGAAGTACGTGCAAGAGATGATGGGAAGGGTAAGTGAAGCCATTTGTCATTCAACTGGGGTAGTGTCTATATCTGATGACATCATCAAAATGTTGTTTGTATTGAATCTTTACTGTGGTCGTGGCTTATACTCCGGAAAATGTGGTACTTGAAAGCACTTACTGTTGTGATCATGATGTGCTCATGCACAGAATGGATGTGATTCTGTTAGAGTGGTCATTGCTATTGGATTTTCTTCATTGAGATTCAAGGTGCTGATTTCTCAGTTTGCGGGCTTTACGAATTGACATTCGCTTCTATTGCAACCGGTGTGTGTGCCTGCAGTCACCTGAGGACTTCACGAAGTACCCTGGTTCCTACGGGGATTGGTGTCCACCACCTCCCAACAAGAGGGTAAGAAATACACATGTACATGTCTAGTATCTATACAGTAGAATCTCCCTGGGGGTGGGGGTTAATACCCTACCGGCAACTTGTGAATAGCAACACTTGCCTCGTGCTCGATCGAGGGTTGCTATTAATAAGGTTGACTGTATGAAGAATGCCACTCCACAGAGGACACCGTCTACAAAGGGCACCTCTCTACAAAAGGCAGCTCTCTACAAAGGGCACCTCCACCGAGGACACCTCTCTACAAAGGGCACCTCCTATTAGGACACGTCTCTAAAACGTACACCTTTCCAGCAATGAATTGTGCAATACATATTGGTTTGTGTTGGGAGGAAGTCCGTCTGCTGCATCTCTGTTCTTTGCATAACTTGCACACTATCCAATGGATAGGCAACGCAGTACCCATTGCTACTTGTGCCATTCTTCAGTTCCCGTCAGTTCTGTATCTTGCTCTCCTCCTGTGCAATAGGTAGCTACAGCCGTGCCGTCGGCATTCAGCTTCACCAACAACCTCCGACAGGTAAGAGTCACGTGGGCATTTCTCTATCCACTCTCCGTCTCACTGCCCTTACTGTCTAACCTGTCTTACATGCGTTGTAGCCGGTCTTTCTGCTTTTGCTCTATTTCCACTGGGCCTCGGTTGGTAGTGGTGGGCGGGTAAATGGTAGGGGAGCGTGCAATGGCCAATGGGCCCGTTGAAACAAGGTCGGCAAGAACTGGAGACTACAATTGTGGACACAAAACCATGGTTGATGCACTCCAAGTGGATTTGTGTAGTCAGTTGAAGAAAGACAGGTTGGCACGGGCTGCACTAGCATGTTGCACTGAAAAGTGCAGAAACATATCGTACAAAACACAGCTACACAGATTATGGTGACTTGTGAACGCATTTGTGCCCGTGTTGCTGGTCCTTGCATGTCTTTTAGATCGCTGAGATTGCGAAGGCCAATGCAACGGCTGTAGCATTCCTCACCAACACGTCCAATGAGTATGTTCAGAGATTCGAGAAGGCATTCCTCTCCACAGGTGAGTAAAGGAGTGTGTGTGTCTCCATCTGTCTTACTAACTAACTTACTAGACTGTGTTTTATTCCCGTAGCTATGCAGAAGACGTTACTTCAGTAACGTCTGGCGCTAGCCAGGGTCCACACAGCTTTAATTTGGTGTTTGTGTGTTTGTGTGTTTGTGTGTTTGTGTCACCCCTGGAGCTACCGTATCTGTCCCGTATCTGTCCCGTATCTGTGATTTGGTGTTTGTTTGTGTGTGTTTGTGTCACGCCTAGAGCTACCGTATCTGTCCCGTATCTGTGACTACAAAGGTTCTACAGGATTGTACATAACAGCTGGCCACAAACAGCTGGCCACAATATTCGTCGTATTATGTTTACGACTCCCTGATGTAGAGGGAGATTTGCAAAGAAAATTAACCCTTTAGGGCCCACAATTATTTCAAGAAATGCACTGCATACGCGAGCCCGGGTACTTATCTGGTCGTAACTTTGGTGTCCTTTGGCCGATTTTGGTGATCTTGGGCTTTCTGGAAAGCTCTTGGCCAGAGGAACACAGCGATAGCCAGCAATACATCACTCGATCCACAGAACCAGCGCCGCAGCGCGATACGGCGCTCCAAAGCCAGCATTGAGAGCGCCCAACTCAAATTCTCTGCCATTTCAACAAATTACATCGCAGATCGCTCAAATTTTTTTCTGGAGAGATGAGAAACATGCCTTTGCGATGACGTAAACTATCTGTAGCTGCGTGGGCCGCGAGTCAGGGGAAACCCCTAAAAACGAGTTCAAAATGCACGCGCTCGAGTTGACTCTGCTGAGCGAATTTAGTTCGAGTCTCGTATCTCCGCTCTCCGAACTCGGATCGCTTTCGGGTTTTTTCAAACCGATAGCTGAGACAATTCTAATGTCGATAGCCCTTTCGATTGTCCGATTTGGTCAAGGGACGGCCGAGTTACGCCAGGTTGCGCTTTGAAAAGTATGCACTGTACACTGGTACGGATATATCCGTACTATGGGCCTCAAAGGGTTAATAGTAGGGGTGAAACAATTATACCGAATACTCGAGTACTCGCTCGGTTTTTTCAGAAATAATCGTACTCGGAATAAATCAGAGTACTCGTTCATACGTGGTACATGCATTTACCACAGAAATCTGCAGTTTCAGAGCAGCAATCGGCAGATATTGATGTGCAGACTGTGTGGTGAACATTTGTTCAAGAGTAGAGAGAGCCCAAATGACCCAGCAACCAATATACCAGAGAAAAATGACTGCCATTCGGTTCAATCAGGGGTGTATCATGTGATTTTAAGGCCCTCGGTGTGCAATTTTTAGGAGATGAAGAATACTCGAATACTCGAATATTCGCTCGGAGAAAATCAGAGTACTCGAACTCGGGATCTCAATGCCAACTTTCACCCCTAGTTAATAGGGAGACGAGGAGGAAATAAAATTAGAATGGACGCTAGTTGCGGAATAGGTGATAGGATGCGTCAGCAAAAACATACTTTGGAAGAGAGATCCTTTGGAAGAGAGATCCCGTCGTCTCCAAAATAAGCGTCAACGGGCGATTCAGCGCCGGTCACAGGAAATGTCGGAAGAGAGATCCTGTCGACTCCAGAACACCCGTGATCGGCAGAGTCAGCGCCGGTCCCAGGAAACGTCAGGACAGACGCAGAATCGACTCCAAAATAAGCGTGAACGGGCGATTCACCGCCGGTCACAGGAAACGTCGGAAGAGAGATCCCGTCGAGTCCAGAACGCCCGTGATCGGCAGAGTCAGCGCCAGTCACAGGAAACGTCAGGACAGACATCTTGTCAACTCCAAAATAAGCGTGAACGGGCGATTCAGCGCCGGTCACAGGAAAAGTTGGAAGAGAGATTCCGTCGAGGCCAGAACGCCTGTGATCGGCAGAGTCAGCGCCGGTCACAGGAAACGTCAGGACAGACATCAGGACATTTTTTGCCTACCTCATTGTACATGTTACTAGAATTGATGGAAATGTTTTTTCCGTTGATTGGCTACATCGTTGTATTGCAAAAACGTTTCAATCAGTATGAATATGAGCTAGGCAAAAGTATTGCGGATTGTTATTTTTCTCTCACTTCATCCGCTTTCGGTTTGCTCCTTCTTTTCCTTTTTATCTCCTTATAATCGGATTTTCTGGCCTTTTTACATTAAAAGCATAGCGTAGGGCCCTGAGCTTCCAAGCTCTCTCGTTTTGTAAGGCCATCATTTTTTATATCTATGTTTCGCGTCGTCCGCACGCATACGTTTTGATTTTTTCCGGAAAAAAATAAAATAATCGAACATGCACAGTGAGTGTACGATCGTGCGAGTCATCAGTGTGGACTGGTTGCATACGGCGAAGCTGGGATTCAGAATTGGCCTCGAGGCCAGGGGCAGGGTTGGTAGATCGTTTGTTCTGCATCTGCGAGCAGAATTCTTTGAGCTTACACCAGACCGCATCGATCGCCTCAAGCTGAGAGGATGCGTCGTTTCGGAGCTCTTTGCACCGCTGCTGAAGGCTGAGTACAATAATCCAGCGAAGCATGGGCACCAACGGTTGCCTCCTCTGTCCAAAGTGATATTTCCTCTTGCTGATAACCCAGATTTTGTGCTTCGATGTACGATTTTTCTTTCGAATGTACACCATGCAAAAGCTATTGACAATAGTCAATAGACTATGTAGTATGTACAGTGCTATACACCTCTGATGATCCTTTTTTTATTATTTTGCAACTTTTTATTTCTTTCCACCTCTCGCATACGATTCTGGAAGTTGACCTGACGCGAAACATAGAAATAAAAAATGATGGCCTAATGTAAAAATAAAAATTCACGGTCCGCGTCAGACTCGGCTAGAGGCCGAGTTTTCCATATCCGTAGGAACACCACCGCCCTTCAAGGATCAAGTCGCAGATGCAGCTCCTTTTAAAGCGGTAGGAGGTGAGTAGATCAGCTCACCAGCAAGTGGTCAAAGACCAAAACTAAAGTAAAGTTTGCACATCTGCGCTTCCACCGCCTATGCAATTGTGTTGAGAAACAGGAACGGCAGCCATACCCAAGGCTTTCGCACTTTGTGTATGATATGGAGGTTATGAACATGGCCTCCTTGGCAGTAAACACACGTCGGTGTGGTGTTGTATAGTGTTGTGTGGTATGGTGTGGTGTGGTGTGGCGTGGTGTGGTATGGTGTTATGTGGTGTTGTGTTTGGTGGTGTTGTGTTTGGTGGTGTTGTGTTTGGTGGTGTTGTGTTTGGTGGTGTTGTGTTTGGCGTGGTGTGGTGTGGTGTGGTGTGGTGTGGTGTTGTGTTTGGCGTGGTGTGGTGCGGTGTGGTGCGGTGTGGCGTGGTGTGGTATGGTGATATTTGGTGTTATTTGGTGTTATTTGGTGTTGTGTGGTGTTGTGTGGTGTTGTGTGGTGTTGTGTGGTGTTATGTGGTGTTCTGTGGTGTTCTGTATACAGGTGGTCACTATCTGAATGACATGCAGGTATCGTACGCTCTGGGAATGGCGTTGGACAAACAGTTCACCTCATCACCACAAGCAGCTAAGTACGTTGCAACGACTAGATTATATCAAGTACATGTGAAGAGCTGACATGCAAAATCCGCTAAATCCATTTAATCACCGTTTCGGATAATGGCTAAAATAGGACGTATTTTATGTGCGGTTTGTATCTAAGTCCAAATTTGCCCTCCAGTTTTGAAATGGTTCTAGTCAGATTTTGGATAAGAAATTTTGCCTAGTGGTGCGTGCCCCTACAACTTTTGATCACACTTAGCTGAAAATCAGATTTTCTCAAATTTGACGCTTATCAGGTTTTGCATCTCAGCTCTTCATGTAGTGACTTGTGTTGAAATAGGTCTGCAGCGGGCTACACCTAATAATCTGGCTGGGGGGAGGGATAGGGGTGGTAGGGGGGGGGGGGGGGGTAGGAGTGGTGGTGGGGGTAGGGGTGGTGGTGGGGGGTAGGAGTGGTGGTGAAGGGGGGGTAAGAGTGGTGGTGGGAAGGAGTGGTGGGGGGGGGGGGTAGGAGTGGTGGTGAAGGGGGGGGGGTAGGAGTGGTGGTGGGGGTAAGAGTGGTGGGGGGTAGGAGTGGTGGTGAAGGGGGGGGGGGGGGTAGGAGTGGTGGTGGGGGGTAGGAGTGTTTGGAGGTAGGGGTGGCTGGGGGGAGGAGCTGGGGGGGGGAGGAGCTAGAGGGGGTGGGAGGAGGGGTGGAGGAGTAACCCTAGCCCCAAAATTGTGCAACTGAGCAAGTAGCAACTCTGCCATGCTAGTGACTGCTGCATCGAGTGGCAAGGGCTTCTTCCACGTAGGCCCGAAGGCACATGTATGTGCATGGCTGCATAACTGTTACTAGTAGTCTGTGCATCATACCTCTGCATTCATGACGCCTGGAACACTACATGCAAGTCCGGATGCCACTCTGTTAAACACTACGTGATCACCCGTAAAATTCCGGCTCGGTACAATTTCGTTCAGAGCGTGGAGCCAAGCCTCGCGAGGAGCGGGACTCTTGGGAACTCAATGGAACACAACGCCATTGGCAGCGGCGACCTTTGCCTCGCCCTTCCCGTTGTTCTTGCAGCAGGGGATACTGCATACATTCGTCATGATTACTGCCACTCGTTGGCTACACATTCTCTGGGTTACGTTCACAATTGCCTCGGTCCAAGCATATAATGAGTATCATCGCCACGGAGAGCCGACCCAACGGCACTGCCCTCGCTGTCCACGCCCCACAGCAGCGGACGGTGACTGTAGTCAGTTTGAAACCAGTGATTTTACTATCAAACAAATCACTTTTACGGGCAGAAAAACTATTCCGATAGGAGCACACAAGTAATTGAAGAGAGAAAGCAATCCGAGAAGACTACATGTACTGGTATGTGAAACTTCAAGGAAACGAATAGATTGTTTAAAAGGTCTTTGAGCCATTGTTAGATTGTCCAGATTGACGCAGGGACGCTGTTACTGGGTCTCAGCCGGCAGCCTGTCGACACAGCACCAAAAATGACGAGCGGACGCGACATTGGTACAAGGACCGGCAGCCGCGAAAGCAGGTTATTGCCCAACGTACAAGGCAGTGTTGACAGGCTGCTGGCTGAGATATTCGTGCCCGGGGCTTCTGGACACGGCAGCAGGACGCCTATACGAACCCAGGGCCCTGTACGGTGCCAAGGTCACTGAAGTCGAGAGAGGCTCTTTCACCCCTCTTGTGTTCGCCACGATTCGAATGGGATGGCGCAGCCGGAGTGCTCATGATTCTTGGTGACCCTTGCGGGGCAGGTTAACAAATGGTCAATCGTGAAGGCATGACCACAGACACAAGTGGACGGTATTCCAGGGAGCTGCAGGCCATACCGTATAACAAGTGCGTCACGGAAGTCACTGGCATTTAAAACAATGCCGTGTGCCAGACGAGGCTCCACTGTAAGCCACGAAGACACACCGGCAGAGCCGGCAACGTCGGTCAAGAGCTGCTGTGTTGTGGATAGCTGATCATGCAGACTGGCCAAAGATGCTTTGTCAGCCCGATGCCGCTTGACTGCAGCAGCTCGCCATTAGCCTCCCGCTTCCCGGAGCGCCTCTGCCGTCTCCCGTATGCCAGACGAAACACCGCCATCAGCCCTGCCATCAGCGGCCGAGCCCGCACGACCAGCCTCAGGCACGTCCAGGAACCTGTATAGCCTCCGTACGGGCCGAATCGCCTGAACTGTACCCTTGTACATTATTGCGGCGGTGTCCGCCAACATCGGAATGGCTATGCTGCCACACTTCGAAGGTGCTGATAGCAATCTGCGCAAGGCGCTCCCGGAGGCAATGGGTTGCCCCAACAGCGGAGGCAGAAGGTGATCATTCACTGCACCGTCGAGAGGTGCCATGGTATCGCCGGAGCAGAGCAAAGCACGCATAATGTATCGCCACTTAGGGACAAGCCCCCTCACTGCGGCTGTGTACGCTGCATGTGGTTGGGTTTCCGCAAAATCACCGCACCGGCGGACCTGACGTGAAAAGCGACCGACCTCTGCAGCCAGGTGTTGGCTGCAGTACTCCGGCGTTCCGATCGGTGCAGTGATTTATTATCAATAATACTAGTGCTGTACGCTTCACCTCTGATCCTATTTCCACTGACCAGAAATGGGCAGAATGGTACGGAAACTGGGTATAGTACCTCACACTTAACAAAGCCTAAAAGACATGTTATAACAACTGGCTGCACGCTTGCTCCTCCGAAAGACAGCGTATTTCGTCCAGAATTTTCTTGATACACTTCTCTCTGTACTACCTGCGAAGACGAAGTGAAGGCTGAAGGCGGAAGTGAAGGTCGGCTAACTCGCTCCAATGGCCTCGACACGATGACAGTCGAGTCTTGGCCTCCGAACACAGGGGAAACCTCCGCGGACTTCACTTGCACGTGCAGCAGCATTGCGTGCACGCAAGCTGACCTCCTTGGCAGTCCTGCGTTGCATTGTTCAGCTGGCGCTCGAGTACAGTACGAGTGTTAACGGATTTTGAAACGAATTTTTAAAATTCGTTAAATCGTTAGAATTAAATGCTCGTTAACATTACTGGTCCTACAGTACTTGTAAAGCCACCTTTATTATGATGTTTAGAGGGTTGCTTTAGTGTTTGGTCCCATGTCAGGTGCATTGGCGATGACTCGATTCACTTCACAGTGGGCGTAGAAGTTGTGGCAATTCTTACTCGCTTGGCTTTAATCGGTGGAAAACACTGTACATGCGACAAGCATCGGTGTGACTGTTACACTCCAAGGCATGTGCCACAAGCATAGCTATACCTAGGAGAACGCTCCGCATCCCACTGACATATTCATTACTATGCTGTTGAATACTTCTGACCAGCTTCGTCAAGGCCATCCACGCAGCCAAGGAACATCTCACAACCGGAATCATTGGTAGCAAGGTACGCTTGATTGTAATATTCTTGCTGCTGGGTATCGTCTGATGCTATTCCGGTGCAATGACGTCGATGAAAGAGTTTGAACTAAGACGGGTTCTGCTCGCTTTGGGAGGATGGGCAATGCATAGAGACAAAATAGTTGCGGAATGACGGGTTCACTTCACCCCCCCCCCCCCCCCCCCCCATCAACGCTCTGCACAGGCAGACATAATTCTGATTAAACAGGGGCGTCGGAACCGGTGCGGCAGGTGCGGCCAAAGCCGCACCAATAATTTTCGATTTATTTTTTATTTTTTTTACATTTCAACCTTGTTGGTGGCTTGTCGACTCTTGTACAGGTACTATGTACCATGTTTTACATCGACAATGCGGTGTAACATTAGCATGCAATTCTTTTTATTATTCTAGTATGGCTTTTAGGCCCAATTTTCAAAATTTTCCCGGGGGAGGACCCCCCCCCCCCCACCCCCTCTCACACTTTGGCCGCACCAATGTTAAACTGCTTCCGACGCCGCTGTTAAGTTCTTGCCGCGAGTTCACAAGCGCAGTCCAACCTGTTTTAATGGACACCTCAGTAACATGTACTCCCTGGAGGGGAGGTTGCACAGTACAAGTCAGCTGCAGGTGCGAATTTGCACACGTGAACATCCGACGTAAGCTGACTTGCACCCTATGAAGTGAGTGCACTGTTGTCCAGCGGTCCCTTACATCTTGTCTGGTCCCACTGTACCTGCCAATGTTTCACAAGCTTTCCTATGTTCATGTATTCCTGTATTCATGCATTCCTGTATTCCTGTATTCCTGTATTCCTGTATTCCTGTATTTCCTATGTTCCTGTGTTTCTGCTATGCACTATGTATTGTAGTTCACTCTTCCAGTGCTGTCTAAGATGAATGAAGGTGACCTGGCATTGCAAATCGTGGAGCAAACCGACTACCCAAGCTGGGGTACGCCAATATGATTCACGGTGTTGCGGGCAACACTTTGTGTGTGTGTGTGTGTGTGTGTGTGTGTGTGTGTGTGTTGTGTGTGTGTGTGTGTGCTGTGTGTGTGTTGTGTGTGTGTGTGTGTGCGTGTGTTGTGAATGTGTGTGTGTGTGTTGTGTGTGTGTGTGTGTGTGTGTGTGTGTGTGTGTGTTCACATACGGGCACACGCACCCGGTCACGTATACATTTTTATTGCATGTCACGTGAGGGTTGTCCGTACTACGGCCAATCAGCGCCCTCCGCAAGCGGTCTGTATTTCTCGGTATTGCCCGCTCAGGCGGGCAATAACTTTCAGTGTATTGCCCGCTGAATCCGATCACTCTGCGCATGCCCGTTCGTCAGTTGAGTCCTTCACTTCTCCGGAGCAGGTTGTCATTTTGGTGCGATCGATGGTAGATGGACAAAATTGCCATCAGACACACCGGTCACCAAAAGAAGCAACAGGCTCGAGAAAACGGAGGACTCTACTGGCGACGAGCATGTACAGAATAATCGGATTCAACAGTCAATACACCAAAAAGCTACTGCCTACCTGCACGGACTTGTCTCTTCTCTCCGAAGTTAGGACCGGCATTGATGATGTGAGTCGGCCTTCGTCGACCAACTGTTCGAAGAGCTCAGGGAGCATTGCAAGCGCAGGCACCTTGAAAAGAAACGGAAGGTAAAATGAAACCTACATTGTAAATAATTGTTCCCAGTCTTGGACGTGTCCGGCATTGCACCACAAGAAAAGTAATGGTGAAGAAATCAAAAATCAGTTCCCAAACTTTCAAAGCCTCAAACGACGTACATTTCAGAATTTTCTCAACGAACTCCAACTCCAAGTCCACAGCAGGATCCAGGTCGAAGAGGTGCAAGAAAAGGACTTTCAATGCTGATCTGAACTCTATATAGACCGTGGGTGTCAAGCATGCAATAAATGATTTACAGCACCTCGTACGCGCTCGTACACGGGCAATACCGGCTTGATACATGACCTCACTGCTGACGCCGTTCGGTCATGTATCAGCCGGTATTGCCCTTGTACTCGCTTGTACTCGGGTTGTAAATCATACGTATTGTTGGTGTCTGAGTGCTTTGTGGGCAAGAATCCAACTCTAAACCTTTGTTTCCATGCAATCTAATCTGGCTGCTTGTGGAAGGAACGGTTTTGAAGCCTTGTCAGCTACAATAGGCATGCCTGGATCCTGAACAGAGATGCACAGTCATGTCGCTCTCCTCAAGGGTCATTACTCCTCTTTATTTCTGCAGTCGTAATCTACTACAGTGCTGCTCGATGTAATCCAATAGCGCGGGTCAAGTTGGTGCCCTGCAACGTTTCACGGCCCAGTATTCACAGATCTAGGACTGCTCAGTGCCCGGTGCTGCTGCTTTGGATCCTATTCCAATCTCACCATCTTTTTTATCTTGCTTCTACTATCTCTGTTTGCTGTGACTGTTATCATCACTGCTTAGGCTGGATGGTGTTCAATGACATAGAACCTGCTACCGCCATCTGGGAGCTATGGGATGCGTGGAAGGAAGGTCCTGGGATGAACTCGAGGAACCACCATATGTTTTCAAGGTAACAGAGATGCGTGCGTGAATGAAGTCTCCTTCCCCTCTTCTCACTCTCTATTTCTCTCTCTCTCTCTTTCTTTCTCTCTCGATCGATCGGTATTATCTGATCAAATTTGAAAGAGGCAATGTTGAAAATCTGGCTGAGGTGGTGACTGTGAATGATTTTGTAGCTGTACAAGTATATGTGTTTGTGCGTATGTGGGTGCATGCATGCTTGCGTGTGTCTGCCTGTGCCTGTGCATGTGTGGGTGTGTGTGTGTGGGTGTGTGTGTGTGTGTGTGTGCACGGGCGCGCGTGTGCGTGCGTGCGTGTGTGCATGTGTGTGCATAAATGTCTTCACAACCATTCCGGTGGCTGTGCAGCGTGAGCGGATGGATGAGGACTCACGCGGTGGGATTTCACATCACTGAGCCAGGAATGAAGGTAAGGATTAGACCCGTACAGCTCTATCTTTTGTTTGTTTTTTGGTGCGTCCTTTTGGCCGTGATGGCGAGACCTCAGGTCGGCAGAGCCATCAATGCCCCACCATCACTGCTACGTCTCGGTGCAGCGCCTACTCATTAGTTGTCACGTTTCTCCTATAGGCCTAGTCTCCGTACCATTGTCTTTCAATATTTTTTACGAGTTGGGTATGTGAACAAAGTAAAAAATATATTTAAAAAAAATAAAAATTAGAACACCACCCACACTGCAGAGGGCGAGAGCAAGTCGGAAAACACATACATGTATAGTACAGTGCGTATCGGTTATAGTGTGGTCGTATACAAGAATATACTGCCTACAAGAATGAACACTCATTTTTTCATAATCATAACACCTATTTTATGTGTATATTTATTCTTACAAGCAGTATTATCGCATAGTAGAATATATCGGCCCTAAGAATGGATTTTGTGTAGCAAATATGCCAGATTAGTGCAAAATGTATCGCCTGTAGTAATAACATCTGTGCTCTGTGCATGCTCAATACAATAATATTCAACACAAAAAGAGAGTTATGTCCAACTGAGCATTGGAGAATCACTTTTTCTGTCCAGTCGGACTCTTTCTTCCGACTTCTCTCCTATCTGCTGCTCCGCAGTCGCCTAGCACGACCGCGAGTCTGATCCGTGTGTATCATGATTATGTAGACCTACATGATTGTACGTGTCCACATGCCAAACATGTATTATGTCACACGTGCATATGATATGTCACACGTGATTTATCGTGTGTAAGAAATATCGGCAATAAGAATCAAATGTCGTTTTTCAAACACCCACGCTATAACCGATACCTACTGTATTTAAATCTGTGGACAGTTTTGTTTTGTATAGCATTTAACAAATGCAACTATTGTCTGCGGGTGAACTAATGTTACTTGTTCCATACCATGGTACACTGAAGCAAGGTTTGCATGGCCCGGAGATTAGAGACCGGGGAGGGGGGGGGGGGGGGAGGGGCAGGACCGGTGGAAGCAGTCATTGCTTGGTTTGTCCACACCGTAGTCCTTCCTACAGTCGTGTAAGATTATGGCGAGCACACAGTACCTCCTCGGTAGTAGACATGGTGTTGTGAACTCTATGATTCTCTAAATTGTCAGGAACGAACGACCACACGGCACGAGGACGACTATTTACTATTTAACAGTATGTTTCACTTGATCGACTAATAACTAACACTAAGATCACCAGCTAGTTATAGCGTGAAAATGACAGCGTATATCAGAAAAGCATACACATACAACATACAACTACAGCGCACACAGCAAATCGCACATAGCGTGTGTAGCGTATACCACGCCGTAAACATCAGCGGTACGGCGGAGATGAGATACAACTGCATTGAAACGAACACAATGTCACAAGCGAGAAGGCCGTTCACTCTTGAGAACTTGTGGTTTCGTAGCACATGGATTGGAGGCCGCAAGCGGTTGGTCTGGCCGTGGCCTGACTAACCTGACCGCTTCTGCAGCTCCTGTGGGGAAGGGGAGGGGATGGGAGGAGAGGGACACTGATTGTCGCTTATTAAGTATTTCCTGGGCAGTTCATGCATTGCTTACAGGCCTGTCTGATTTCTTTCAAGCCGACTATGTAGTAACGTTTAGGATCAGACCATGGATGTGTAAGGGTGGTCAAACGTGTGTCCGTATGCCCGGAACGTGCATCCAGTGACGTGACCAAATGCATTGTACTGGTAGGGAAAACACTGCGCCATCACATTACAGCTGACCTGTCTATGCATGCAAGATTCTTACCTAGACAATAATCGATTCAATGCTCATTGTGTTGCTAACTGTGCTCCGCTTAACCAGAAACTCCGCTTTGAGCCGGCCAAGCTGACTGGCTTGAGCTGGGCGCAGGTCAGTCACGACGAGCCGCGGCGCGTGGAGTTCAACTGGCAGAGGCACGGAGGAACGCACTGCGCTAAGGTGAGCAGCAGATGGTCTTGAGTGGGGTGTTGGGGGTTCGTTGGCAACTGCAGTGTGCATGTACAGTGGTGCTGAAGGAAATCCGATCGCGAGAGTCAAGTCATTAGTCCGCCGATAGTGGTCACTGCAGTGTACTTTACAGGGGCGTCGGACACGCTACGGTCACTACGGTATTGACCATACCACTATTTGCCGCAAGTACCCCGTGAATCAATAAAATGCACTGATTTGGGCTCTAAATTACCAAAATGTTCGTCTCCGCCACCCCTCCCTCACGCGCAAATTGTTCTTCAGATAGCTGACCGTACCACACTAAATTACCTTCCGACGCCCCTGCATTACAATTGGTCAGTAGAGTCTAACCTGTCATGGCGACCACTCGGATAAGGTGACCTCCTGTCCTAGAAGACCACTCGGAAACCAGTACCAACGGATGCTATTTCCAGTCAAAAGACGACCCTGGATAAGGAGACCACCCGGTGACGGAGACCACGTTTTGAAGGTCCCTTCAGCGGTCGTCTTAGACAGGGTTCACAGTATGTCATCGTGTCCTCTTCACCTGTGTCAGACTGGCAGAGCCCGGCACACTGTTACCGGCACATGGTTGTCACCGTATCGGCCACCTTCAACAAGAAGATTGGCACGTCTGCTGAATGTGTTGATTGAAGCGGAGCAAAAACAGTGGTGACCAAATCTTTAGCCTTGCATGTTCTTGAGTGGTGCAACTGCAGCACGCGTCGTTTGCCTGGCGTCATATTTACAACCATTGTCTACGAGTGGTCAACGATCAGCGTGTTTGTGTACCTGTGTTGTTGGTTGTGTGTGTGTGTGTGTTTGTCTACTGTGTGTCCTCTAGTCAGCAGAGGGTCCATCGCCAATCAACAATAAACTGCCACAATCTGATCCCATGCATGTCACGTGTGGAGAACATGGTGGTGTCATCACCTCTGTAAGTCACTTCTCCATACAGGTAATGTAATACTGAGTGAGCACTGTCGGTCGCCAGAGAACTGGGGGGGGGGGGGGGTCAGCCTCCCAGCCTAGATTGTTCTAATGTTCATGTCTTACAGGCTATGTACATGTACAGTCGAGTCACCGTGTCCAATGTATACATTGGTATGCGGTGTGTGGTGAATTCTAGCCCTGGCTGTCCTTCTTAGGCGCTCCGTTCTTAGGCGCTCCGTTCTTAGGCGCTCCGTTCTTCAGCACCCGACAGTGCTGTACTGTGTACTGTGGAATGTACTGCATGTACAAAACTAAGTGCGGCTTAGTATTGTCAACTGAGGCTGGTCGAAGATGATCCGAACAATCCAGTACATACACATGCTATTGACAACTTTCCTCTTTCTCCCTATTTCTCCCTCTCTCCCTCCACTCCTTCTCCCTCCCTTTCCCTCCCTCTCCCTCCAACCCCTTCCTCTCCCTCCCTCTCCCTTCCTCTCTTTCCGAGCCCTCTCCCTTCCATTTCCCTCCTTCTCCCTTGATCTCTCTCTTTCTCTCACACATGTACACGCAAACACACTCTCTCTTTAATTCCTCACAGCACTTCTTCCCGTTCCCGTGCCATGACGTAATAGTGTTCTTGTTGCCACGGACACTGTACTATTCTTGCTGAAGCAAACACTGCATCATCATCATCTACATGTTCTGCCTGTGTCCAATCAGGTTGACTTTGCTTCATTTGGAAAGCCAAGCGGTCGATGCGGCCATTTTGAACAAGACGAGACCTGTCACAGCAACAACTCTTTAAAATTGGTAAGTCAACTGATGAAGTCAAGACTTAGAGAGGGTAGCTAGTGGGGGGAAGAGAGAGGGGTGGGGGGGGGGGGGTTAGACTAAGCTAATGAGGTCAGAAGGGTAGGCAGTGGGGGGAAGAGAGAGGGGTGGGGGATTAGACTAAGCTAATGAGGTCAGGAGGGTAGGTAGTGGGGGAGGAGAGGGGGGGGGGGGTTAGACTAGCTAATGAGATCAGGAGGGTAGGTAATGGGGGGAAGAGAGAGGGGGGGGGGGGGGGTTAGACTAAGCTAATGAGGTCAGGAGGGTAGGTAGTGGGGAAAGAGAGAGGGGTGGGGGGGGGGGGGGTTAGACTAAGCTAATGAGGTCAAGGGAGTAGGTAGTGGGGGGAAGAGAGAGGGGGGGGGGGGGGTTAGACTAAGCTAATGAGAAAAGAGTTGGTGGACAAGCCGTTGATTATTCACTCTCATTGTAATATCAAAAAGTATTCTTTCTAGACCAAAGAGTGGTATATTTGATAACATTTAATAACGATAGAAATTTTTACGATACTTCTCCAGACGTTTCGTTGTTCTGAACAACATCGTCAGTGGATAAAGAATGGAGGGCTTTGGGTGGTGGCACGGGTTAATAGGGAGTGATGGTGGTGAGATGAGGTGAGGTGAGAAGGTGAAGGTGGGAAATACATGTATCTAAGTTAATGGTGAAGGTTAGGTGCGGGTCGATACAGGTGGGAATCGATACAGGTGGGTCGATACACCGAAGGGTGTACCCCTTCCCACCTGTATCGACCCGCACCTAACCTTCACCATTAACTTAGATACATGTATTTCCCACCTTCACCTTCTCACCTCACCTCATCTCACCACCATCACTCCCTATTAACCCGTGCCACCACCCAAAGCCCTCCATTCTTTATCCACTGACGATGTTGTTCAGAACAACGAAACGTCTGGAGAAGTATCGTAAAAATTTCTATCGTTATTAAATGTTATCAAATATACCACTCTTTGGTCTAGAAAGAATACTTTTTGATATTAAGCTAATGAGGTCAGGGGGGTAGGTAGTGGGGGGAAGAGAGAGGGGGTGTGTGGGGGGGGGGGGGGGGTAGGTGTTGCATCCCCTACTTGTTGCTGCACGTTGTGACACGTAGCACGTTTCTTCATTGCTTTCCTTCTTCTTGTCTTCTGCTGGCTGCAGGCTGAACAGCAGTGCATTGGAAAGAGTGTGTGCATGTTGCCTATAGGCGCTGATTATTGGTAAGTGTGGGGCAATGTTAGTCATGGATGCCGTACTGTAGAGGACATTGAAATCCGTTGAGAATATCAAGCGGCCACGGGGCGCTGGCCTTGCAGCCACCGTGAGCACTGCTGGTCCATTTTTACCGTGTGTACGTGACCTACAGTGCGTGTACTCGCTAAAAGCAGTATTAAGAGGGTGCTGGCCCCGGTTATCTTATCAGATCGCAATGTCCACGACAGTAGATACGTAGTGTATGTACTGATACTGATACTGATGTACACTCATGGATACGCATTACGTCATCATTACGTCATCACTATCATAACGATGACGTCACACCACAAGCAGATCATTTCAGTATGGCTGCTATTAATTTATAGTCTGCCTGCCTGTATATGTATCTGTCTATCTATCAACTATCTATGACTGTATCTACCTATCCATTTGCATATCCGTTATCAATCCATGTATACCTGTTAGACTCGGCAGGAGAGCCAAGGATTAATTTATAAGACGAAAAGAGGAACAAATTGCCAGTTAGGTGTAGAACGTCAGTACCGTTGGTCAGTGTCGTGCAATGTTATCGCATGAGCTGATTGTTTAGTAACTGGTGGTGTTAGTGGACATTATAACGTAACTTGTAGCTCTTTGGTCCTCTTTTCTTCTTGTATATCTGTCTCTCCACTTCTTGTCATTGTCCTGTTTCTCTTGCCCTTCATGTGCTGCGCCCAGGGGAAATCCCTGCGGAGGCGTCAAGCGTCTGTACATACAGGTGACATGCAGCAAGCCACACACGGTGACTACTGATATCACAGTACCGGTGAGTGATGTAGCATTGTCGCTCAGTTGTGTACCATCTCAAACGCCATGATGTAGCATAATCTGATTTGATTCGAAGGAACGAGACCGTTATTGGTGTGAGTGAGTGAGGTTTCGTTCATATATAAGTGGCTGCGTTTGAGTTTTTGTGGACAATTAGGGCGCGTTCGAATTGTCTTCATTAACTGTTCAAACAAATTTTATAAAGAGATTAGCTGAAGTGTCTCATTAGAACGATTTCTATCACTTTAGAGTTGTTCAGTGGAATTGTCATGGCGATGATGACTTCCGATCAGATCGACCATCTCCACGTACTACGTGACGTAGCTATTCCAAACTCTTCGAAACTAATCAACCTTCCCATCGGATGAGTTTCGAGGAGTTTCGAGGAGCTTCGTTTTTCTGAAGAGGCCAATAAGGCCACCTCTTCAGAAAAACGAAACTCCTTGAAAAGTCAAAGAGTGACAATTCGAACGCGCCCTAAGAAATGTTCACCCCTCCCCCCCCCCCCCCCTCCCCCCGCCTCCCTCCCCTGGTGAAACGTACATTTGATTCGCAATGACGAGACCGTTATTGGAGTGTAGGAGTGAGGTTTCATACATGCGTACCGTATTCTCCGGAGTATAAGCCGGAGCCCCATTCTTTTGCCTCGAAATACAGACATCAATCCTAATTATCACCGTGAATTTGATCATCGGAGTATATAAGGCTGTGTTTACATGAGGCGTTTCAACCCGGGTCAGATTTCAACCCGCCATGTACACAAAATAAATGGCGCGTTTACATGACGCATTGCGCTTGACCCGGGTTGAAATTTCGCCCCAGGTTGAGGGTTGAAATCAACCCGGATCAAGAAAATCGTACAAACGTACTTCTGTGCGTATCTCGCGCCAGGTTTGAACAGCACTGCACATGCAAATTTCGCGCGAACGGATTCACGTGACCATACAGGACTCTAGAAGTGGAGTTTTGGCGGCATATCAGTATTTGACCCGGGTCAACTGTCTTCATGTAAACGCTCACCTCTTTTGTCTATCGTACAGACTTTCAACCCGGGCTGAACTCGACCCGGGTTGAAATTTCTCATGTAAACACAGCCCTTAGCCACAACCACCTTTTTGGGTGAAATTTGAGTGTTCAATGTGCAGCTTATACTCTGGAAAATGCGGTAAGCGGCTGCGTTGGAGTTTGCGGACAATAAGGAAAGTTTATAGCAGCACAGTGCAAGCCACTGTTGTGGACGCTAAAATCCGTTGAAAAGTCAAGCGGCCACTGGGCGCTGGCCTTGCAGCCGTTCCATTTTGCAGTGTGGCCGTGAACTAAAGTGTTATTATGTTGCAACGGCCTTTTCTCCACCTCAGTGCTCCCAGTCCCGTGCCATCTCCACACTGTTATACAAAGGGACGACGATAACTACATTTAGGAAGAGACTGTTTATTGCAAGAGAACTACGGAAACACAACTAGACATGACGAACTCAAGACGAAGACTGCTTTTCACACCACAGCAACACGCGCATGCACCAACGCGCGGTACACACGACGTACACAAAATAACGTACTACAACATAACTCCCTCCCAAGAGTAGAATCTAATAATCAAATAGAGTAAAAAGAGGAAAAGATCACACAAATCACTCAATCATACCACACCAGTCACACCTAGAAATAAAATACCTCTGCCTGCTTTGCAGATTATTTATTTAAAAAACTTTGTCCGCCCACCCAGAACACCAGCCACAATCGCTGTCACACGGGTGGGAACTGATAACCTGAAAAGCTTAACTAATACTTCACTCAACACACCACCTCACGATCACGCAAAAATTCTAAAATGTGAGAGCACAAATCATAGGAATAACAAAAAGAACAGAATCCACTGGCTCTGTGGGGGCCTCTAGTTATCCTCATAGAAGAGCAAATCAAAAAACGAACAGAACACGCGCGCTGTACCCTCGAGGAGAGCAAATAATAAAGAGCAAAATGTTGGGAGAACATTCAGGCAAGAAGGGGACATGATCAGATGTGTAGTTATTGCAGAATCATTTTTCACAGCTGATGGGTTGTGTGAATCACGCTGGTTGGGTTCACACTTACTAGTACTCGGGATAGGGTTAGTCTGCGCTACCTGATCCGATGGGCTCCTGTTCGGTGTCCGTGCAACTTGGCGTCGTAGTAGCCGAGTACTGCGGCAAGCGCTGGTTGTTGTCTGCACCTTCTTGGAGCCGACACGCTGCATGATGGTTGAAGAGGTGATAGTTGGATTTTCAACTAGCTTCGTCTCTCTTCGTGTGCTGATTTGTATCTCGATATAAGCAGTATTGTATAAATTACCATGACTAGCGTTGACGTTGCAATTCTTGGACTATCACTTGCAGTTGTTGCTTTATCAGCTGCTGTTCTTGACTATGATGTTGAAATTCTTGGACTATCACTTGCTTCATCTCCTGCAGTTGCAGCTTCATCAGCTGCTGTTGATTATGACGTTGAAATTCTTGGAATATCACTTGCTTCATCTCCTGCAGTTGCAGCTTCATCAGCTGCTGTTCTTGACTATGACGTTGAAATTCTTTGGACTATCACTTGCTTCATCTCCTGCAGTTGCAGCTTCATCAGCTGCTGTTCTTGACTATGACGTTAAAATTCTTTGGACTATCACTTGCTTCATCTCCTGCAGTTGCAGCTTCATCAGCTGCTGTTCTTGACTAATCTCCTGCAGTTGTAGCTGCTGTTGTAGTTTTGTTAGGTCCAACAGGTCCAACAACGTAGCGAGATTCAAGGTTTTATCGAGCATCAATGAATCGGGGCGAGTGAGCGAGAGACAACGCAATATAAAGGGCCTGGGTAGCTATGGCAAACATGGACTTGCAAGTAGCTACCCAGGCCAAATGAATATGCATGAACTAATGCATTACATGAATTAATATATATTGTGGGCCTAACAGTTTCAACGTTTTCATTTCGTGAATGACGCTTGACTCCATCTGCATCAGTCCTCCAATACAGCACGTCCTCCTTTGTTTTGGTCGTTGTTTAGAAATGTGTCTAAGTTCGTCTACAAACTTCGGGCAGCCTCTCTACTTACCATTCTGAGGTCTTTCAGGTCCTCCGTGATTATTCCAGAAGCCAGACGTCTAGATGACAAACAATTCGAGACGATAAGTTTGTCAACGACCTTCGGGCAGTCTCTCTACTCACCATTTTGAGGTCTTTCAGGTCCTCCGTGATTATTCCAGAAGCCAGAAGTCTAGATGACAAACAATTCGACACGAGCTGGCACCGACCAAAGCGAACACATCCTACATCTACACGCTAAGACAGTAAGGTCGCCGGTCCCGGCGGCCATTCCATCGGATTTCAATCAGTCCACATTCTGTATCCCGGCAGGAGAATGGACAATAGAGAGATGGTACCAAGAGTATATAACCCCCCAAGAGCGTGCAACTCTGCATATGGGGTCTCCGACGGCGAAAACTCACATCACTTGTCTCAGATACCTTTGTACTACGTACAAACGTAGGATAGCGTGCGCGCAATCCGAATATTTGCCGTGGTCATGCTGGGGATTAGCATACGCGCAGTGAGTTTCTGTCAGAGAGTGCATTCTTTTAGTACTCCGCTGCTCGCTAAAAACGGGCCGGAAACGTACAACTGCGACACTGCACCACATGATGTGAGTTTTCGCCGTCGGAGTACCCAATAGAAAGGGTATCAGGAGTTGCACACTCTTGGGGAGTTATATACTCTTGGGGAGTTATATACTCTTGATGGTACTGTAGGGGCAGGTGATGAGAACTAGCCATGTAAGTAATTGTGTGTATGTACTGGGTACATGATGTACTTCAGTATGTATTCATATGAGTTTATGTTTTTGCATGCATTCGTGTGTGTGTGTGTGCATGTGTGTGTGTGTACATGTGTGTGTGTGTGTGCATGTGTGTGTGCATGTGTGTGTGTGCATGTGTGTGTGTGTGTGTGTGCATGTGTGTGTGCATGTGTGTGTGCATGTGTGTGTGCATGTGTGTGTGTGTGTGTGTGTGTGCATGTGTGTGTGTGCATGTGTGTGTGTGTGTGCATGTATGTATTCATTTGTTTTGCTCAGGCCGGCAGTGAAGGCTTGTTGTCGATGCCCGCGTATGGCACAGAGGTATGGCAATGCTCTCTCCATACCCACGTCAGCTGGCTCCTCGCTCATAGAAGGAAATGATCGTGTTATGTAGTACTAGTAGCATTACAGACTTGGACCATCACAAAAGTGTGCAAAAGCCCACAAACAAACAAAATTAGTTTCGGGTAGGATCCCCCCCCAAAAGAATGCTTTCCCAACCCAGGCTTCACACCTTGCTTGCATACACATTCATGAAGCCTGATTTGCAATTTACGGCCAGACCCCCCCCCTCAACCACCTTCACCATGATTTTTGTTCATTTCGCGGGCTTCTGCAGAATTTCGCAACGGCCCCTTGCGTCAAAATTTATAGAATACCAGTGGCACTGGGATCAGAGATACATCAAAGTCATTGCCATGCTGTTTGCCGGCTTGTCACACATCTTCTCAGAAGGACATGTGTTGTTCTCTGTGCTGCTCTTATGCTTGTGTTGCAGGGCACTGTCCTGTACGAGTCTGGTAACCTGCTCTGGTAAGTCATGTGCAGCGAGCCGTGTACAGCTGGGGTTTCAAGCCTCCTGTGTCGGTGTGCTGACACGCATTTGCTGGAATGTGTCCGTTTCTGCGAGTTGCAGCTTGGTGCTGCGGTAACTCCAGTGGCATACCATAACGTAGGCTTTCTACGTTGACCACTAACTCAGTGTTTATTGATGGTGTGGTGTGCTTGTGTAAACACCTCGCAGGGAGAATGACAGGATGTCCTCCAGCGATCTGCCGGGAATTCGTGATATGCAGTGGGACATGGAGAATGATGCCCTCGCCGTAAGTAGTACGCCGTGTATTGATGATGTCACTTCTAAACCATTACCTCAGTACAGTACATCTAGAACCACCCGTACAACACGTGGCTAAACATTGGAAGAGAAGGCGTCCAATCAGATTGTGTCGTGACAAACACAATTTGACTGGACTTCTTCCCTTTCTTTGTCACGGTAGATAGCTTTGTGCTCTGGGCTGGGGGCTGGGGGTGAATTTCACCTGGCTCATTGTACATGTAAGATGTGGAGTCACCGTACTAGTGGGCTCTGGGATGCAGCCCGTCTCTCTAAAGATCTGTGACTTCTTAGTCTGCATGGCAGGTCTCCACTTACAATACAAAAGAGGAAACCCGGCAAATAGAAGTAATGACTTCTTAATTTTGTTGTAACTCGGAGCGTCATGGTTTGACAGTCGATCATCGGACGACAGTACTCTGTCAGGTATTTAAGGTGCCCTACCTCTAGAAATGTGTTCTCGCAATACACACCGAGTGGATGGATTTCTTCACACTTGCACAATTTGTTTCATTCATTCCGTGCATGGTTGATAAATATGGTGGTAAAGACACACCTGGCAATATGGCGGTAAACACACGCCTGTCCGCACACGCTCCTAAGCTGCAAAGTTCTGGCACAGAGCTCTCCTTCTCACCACCACCACCACCATCAGTTCGCGCCTGGCGCCTCGTCGATGCATGGTTGGCGGTGTCCGACATAGCAGGCTGGTACATCAAGTAGCGCATGGCACATAGAAGATGACACAGCATCGACATAGCTCGATTGCGACGCACGTTTCGTCCCCGCTGGACTCATCAGGCAATCTTCTTCTCGGATGTCTTCATACGGAGCTTGACTCGGGAGAATAAAGTTGAAGACACCACTGCAGCTGTACTTATGGTTGATAAATATGGTGGTAAAGACACACCTGGCAATATGGCGGTAAACACACGCCTGTCCGCACACGCTCCTAAGCTGCAAAGTTCTGGCACAGAGCTCTCCTTCTCACCACCACCACCACCATCAGTTCGCGCCTGGCGCCTCGTCGATGCATGGTTGGCGGTGTCCGACATAGCAGGCTGGTACATCAAGTAGCGCATGGCACATAGAAGATGACACAGCATCGACATAGCTCGATTGCGACGCACGTTTCGTCCCCGCTGGACTCATCAGGCAATCTTCTTCTCGGATGTCTTCATACGGAGCTTGACTCGGGAGAATAAAGTTGAAGACACCACTGCAGCTGTACTTATGGTTGATAAATGTGGTGGTAAAGACACGCCTGGCAATATGGCGGTTAACACACGCCTGCCCACACACGCTCTCTAAGCTGCAAAGTTCTGGCACAGAGCTCTCCTTCTCACCACCACCACCATCAGTTCGCGCCTGGCGCATAAGTACAGCTGCAGTGGTGTCTTCAACTTCATTCTCCCGAGTCAAGCTCCGTATGAAGACATCCGAGAAGAAGATTACCTGATGAGTCCAGCGGGGACGAAACGTACGTCGCAATCGAGCTATGTCGTTGCTGTGTCATCTTCTATGTACCAGCCTGCTATGTCGGATACCGCCAACCATGCATCGACGAGGCGCCAGGCGCGAACTGATGGTGGTGGTGGTGGTGGTGGTGGTGAGAAGGAGAGCTCTGTGCCAGAACTTTGCAGCTTAGAGAGCGTGTGTGGGTAGGCGTGTGTTTACCGCCATATTGCCAGGTATGTCTTTACCACCATATTTATCAACCATAAGTACAGCTGCAGTGGTGTCTTCAACTTTATTCATTCCGTGCATGTGTGACATTATATCCTTTACCGTATTTTCTAGTTGAACAACGGTTTAACCCTATTGATCTTTGTGTTTGATGCCGTCTATATGCAGGTTCAAGTGCTTTCAGGGAAGTACAGGTTTGTTTTGACTGGAGTGGCCCCGTCACATCCGGCAATGACACACACTGCTATTGAAAATGGTAAGAAACGACTTGACCGATTTCTGCTTAAAACAAGTAAATGCAGCTACTTCGGCAATAGTGGAGAAAGCGTGTGTTTTTCCCTGCATAGACGCGCTCACGTATTTCCTACCGTTTGACTTGACGCTTTGACTGACTCGTGACTGCCATCCAGAGCGGCATACGAGAAGTCTGTCGAACCTTGCGCTCGGCAAACTTGCAGGAAAGCACCACAGGCTGCTCAGTACACACCAGTGTGCACGGTGTGCTCTAGATGGCAGTAGTGAGGCAGGCAAGACGTTGGGACACGTACGAGGTCACGGACAGGAATTTTGGTAAGACGACTCGATGGGCTATTGAACCGCCCAACTGCCAACACCCCCTGAAATACCCAAACTTAGAAATGGAAGTTGTTTCAAAGGCTTGAAACCCGACCAAGATGTGAGGTGGTTGTGATTTCTGCTTTCGACGAGCAGGAGGTTTATGCTTGACTCGCAATTTGATCGTGTGCCGCTCTACTTTGTGTGTCTATCTGTACGGCAGATGATGTCCTCTTGGAGTGCCCGGCTGGCCATCGCATTACACAGATACTACGTGCCACGTTTGGTCATGCTGGTCATGATGACGAGTGCAACGTGAAGACTGCCCACCGCACAGTCAAGACCCAGTGCTATATGAAACAACACTGCCGCTTGCAGGTAAGATATGCCATGCACAGGCCGGCTCACATAATGTATACTGAGTACATGTACATGTAAATGTAGTTGATGCATTTTCGTTGCCTTTTCACACCTGTAGCGTGATGCCAAGAGTAGATAAACAAGAGTGTGCAACTCGCGGATGGGTTGGCCCAATGGTCTTACTGTCCCGTTATCATACCAAGCCAGCATTCCACCTTGCATGCCTTGGAATGTAGCTTGTCTTCGGCTTGATGGCGCTTACCTTCCCCTCTTTGGAATTATCACTAATATCCATGAACCTTCCAAGTTGGAAGGCCGTTGGTTAGCGCTATCGAGCAGTGCTCAAGCTCACTTATTGCCGTGGAATGTCTCAGTACTCCTTGTCAGTATGGTGCTACCTTGTGCACGTCTGACTGTTCACAACCTGGTTTAGTTGGTGGACTCTAACGCATAACTTGTGCCCCGCCGTTTTCCTTGTTTCAATTTAATATTTTCCTTGGCTCACCATCTGAGTAATTTATTTTATATGTATTATTATATTCAATGTGTTTTGGGTGTATCGCACAGCAACCATCCAGGTCCGACAACAACAGAACTACACACACCGAAAAGGCTTCTACTTCATTTCGTGCCAACAAACTCCTAACTCCCGAAAACCAGAACAACATGATCAGTTCCTCGCATGCGTACCTGAGGGGCCCGCATGCTCGGAGTGTAAAGACCACATGGCGGGCGTGAACACGTGTCGCAACGGCACGTGCATGCATACAAGTAAAGTGCGTAAAAGAGTTCATACTACACAATGGACCTCTCATGAGTCGGCCAGTTGATATAGGTATCCGTAGAAATGCCGCAATCCTCAATGGTCAAGGCATTAGAGATCTCTCGGATTTCATGTGTCTGCTCTGTGCCGCTACTATGCACTACAGGCTTCATCCTCCATGTTTGGAAGTGGCTGCACCAGGACTGGGTCAAGGCGTCAACTCCACGTTGAAGCGCAGTGCAGCAAGCGCCATGCCTAGGACCAATGCTCACCATAGATGGTAACTAATGCTGTTGCCATAATACCTATAATGGCAGGTTAATTTTGTGGAGTTGTCACTCGACCACTACCACGTTGTATCCATCCATTTGGAGATTTAAATTCCTCGCCTTTAGATTCCGGTCTTGCTTCAAAGCCAGGCCCAGACACTCTCTCTTGTCTCTCTGTCGGCACCCTGTCACACAAGAATGTGTGTGTGGCAGTGTGCACAGCTTCTTTAGCTTTAGTTACTAGTGTGTTACGATCAAGAACTCATCTTCTCCCTGCTTCTACTTTCTTCGATTTATTTTAGACAACTATTGTAGAATCATTTTTTGAATATGTTGGTGTTGTGGACTGCTGGTCAGTACCACCACTCGAGGCCCTCGAGTACTTCAAGTTATGCTCTCCCTGTTGCTAAAGATCTCGGCGTTGGATTGCTGGGTGACTGTGCAAGCGTATGGTCGACCGGTCGTCTTATACCCGTGTGCTGTGGAGAAGATACCGTATATTCTCAAATAGAACTAAGTGCAGGTCTCCATGACTAGCGCTGTCTCCAATACCAGCGCACTAAGAGGACCTTGGTAGTTGCCTGTGTCCGTCTACACCGTGTGTACATGTCATTGATGTGGGGTATCAGCCAACACTGTGTGTACATGTCATTGATGTGGGGTATCAGCCAACACCGTGTGCACATGTCATTGATGTGGGGTATCAGCCAACACTGTGTCATAACCCAACAATCTGCACATCAGTGTTTCAGCATGATAAAATTCAAGGTTTCAATCCGGTAAAGTAGCGACCTGAGTCAATAAATAAGCAAGCGGTGATGCAGCAGCAGCAGTTGAATACAAAAAAAACACAGGTATCAAAACCTGGCGTTAGTGGCACAGAGTAATTGAGCAATACAAAAAAGGAGTGCACAAGTTTGTGCGCGTGCGAGCATGTGTGTGCATACACGCGTGTGAATTATATGGGGGTGATGATAAAACTGCTTGTGAACATCGACATACGGTTGTGTCAGCAAATGCACGGGGTGACAAAGGGGCAAACGTGTCAACAGAAAAAATCGGCACCACAATCTCAAGCGCTCACATCGTAACACTACGAAATAGAGGCCGCTAGAAAGCGAACGCACCGCCCAGGCTGAGGGGGTGGGATTTCAGTTGCCAGCACTGTAGTACTGAATGCAGCTACTGTTACTGAACACAGTTGCTCCTCAGGGAAGCGCACAGACAGCGCAATCCAGTAGCTTGCTGTACGATATTCTGCTGCTATCCATCGTATCATCACACCCATACTCATGCTATGCTTTCTTGGCCGGTGGTTTAGCTGTTGCCGCCGTGGTGGTGGCAAAGGCAGTGTAGGCCAGTGCTAGTAGTACGGGAATGGACAGGGCGGTGAGCATCAAGACATTGCCGGCGCCGCTCCACTGGTAGTGCGTTGCTATCCAGCCCAGCGGGAAGCCAGCCGACAAGCCACCCACTGCATGACAACACAAACACACAAATATCACATGAACAAGCGTGTTAGACAACATTGAGGTGATCAATGAGGTGCATGCGCATGCATGCATGCATGCAGTAATTCCCCTTAAACGTGCGTGAAAATGTTTCAGCTTCAGAGGGCTAAAAACAAAAACAAACAGTGAAGAAAACAACGGTTGTACAGTTCTCGTGTGGTGGTTGATGGGGAAAAAAGAAAAGAAAAAAACAGAGTTTCAGAGGGCAAAAGCACATTTCGACCTCATCTTAAAAATTCTCCAGAGACTGGAAAACGTTTGTTTGGGTCACGACTTACTCTGTCCAGCCAACGCCGTGACAGCGTGTGCTGCTCCGGCCAGGGAACGTGGTGCTGCCTCCAGTGACATGACGCCCAGCAGGCAGATAATACCGTACGTACTGCAGCCAATGCTGAATGCACTGATGTACACAAGGATCTAGAAGCACACGGTGACACGAAAACACAACCTTTGAGAATGGATCAAACATGACATCACCCGACATATCCGCACACACTATTGTGGTTACTGTGTAACATGTAATTTTCGGTGTATTTTTAAATTCGGTAATTTTTTTTCGGTAGAGAATTCAGGCACCGGAACTTACCGTATATTCTCTATTATAAGCACAGGTCTCCATTACTAGCACAGTCTCTAATACTAGCACACTGTGAGCACCTTTCGAAACATTATAAGCACAGTCTCTTTTATTAGCACGGTCTTGGTGGAAATCAATGCTGCATGCATGATATCTAGCATGTATTTCTTCTTGCTCTGTATGGATGCATTGGTTTAAATAATATAAGCACGGTCTCCAATATAAGCGCGGTCTCCAATATAAGCACGGGGTAGAGGGCTGTTGAAAAAATACAAGCACGGCGCTTATAATAGAGAATATACGGTAGATCATACCTTAAAGGCACTAGAGTACACACTGTATGAGAAGGGTAGGTTGGTCACCTAATTCTACATTACACCTGAAACCTGGCAGGTCCCTAGTACCGAAATTTAAATACACCTAAAATTACATGATATTAGTGCTGAAACGATTACGTTTTTTCCTTAGTGGCTTAGCTGATACCATAACGATCGGCTTATCGGCTAAACGATTATTATTGCAACTACATCAGTACGTGTACGTTTTGTGAATTTCAAAAAAATTACGAGTCCAACATTGCCAACGACGGATAGCGGGCGCATAGATTCGATGATCCCACAACAAGTCCGTCAGCTGCTCGGACTGACCAGACGAACACAGACAAGACAGAGGCAACGCACTGGTTGCAACCCAGGAGCTGATGGTGCCCTTCGCCTGTGACTTCGCTGACTTTCACGATGAAGTCAGAGAAGCCGGCCAGGGGTGCAGATTGGCAGATTTCGATGGATGAGCTGACTTGAGGCGCGCCAACAAGTAACTAGTTGCTTTTCCTGTCTATGCTCAAAAGAGGCCCAGACGCCAGGCCTAGCTCGTCGTCGAGCAAACTGGTTCGGGAACCGTCGACAGAACGGAAAACACGAAACTGAAGACCATGTACCACTTTACTGTCTTTAGCGCAAGACTACTCGCACGTGGAGGGATTTCCAGCCCCTGCAGCTAGCTAGTGATGACACGTACTGAGCCAGCCCGTCCTGCATGCTGTATGTAAGAAAAGTACTAGTACAGCATGTAGTCAGTTCAAAAGACGGCGACGGTGACACGTCGATGTTTCTCAGATCGTGCTTGTACTTTTACACGTACATCGATGTTGCAAGTGTGCAGTCATGTACATATTCGTGCCGTACTTGCAACACTTTCGATATATGCACGCTTTGTGCGACCCCCAAAAGGGGGGGAAATCCCATACCGAGCGTAAGTAACATTCTGCTCGTTTAGCCGATAAAATCGAAATAACCATTCGATCTATTTCTTATCGAGTAAGTAACGAGTAATCGATATAATCGTTTCAGCACTACATGATATACAGTAGGCCGTTCCTTTTTGAAACACTCCACCGCTCCATACTCCATGTTGGCCCACATTCACAACACCGTAGCGAGGAAATATTCGTTCTTGGGTAGATTTTGCATATCCTCCAGACAGCTGTTTAGATCACTGAGAGCTCCTCAGCGGAGGTAGGTAAGAAAAAACGATAGGCTTTTTCATCTGTACAAAAATCTCAAGCATGGTTGCAGGACTGCATGCGTGAGCCACTCAGCGAAAGGGAGCATGCCATGCAATACATGAAATTGCTAGATTGGCTCCACTGTCAGCACACCAAGATCACTTTCTACACAAGTTTAGCCACATGATCAGGGGGGGTTTGAACTAGCACTCTAGAGCAGAGAGTACTAAAATACCGGTATACTACTACTCCCTGCTCTACAGCAAGGCATGTGCTTACCAGTGAGTCCGCTATCCAATGCAAGAGGATGTAGGCACAGGCAGACCAGATACCGTAGAGCATGGTCAGGGGTATACGCGCCACTGCACTGCTTTCCCACTGCAACTGCACTCACACAAATATCGATAGAGACAGAGACAACACACAACACAAAGAAAATAGATCAAGATCTAAAGGCTTGTTCATTTGACATGCATATGCACAAACATATGGACACACGAACAAATACACCCACATACCCACACATACACACGCATGCACACACACACACATAATGAACCCCACATACACATGCCATTATGGGATGCACCCCCCCCCCCCCCCACACACACACACGCACACACCGTATTCCGAGTGCCATTGATAGCAAGGCTGATCCAAGCACGCACACCACAGTACTACAGCAGCAGAGCTGACAGCCAGTATGCACTGAGTCTGTGCCATCAATCACCAATGCACTTACCACTCGCAGAAGATAATCCGATGCAAAACCAGTCACCAAGCTACCACACACACCGCCCGCTTCAAACAGGAACATCACACTTCCAGCTGCACAAGTGAACAGATATAAAGAAGAACACGAGCAGGTACTGTTAGATGGAGGCAGACACTCCACTGGGGAACATACCACCACAGGGATGCAGACCAAAACTTTGGAAATCCAACCAAAGCTTGCACAGTTCTCAAACACGCACACATGCACGCACAGACAGGCAGACACACACACACACACACACACACACACACACACACACACACACACACACACACACACACACTTGTACTTGTACTTGTTGCTCACTGCCAAAACTGGTCACGTGGGTCTCCCCGGGAGAGGGGAGAGAGACTCAAAAGGAATCTTGGAAAGATGACTCAACTGGCTATTGAACCGCCCAACGGCCGACACCCCCTGAAATCCCCAAAACTCTGGGTGGACTTGAAAATGATCCCACTTATGGGCTCACCACACCTCAGTAAGTGAGTGAGGACAAGGTGCAGAAAAAGGATTGACGGCATCAGGGTATTCGTCCTGGGATCCAACTGCAGTTACCCCTGCCCCCAGTGAAGGTAATACTTGCTACTAGTGTGGGTGGGTAAATCAGAGTGGATCTGATCTAAGCGTCACTAGCATCATTGATTACACAAGAGTTAATCTAGCCAGAAGCAGTCCATGGTTAACAGGTATGTATACTTCAAATAGAAATTAACCTGAAACCAACAAAGGTGGCAGATACAACAATACACCTTCAAGCAGCCGAGCCTGTTGGCAACAGACCCAACACAATCAGGCATAAGTGTACCCACCAACCGGACTAGCTGGCACACACACACACACATACACCAGACAGCACACAGACTTGAGTCATCACGTCACTATTGGCTAAAACACATGCAGCAAGTACACGCACTGCAAATTCCAGTGTAACAGCAGTAAAACCTGTTCCCGGTGCCTTGCAGAGACCACCTCTCTATACGAGACCACCTCTCTATACGAGACCAGCTGTCTTGAAGAGCCGGATCACTGCAGCCCCATGCATCACAGTTCTCATCATGCATTTCACATGAACCTGCACTGAGCGACTGACTTTTGAACATGAACCATCCCTTACCCACACTGTTGTCCAGTTGTTTATTCTGTATGAGATAGAGTAGGCCCCAGTTTGACCATCCTTCCTTGATCAACGATACTAGAAAATAGGATACAGACACGAGCAGTATCATGTGATTCCTGCAGAGCTCTAGCAGGCTGGAGCTGGACGGCCCTGCACCCTGTTTTGAGCGTTCCGAGCGGGGACTGAGCGGCGATACCGGTGCATCGGGGATCAGATACGGGAAAGCAGCGGAGATGGCCACGCACACACAGCCCACGCCGAAGAACATTGTCCGCCAGCCGTACACGCCGACAAGACCGGTAATGATGAAAGGCGCTAGCGTCAAGCCGACATTGCCCGCAGCTGAGAAGGCGCTCCACCATGACGCTAGCTCCGTGCCGCTGCACCAGTTGTTCACTAGCTGTGTGATCGCTGGCCAGCCGAACCCCTGGAATACACCGTTCACAAACCATACAGCAGCTAACGTGGTCACACTGCTAGCCGTTGAGAATGCCATACAAGATATCCCGCTGGCAGCTAGGCCAATGCAATATAGCCAGCTAGGGCTGATCCGATCCGATGCCACTCCGCCGGCAAACTTTGAGATGCCGTAGGCCAAACTCCACGAGCTGCTGATCACTCCCAGCTGGCTCTTCTCCAAGTTCAGACTGGACATCAGGGCGGGCATTGAGTACGTGAAGCTACGCCGTGATAACGTGTAGATCACGTAGCCAAGGAACGTGCTAAAGAACACCCAACGCTTGTTCACAGAGTCAGGGCGCATGATGACTGCTCGTGCACACCACCACGACTACTATTCTTATACAAACTATCAACTAGAGGCCCCGTGTCCCCTGCTAGCTGCTCGTAGCTAGGCAATCACGCCGTGTGCACGGAAGTGATCTGTACTTATAGTGGTGATTCTTCTTCCAAGGACTTAGATGCGTGTGTGTTAGCAACTACGAAAGTCAGCTTGCCAAATTTCTCTTGAATTTCAGAAGTGTTTGTCTCCTCCCTCGATCGATCTCGTCGGTTGATGGTGACTGGAGGTAGACTGAGAAAACTCGCGATATACTCGACCTGCTAGTGGCAACATACAAACTAGTAAGAGGCGTGCGTAGTGGCCAATGGAATTCCAAAATCAGCCTGACAGCATCCAGTCTGCAGACAGCACAAACAGAACTCAAAGTCAAAGTCGAAGCCAAACTGGCTGGAACTTATTTGAAGCAGTGAGTGAAAAGTAAAAAATGGGAAAAGCGGAAATCATCTACGAAATCGAACGCGTCCCTTTTAGCGCCACAGTCGCCAGGGCAACGGATGATGAATGATGTGATGACCGAAGATAATGATGTCATTCACTCAGTCATAGATATCTACGCTTTTTTGCTTGAGAGTTTCTCTCTCAGGTTTTGATTCAAGTCAGCGAAGTCACTTGGACAGGAAACAACAAATGGACGTCATTTGTATTTAGCATTTTGAGACTCTGGAGAAGGCTTTTCGAAAACAGGACTGGCTATGGCCTCTAACGAAGAAGAGGAGTATTGGGAACGCCAGCACAAGAAAAGCAACCGCCCAGCAGGTGCGTGGAAGTGTGTCGTTTCAGATGTATTCGATGTGCCTTAGCATGTTGAGAAAATGGACGATTTGTTTCTATGACTTTGTGCTGTGGCTATGTGTGTGTAATGTGTAGACACTGCTTTCAAACAGCAGCGGTTGACTGCATGGAAGCCTGTCTTCACGATTCGTAGCACCATTCCCATTTTCATGGGTATTGGCGCTTTGTTTCTGATCGTTGGAGGCGTCCTGTACGGATCTGTGGTCTCGGTAAGCCCATGTACACTGGCCATACCCGAAAGTCCCCATCCCTTTACAGGACGTAAAAAATCTCTGGCTAGCACACACCACACGTGGGCAAACCCGTTTCCTGACCCAAGTCAAATACATGTACTGTATCTCCTAAATCAGGTGCAGAACACGATCAACTTGAAACAGGAATCTGGGGAATGACCTGGGGAATAATGCATTGTCTTTAGTATGCTAGAGGCACAGGGGGATCTGCACTCGCAGGATTACACATGTAATATCACAAGCATTGATTCTCGGGGGCCTGAACTCCTACAACAAAAACTAAAAGCGTGTCCGTAAAACATTTACTCTGGGGGTGGTAGGTCCGAGCCCCATATTGGGTGCCAAACGCTGCAGGTGGTCTCTCACTGCAGGTGGTCTCTCACTGTAGGTGTAGGACTAACCTGACATACTTATTTAAAATAAAAATACCATACCATACGCATACCCAACATGGGTATACGTGCACCTCCAGTTACAGTACATGTACTCAAATTGCCTATAAGAACATGACAACTGACCTTAAGTTATATCACTGGATATGTGACAGAATATGTGCTGCTGCCCCTGTTGCTTCTGCTGCTGCTGCTGCTGTGATTCTGTCCTCAGACTAAAGAGATTGAAGTGGACTATACGACGTGTGAGAGTGTTGAGTACCAGGGGACGACGTGCGACTCCATAGTTCGAGGCCACAACGCAAGCATACCAAGACGGACGGCGTGTACCTGTCGTCTCAACTTCACTCTGGAGAAGAATTTTGGCGGAACGGTCTTTTTCTACTACAAACTGACCAACTTCTACCAGAACCACCGGCGGTATGTGCGTTCCCGTAACGACGGACAACTGCGCGGTGATCTGGCAAGCAATGGAGACTGTAGTCCGCTTGCATCTCGTACTTTGAATATCACGAATGCCGAAAACGCATCGGTTCTCGAGAGCAGGACCATTGCGCCGTGCGGCCTCATTGCCAACAGCTTGTTCAATGGTGAGTTGCTAGGTGATTATGGCGCGTGTGTGTGTGTTTGTGTGTGTGTGTGTGTGTGTATGTCAGCAATTCAAGTTTCACTGCCAAGTTTGCCACAACCGACGGTTCCGGAGGCGAAGATCTGGATCGCCACTTGGAGCATTGCCTTCCTCCCCCTAACCTCTCTGACAGTACCTCCCATCTGGGAGCGGCGTGGCCAATTCTGGCAGCTGTCAATAGGGCTTGAAAGTGCTACGTCACAGCATAGCAACAATTTCAAAAATTCAAAAACTGGATCCACTTGGATCCAGTTTTTGTATGGATCCAAGCACATTTCAAGCGGTCTTACCCACAGCATGGTGATGTAGCCAGTGAAACTGACTGATTTGGCTACTGGGGGCGGGGTTACAACTGGTGGCGAAATAAAAGTCACACCTGCATGCGACTTGAGTGGGTTGCTATGCACCCACATACTTAGGCAATAGCAAAGTCACACCTTAGTGGATCCAAAAATAGAAATCTGATGTCAACTTACTACTCCCTGGCCGTTTTGACGTCATCACTTTCAAGCCCTATAGTAGTAGTAGTAGTAGTAGTAGTGTGTATGTGCGTGTGTGCGCTTGTCCGTGTGTGTGTGTGCGTGCGTGCGTGTGTGTGTGTGTGCGTGTGTGTGTGTCCCATATGGTGCAGTGGTATGTGCAGTCGATTTCCAATCGAGAGGTTGCGGGTTCAATTCCCGACGATTATGGTCAAACACGTCTTTCTTCTCTTTCTCGGACTCTTCCTGACTTTTCTTTCATTCTCCTGGGTGGTTACCAACAGCCAGTGTATGCCGGAGTATGTGGTGTGATGTGTGTGTAGAAAAAATGGAAAAATGAAAAATAGGGATTCACTGGCCAGAAAAAGTCACTTCAAACAGCTGTGTGGTGGATACCAGGCTAAAAATAGTGGCGGTCAATTCATCAGCCTTGCAAGCTGTTGAATGGTGTAATCCCAGCACAAGTTGCTATGTCTAACATAGCTGTTTGCTATCATCGCTTCCGCGATGGGCATGTCTGAGGTCTGAGGTGTGTGTGCCTTTTTGCGTGTGTGTGTGTGTGTGTCTGTTTGTCTCCTTTTCTGTGGACGGGTGTGCTTCAAAGTACTCTTTAATGCTCTTTGTGTTGTTCATTGTATATTTAGTACAGTCAGACCTCGTTTATCCGGATCCCTCGCCATCCGGAAGAAAATAGTTGGTTACAAATGTACAGCATATGCCATGCTTACATACAGTATGTGTGTTCGATTATCCGGTTCCCTCGCCTATCCGGATATTTTTGTGGAAAACGGATGTGTGCGGTTATGCGAGGTCTGACTGTATGTGGTACACAGTGCTTTAGCTTCGGGAATAAAGTAGACTTTGAAATTTATGCTGTGGTTTTTTGATTAGCAGCACCAAGTTATACTGTGAATCTCTGCGTTCAGTTCTTCTTTGTTCACCTACAAAATGTTTGCCGGTGGTTGTAAACATGTGTGACGGTTGGTTGTGGGTTTTTCTTTGCTTCTTGTTTTTCCCCCGCGTTTCTTCCATGGTGTGCAGACACACTAACACTGCGTGTTGCATCAACACAGGCTGTTGTCAACGTAACCGGCCGTGGCATTGCCTGGAAGTCGGACCACACCACCAAGTTTCAAAATCCGACCGGCGACCTCGCCGCGGCGTTCGGTCGCTACGCCAACCCACCCAACTGGCCCCGGAGTGCCGCTGAGCTGGACCCTAGCGACCCCGAGAATAACGGCTTTCTCAATGAGGACTTTATTGTGTGGATGAGAACAGCTGCCTTGCCCACGTTTCGCAAGCTCTACCGGAAAATCCCTCAAGGACTGAATGCTGGGCAGTATATGCTCGAAGTAAACTACCGTATCCTTTCACTGTGCGTGTTGGTTTTTTGGTCCAGCCATGGTCCAGGCAAGGGATGCACTCTCTTACCTGTACTGTTGGCGAAAATGCTCTCCCTTTCTCTCTCTCTCTCTCTCTCTCTCTCTCTCTCTCTCTCTCTCTCTATCTCTATCTCTCTCTCTCTCTCTCTCTCTCTCACACACACACACACACACACTCTCTCTCTCTCTCACTCACTCACTCACTCTCTTGTCCAGAGTCAACTGTACTTGCTCTATTATCACAATATGCATGGCACTGTCTTCCTTAACTCAGTGCTTTACCAGGATTCCCAACACATGGCTTTGATGGTAAGAAGATCATGGTCTTGTCCACGATATCATGGTTAGGCGGTCGTAACACATTCCTTGGCATTGCCTACCTGACGGTGGGTACTCTCAGTGTGGCGGTGTCAGTGGCCTTTCTTGTTCTCAACGGTCTCAGCTCTGGAAAGTAAGTTGACAGCTAACACTAAACAGTCCTGCATGCCTGTGTGTGTGCGTGTGTGCGTGTGTGTGTGTGTGTGTGTGTGTGTGTGTGTGTGTGTGTGTGTGTGTCCCATATGGTGCAGTGGTATGTGCAGTCGATTTCCAATTGAGAGGTTGCGGGTTCAATTCCCGACGATTATGGTCGCACATGTCTTTCTTCTCTTTCTCGGACTCTTCCTGACTTTTCTTTCATTCTCCTGGGTGGTTACCAACAGCCAGTGTATGCCGGAGTATGTGGTGTGGTGTGTGTGTGTAGAAAAAAAGGAAGAATGAAAAATAGGGATTCACTGGCCAGAGGAAAAGTCACTTCAAACAGCTGTGTGGTGGATACCAGGCTAAAAATAGTGGCGGTCAATTCATCAGCCTTGCAAGCTGTTGCATGGTGTAATCCCAGCACAAGTTGCTATCTCTAACATAGCTGTTCGCTATCATCGCTTCCGCGATGAGCATGTCTGAGGTGTGTGCGTGTGTGTGCGTGTGCGTGTGTGTGTGTGTGTGTGTGTGTGTGTGTGTGTATGACAGACTGAGACAGAAACAGAATGCTCTAGTCTAGTGTTGTATATTGGTGATAGGGCTGCTACGGGTAGGGGTGTGATCAGGTGACGGGTTCGTGTAGTTTAACACGGGTACCCTATACGGTATTGAGTGCATTACAGACCCTCAATTGTACAATTGTACTGTCACGCACTTCAAAGTACAGTTCTGTTCAGTACTATTCATTCCACAGAACTGCAGCATGACGAAGTATGAGAACAAGCCTGCCTATGTCGCCTCAGCGACGTACAAATCGTAAACCAAGGAGTGGTGTGTCCCACAGCCAGAGAGACACGAGACGAACAGCTCCTCCATAGCCTCAGTAGCCAGCGCCAGCGTCTGCATTCTCCATTGGGAGTCGATGAAATGACCAGTAACGCCGATGTAGCCCTCGGTCACTACAGATGTCCACAGATCAGTCGTCAGCGCTATCTCTTGACACTGGTCACTGCTGATCAGGTCGACAGCCTGGCCTTCAGCTCATTGTATTTGGCCTCAGTTCTCGCCATCAGTGATGCCCTGCACAGCATTGAGAACTTTGACGCCAGGACATAGTGGACTAAATTCTGGAAGCCAGAATGTTGAACGGTGGCAATGGGGAGCATGTTCTCCACAACCATCTCCACCAGCAGCTGAATGATCTTTTCGCTGGATTGCACGCCGAGAAAATATCTCAGTGCAGTCCCGGCTGATTGACCGGAAGCAGACATCTTGAGGGGAGGCGTCGCGTCATCCTCATCACCATCCTCACTGCGGCCCCGCTTGGTTTTGGTCGGTTCTGAAATGGAGCGCTTGGCCCCGCTTGGTTTCGGTCGGTTCTGAAATAGTGTGCTTGGCCCCGCTTGGTTTTGGTCGGTTCTGAAATAGTGTGCTTGGCCTTCAGGTGACGCTTCATAGCAGACGTACTTCCAGCCTTGTAAGCAAGCTCCTCATGGTAATGCTTGCGCTCCGTCGTCCACTTTTGCGAAGTGGTTCCAAACAGAACTCGACATTGCTCAGTGTGCTACTAGTGACTTGAAACAACCGCTTCCTTATCATCCGACAACTCACCAAAAGTAAAACACACAATGCTGCCAATCGCTTGTTGACGGCGTTTTCTATGATTGCTCCGCCATTCCCGCTCGAGCTCCGGTGCAGTTGCATCCTCCGCCAACATAGCCATAGTCGTTGATGAAATTAGAGGGGTTCCGCACAATGTATCTACGTTGCTAAAAACGTGGTTGATCTACTGAAAGTCTTACGTACACTGCATGCGCATCCGTGTTTCGCACTACGGAGTTTTCGAACCACCTAGCTGCCCTTGGCAACTCCGAATGTGGCGGTGTACGTCCTAGGCAGAGAGTCATAAATGTGTACCCCAATCCACTTAGTTATGGAGCACCTCCGCTACAGTCCATTTCAAAACTATAGACGCGTACCTAGGCAAAAACCGTTATGCCAGCATCTATACCACATAAAATCTGTGATCACTTTGTGCATATTTTTTTCCAAATTGGGCGTCTGTTATCCAATCATTTAGAAACTATAATGAGAGTAACTGTGGAGCGGTCCTGAGCCATATTCCGAAAACCATTCTCAAAAAGTTCCAGCCAAATTTGAAATATTTCAAAAACCCTACGCGTCTATAGTTTTGAAATGGACTGTAGTAGTGCCCCACTTATGTACTCTACGTAGATAACTTTCCGTAATTGGAGTGCAAACTCACGAAATCACAGGTTTCCCCCGCCCACTAACGCAAAGTTCCTCAACTTCATGTAGCACGGAACCTCTCTATTAAGTTCTTTAAAAAAAATTTGCAAACAGAGTGCATAGTCCCGGAAAATAGCTGTTAAGGCTGCCTTGAGAACATCATGTGCTGAACGGTCAGTTGAAGAATGATAACTGTTGTGTATTTCTTGCCTGAGTGCAGTTTAGCAGGCACACATTTGACCACTTTCAGGATGTTCCAGTGTTCGTTCAGTAGGCAAAGCCCGGTTTTGCCAGTCAAGCTTCGATATTTTGCAGCAAAATTTTGCTGGCTCATCGTCGATATTTTGCTTTCATTTTACCAGCCCACTCGATATTTTGCTCCCTTTTTGCTCCAAATTTTGTGTCACGTGTGGGAAAACTGACCGAAAGTGGGTCACGTGTTGGCAAAAATGAGAAAACAACGAGTCATGTGTTGGTAGAACTATGCGAAAATGAGCCACGTGCACCGTATACATGTAAGTGTAAAATCTCCCAATTCCCAGCGAACCCACCGATATTTTGCTCCGTTTTGCCAGCTATTTCCCTTTCAAAATTCTTCGATATTTTGCTAGCAGAATTGCTAGCAAAATCGGTCTATGCCTATCATGCAGAGAGGTACTTGAAGTAATTTGCCATGCACCACTCTGTTTGTGTTGTAATGTTTGCTATGGCAGATGGTCACTTCGACAGCGTGACGTCTTATGATGATATTGTGGTGTCGTATCATTGCTCTACCTGTCCCTGGAGCAAGCCACCTGGTGAAGCTGGAGCGCTCGTTTACTGGATTCTGCTCTGTTTTGAGCGGCTGAGCCTGTGCTCACAGTGTCCTGTTCCAGTGATGGCACACTGCGCGAGCGCGAGATGCTACTGTCCATGATAATGTACGAGCGGTGCCCTATTGTGCGCACGGCGGCGGTGGTTGTGTCATGGTCACTGCGTGCTATTCCGGCTTCAAGGCTCTGCTGGCGCCGATCTGTGCTGCAGGACACACCTGACCCCTTTAGCTGGGGTGATAATGGGCGCTTATTTTTTAAAGCCTTGTTGAGTTGTTTTTTTATCTGCCTGCAGCACACCTGTATATATAGCACATACCACTGCTAGAACTAGAAGAGAGGATGCTGACGCCGACTTGACTGTATGATATACGCCGACTGTGTATAGTTGCCACGGGTGTGGTCGCCTCGGCCACTCGCTTGCCATTCGCCGAACAATACTGCAGAGCATGCCGCCGTAAGCTAACGAAAGCGCTCTCACAGCGCAGCTATAGCTATCCGTGCCTGTATTGTAGCCAGAGCTCTATTTGGCCGTCGTGGGCATGCAGAGTTGAATTTTAGTAGAGTATTCACTGTTTTTTCCACACTATGTACCATAATTATTTGTAGGCAGTGCAGGCTCCTGTATTTACCACTGGCCATAATCCGTCACTGCTACATCGGTATGTGCCCTTTCTTGCAACTAGGTATCGTGGGTAATACCAAGAGTACATAACCCCCTTATGTACTCTTGGTAATACACTTTACTGGTCTCCACTTTACGGAAGTACACTCGGACGTCTCTTATCCGGGCACCTTGGGACCGGGCACTGCCCGTATCTCAGATTTGCCCGTATCTCAGAATAACTCATCTACCATGTATCATATCATTTTTTGAAGAAGATTATTTGGAAAGTATTGCACATGTTCAGGATACAAAAGGAACCCATTGGTAAAAATGTGTGGATTACATAGGTTGGCAGAGCAAAATAAGCACTTCCACATACGGAAAAAAGTTCAAAAACCTCAAATTCGAAGCATTTGTGCTATAGGAACTCAAGCTGAAGGTGCCCGGTAGAGAGACGTGCCCGTATCTGAGGCGTCCGGATAAGAGGCGTTTGAGTGTAGTTCGTATTCTCTTCACAGTTGCTGTGTAAACCGAACGCTCTAACCCTCGGCAGTATGGACGAGAGCTGTTTTTTGTCGCTTTTGCGGACTTCTCCCGTGCGGACGGACGCTGTGCTGTTGTGTGTGTGTGTGTTTGTATAAGCATGTGTGTTGGCTTTTTCTGGCCAACTCTGGGGGGGGGGGGGGGGGGGCAGAAGTGACGAACGGCTCGTGTAACCGCATACCATTGCGCACATGCAGTCACGGAGTGCATGCCAAGTACAGTACCGGTATGACAAGTTGCATCAAGAGTATATAATTCCCCAGAGTGTGCAACGCCTGATCCAGCTCTGCATAGGGTCTTGGTCGAGCGTAATCGGATCTTGGCGTATACCGTACACCTCTTAGGGGAACCCGGGGAGTCGCTGGTACTCTCGGATCAAATACAACGGTGCCCTGCCTCGAGACCGGCCTTGCGCTGGTGTGGAGTGTACGCATGACATCAGAAGATCCGACTACGCTCGGCCAAGACCCTATGCCGGGCTGGATCAGGCGTTGCACACTCTGGGTGCAGTGTGGGGGGTATGTACTCTTGGTTGCATGAACGATGTGAGTGCATTCTCTGATAAAGAACTTGGCTTTTTTTTTTAAAGTACTAGTTCTCCTGCAAATAGGTGTTTGCAAGAGTACATAACCCCCCAAGAGTGTGCAACTCCCACATACCCTGCTGTCCCGACAGAATTTCAAGTTGACGTCATTATTTATGACGCAATGCTCCTTGCACCAGTGATTTACAACATGTGTACGGGTGTCAACGCATCGCACGTTTTTCTTTGTAATAATTTGTACAGGATCGATCGGCTTCGGTCTACCACAGGTTCCGGATTCGTCTGATAATCCGTGTACAGTGCGCATTGCATCATCAAAATGACGTCAACTTGAAATTCTGTCGGGACAGCACCCATAGTGGAGTTGCACACTCTGGGGGGTTATGTACTCTTGGTGTTTGTTATATCTGGAGTAGACTGGGCACTGGCTACATTAACCTTTTGAGCCCAGGCCCATTGAAAACCTCCGACACGCAGCACAATTTTCAAATTTTCTCTATGTGAGCAAACTTGATTTCAAACGATTCTTTCATGTATCCTGAGCACAGAACTGTTTTTGTTTTGGAAATACAACAAAGATTACAAAAGTTATGACCGTTTTCAGAAAGGTAGTTTTACTCAAAATTGGTATTTTGAAATGTATGCACGCGCATGTAACTCCAGTTCAAACTTACGGAGCGACTCGCATTTTTTACTGTACTCGTACATCCTAGGAGTCCTCTGTGCAGCGGTACAGCTCGACGCCACGCCACGGAGGAAACGCGGAATCAATGTAGTTCCGTACTGACTCGTGACGTTCTAGAACGTCACGCGTGTCACAGTGGTAGTGGTCATGACATGTCAGAACGTCACGCGTGCTCAAAAGGTTAATTAAATGTTGATGATGCCAGCATCTTCATTTGGTCCGTCATACAGTAGTGCCAAGTGGTAGGTTCTTTTTTCGACCAGACGACGCTTGCGAACACCAGCACGAACAGTTCACCAGCAGTACTCCACAGCAGGAAGCACATGTAGCTACTCCTGACAAGCTTGTTTCGTTCCATAACATAATGGGAACTGATCAGTGCGCTTTCTTCATCGCCTCTTCGTCCATGTACATCGACGTGAGCTTCTTGCCGATGCTCTCGTGGATTTCCAAGTACTTTGCCACGCACCGGTCGAGACAGACCGCCTCTCCCTTGGTGATGTCGCCTTCCCGGTACTTGGGCGGGATGCACTTTGTATGGCAGGCCTGCGTTAGTCTACGTAACACAATGCACGCACGCACACACACACCACACACACACACACACCACACACACACACGCACACACAGACACACACACAGACACACACACGCACGCACACACAGACACGCACACATACCATTGGACCATTGGACGCCCATCGCCAGAGGCGATGATAGCGATGCTACAGCAGAAGCCATAGCAGCTTGTGCTGGGATTGCACCATTCAACAGCTTGCAAGGCTGAAGAATTGACCGCCACTATTCAGCCTGGTCTACACCACACGGCTATGAAGTGGCTTTTTCTGGCACACATACACAGACACAGACACGCACACACACGCACACACACAGACACACACGCACACACAGACACGCACAGACACACAGACACACACACACAGACACGCACACACACACACACACACTTGTACTTGTTGCTCACTGCCAAAACTGGTCACATGGGTCTCCCCGGGAGAGGGGAGAGAGACTCAAAAGGAATCTTGGAAAGATGACTCAATTGGCTATTGAACCGCCCAACGGCCGACACCCCCTGAAATCCCCAAAACTCTGGGTGGACTTGAAAATGATCCCACTTATGGGCTCACCACACCTCAGTAAGTGGGTGAAGACAAGGTGCAGAAAAAAGATTGACGGCATCAGGGTATCCGTCCCGGGATCCTACTGCAGTTACCCCTGCCCCCAGTGAAGGTAATACTTGCTACTAGCGTGGGTGGCTAAATCAGAGTGGATCTGATATAAGCTTCACTAGCACCATTGATTACAAAAGAGTTAATCTAGCCAGAAGCAGTCCATGGTTAACAGGTATTTATACTTCAAATAGAAAGTATATGAACCCTGGAACCAACAAAGGTGGCAGGTACAACATTACACCTTCAAGTCGCCGAGCCCGTTGGCAACAGACCCAACACAATCAGGCATAAGTGTACCCACCAACTGAACTAGCTGGCACGCACACCCACACACACACACCACGTACCACGTATACGCCCGTCGCAAGAGAAGCACGCAAATCTGCAAATGCACTGGATGTGCACCCACAGATTTTCTCTTATAGCAACGATAGCGAGCAAGATCTGAATGAGACAGATCAAGACTTGCGCCAGATAACTGTCTAATCCACACAACTGGCGAAACCATGTGAATCGACCACCAATGTACACCTGGTCTACACCACACGGAGTACATCGGCATAAAACGGCCAAGACAGTTACCTATGCACACCCTACACTTACTGGGGTAACCAGTATAGACAGCACGCTGCTTTGATAGAAGCAGACACTAGATGCACTGGTACCTTGAAGTTAAATTGGAGTTACATTACCAACCAGCCTCGGCTACTGAGTACTGGGAACCCAGAGCCAACAGACATACCAACAACCTCAGCCATAAAAGCTATATAGTAACGACACACTGGATCGTGAAGCCGAAACTAGTCCAACTTCCAAATGCTTTGGCAAGAAGGTAGCCTTCCGACAGGTTGGACACACACGCACACACACACATCGGTGTTACTACGGTCTAGCAGTAGGCGCACAGGAATGATCCACTTTCACCAGGTCTTAGACTCTTACAGTTACAGCGGGCCCTGTATAATCCGGCACCATTCGTGCCACGGAAATTCTGCTGGATTCGGGAAGGTGCTGGTCTGATTAGAAAATCTGATTTACTGCTGCAATGTACATGAAAAGGACATTTTGGTTACTGAAAATTCTGCTGGTTTATAGAGGGTACTGGTTTATAAAGTGCTGGATTAAAGAGGAACGACTGTAGCAGCAGTTTGTCCAACCAAGTCCCTGGCCCAAACACACCACAGCTTGAGTGACTAAAACGACTGTCCCGCTAAACCATTACATCATCATGTTAAATAAAAAATATTCTCACAATCTACCAAATACAGTATGTCATCCCGATAAACCCGCAACGTAGGGTTGAGCGTTGAGATGCCCAGCCTCAATTTTAGCCTATTTTTAAGTTCACAATGAAAGCGACCATCAGAGCACGTACATTGAGATCGTAGCTAGAATCACTTTAGAGAAGCAATCTAATTATTTGAAGCAAGTTGCAGCAAAGCAGCAACAAACTGTGGACGTGTTGGCAGAGGTGTAGAAAATGAAATGATCCACATGCACAACAAATCTTGGACAGTCTAGAATCAAGGCTAAAAAATAAAATAAAAAAACTCACCGACTGTACATATCAGTCATCACCTCCACCTCTAGGTCAGCAACCTGTCGCTGTCTGTTGGCATCCATTGCTAAGAATACTGTAAGGTTCACTTCCAAGAAGGAGATTGCAAGAATACAATTTGTTGTGACCGACGATGAGAGAAGTGTAGCTACAAGAAAATGAGCTGTATCGAAAATGTTTTTTCTTCGGTTTTTCGAATGAGTAGCTAGCTGTTGATCCAGCCATTTTCTCTATGGCAACGCGTGCTACCGCTACGGGATATTCCCGGCCGCCCGGCCGGATCTCGAGCTGAGCCTCGTATCGAGCTAGCTAGCCGCGGTACATTTTGATTTTTGAAAGACTTTCAAAAATCTGTGCTCCTGTCAGATCTGAAGTGAAAGCATGCTGCATTCCACTTCCAGTCCCGCTGTGTTAGGTCCTGGACATGATAATGATACTTGATAGAAGCCTAGGGCCTAGGCGCTAGGCTGCAGACTGTCCTTTACATCTACGTAGCAAGGGATTTCGCTCGTGAACGACCTGCTGCATGCTGTCTAGTCTGCGTCGAAATGCAGATGAGAAACAGACTTCCTCGAAATCGTACTGTTTTTATAATGTGAAAAGTAAGTTGGCGAACTAAAAATATTTATTACGATTGTTGTGTGCATTGTGCAGGGAGTACATGTACTAGCTAGCAAGACTCCAAGAGTACACAACCCCAGCAGGCCCAGGGGGTTGGTTACGTATATACACTGTACTCTTGGTACTAGTCTACTAGTTGTACAATAAGTCTGATCTATTATTGTAACGATCATGTTTTCGACTTCGACAGCATGCATGTTACAAGGCGAGGACCCACATGCACAGTGCTCCTGACCACAGCCAAAATAACCATGACAACCATGATAACCATGACAACCATGATAACCATGACAACCATGATAACCATGATAACCCGGTTGGCAGAGTCCCGGCGGGCTTGCGACCATTTGAACCAAGAGTACATACCCCCCCTAGAGTGCATGTGCAACCGTGACCTGATCCAGCTCTGCATAGGGTCTTGGTCGAACGTACATGTAGTCGGATCTTCTGATGTAATCCACATTCCACACCAGCACAAGGCCGGTTTCGAGGCAGGGCACCGTTATTTTTGATCCGAGAGTCCCCGCGACTTCCCGGGTTCCCCTCAGATGTGTACGGTATTATGACGCAAAGATCCGACTACACTCGACCAAGACCCTATGCAGAGCTGGATCGGGCGTTGCACACTCTGGGGGGGGGGGGGGGGGGGGGGGGTATGTACTCTTGTTTGAACCGTATGGGGAAAAAAACCCCGGTTTGGACCGGGCCTCTTTATCCTAGGGACGGTGGTTGACTTTGGAATTTGTTGTGCCTTTTTGGCTGATATTGTGTTGTTGGTGGTGGTGGTGGTCCTCGCCTTGTACTACTCTCTGGTTGTGGGTGTCACCTAGTGTTGGGGGGGGGGGGGGGGGGGGAGCACACTTAGAGTCACAGGCTACAAATCTTCACTTCTACAACTCCCAGGACGGCCTCTTCACTGCGAGTAACGTTTTAAAGCCGTCACAAAATGTTCAGTCCTGGCCTATCAACAGGATGAAAAAGGGGCGTTTAATTTGTCACTCTTTCAGTCTTTGACTTTTCGAGGAGTTTCGTTTTTCTGAAGAGGTGGCTTATTGATCTCCAGAGACCGAAAGTCTCCTCGAAAGTCCACAACTTTAACTGGTGTCGGGGAGAGGGGGATTAGTTCCGAAGAGTTTGGAATAGCTACGTCGAGATGGTTGATTGGATCGGACGTCATTATCGCCATGACAATTCCACTGAAAAACTGTAAAATGATTGAAGCCGTTCTATTGGGATACTTCAACTAATCTCCTCTAAGTAGGCATATGTGGATAATGCCGGCACAAAAATTGGCAGAATTCGGTACTTTTTCTGGTAAGTTTCATGCATGTTTGGTATGTGGATAAAGAAATGGAGCAGAATTCGAGGAATTGCCCGCCATAAGGTTTGTATGGTTCTGCCAATTTCACTGCTTTTCGAGCAGAATCTGCCACCTTTTCGAGCATTATCCGCACACCTCTACCTCTAAGACGTTTCTCGAAAAGGTGATGAGGACAATTCGAACAGTAGTAGGGACCAAGCCGGTTCTGGGACAGATAAGTGGTTATGAATGGGTACTTGAACTTTGCGGTTGTTAATTAAGTGGCCACTTGACCTTTTAATTGGATAAGTGGTAATGAAGTGGCCACTTGAGATCTGAAGTGGTTTTGAAGTGGGCCAGGTGTCATATTTAATTGGATTAATGATTAAGTGGTGTTTGAAGTGCCTCTCGGCGTCATAATTGCTTTTAAAGTGGTGGGTGTGGTTGTTGATAAGAGTCACTGTCTGGGAATGTGTTCTGGAACCTTCTAGGTATTCCCAGGCTAATTAGAACTAGCTCTACGGATGTCATAGGGGGGGTATTTTAGGAGGTGTGACTCATTTATAAATTGATATATGATGCAGCGTTTACTGGAAAATGTGATCAGTTAGCATAATGGATATTGAAGAGCAATTTGAAATACTGCGTGCGTACAAGGAGCGTCAACGCGCCGTCGTTGAGCATGACGATGACCCTTGTCCTGATGCCCCTCCTCCTAGTCCAAACATTGACAAATGTTTTCATAATCATCAAGTTGTGAACGAGGGGCACTTTGTGTGTACTGTATGCGGACTTGTTCTTGATAGCGTGCTGTTGCCGGAGGTGAATTTTACGGAGAGATGCATTCTCCCACGGCTATATGCAGCTCGGGAGCGATTGACTGCCGTCGACAGACATCTGGTACGCTTCATGCAGAAGACTGGTGTCCTGCTGAACCTTCACGGTGTGCTGGAACCGTTGCAGTACATGAAGAAGGAGAGTGGCTACAAGAGCCTGAACTATGCCATAGCTCTGACATGCATCTGTGCTGAGCACGACGAGATTTGCCAGAAGCTTCAGCCATATCTTCCAAAGAGCCATGTGGCGTGGGCACGATCCAGCAAGCTAATGAGTTGCAAACCGCAGCAATTTTCGAAAGCCTGGCTCCGCCAACTTCTAATCCGTACAAAACCTCTTACCCCTTTTCAGCTGAAGAAGTTTAAGCAGAATATCCGAGAGTTTAATTCTGAGGAGAAGGAACTGATGCAAAGACTAATCCAATCTTACGGGTGCTGTGAACCTCGTGTGGAATTAATTCCTGCGGAGATGAAATGTGCGCTGTACCGTTTCTCAAGTGCCATGTGTAGGGCGAGGAAGATGATGATGAAGGGTACCGTTGCCGCTGTATAAAACCCCTGACCTCTTAATTTTCCATCATTTCGCAAAGCATCCTTGCCAAGTCACAAGTAATTGTTGTTGTTGTCTTCATCCTTGCTATTACTTTGGTGAAGAAGAAGAAGAAGAAGAAGAAGAAGAAGAAGAAGAAGAAGAAGAAGAAGAAGAAGAAGAAGAAGAAGAAGAAGAAGAAGAAGAAGAAGAAAAAACAACAACAACAACAACAACAACAACAAGAAGAAGAAGATCATGAACATGTGGTCTATTTTGAAAGATCATGGTGAGGACGGCCATTGTCCAATGGGTGCGCTGATGCGTTGTGCTGCGCGGTTGGGAATCGCAACCTCGCTGACAAACCTGGTGGAACCTTTCAATGGAGACCATGGATATGACCAAGCAGTTGTTGAAAGTCACCCCATAACCAACTTGATCTGGATTGCTGCCAAGGACATGGCTTGCTGCGGGCGGAAAGAACTACTTGATGTAGTGAAGCTGCTGTTTCCAGTTGATCCAAGCCCTGATGGAAGTACGCCTAGTACTGCTACTGGCAAGTCGGACATTGCTCAACGCCACCTCATGAAGAACCTATCCTGCGTGTTCAAGAAGGTGAAGAGCACCCCTTCCAGTAACAACATTAGTATGATCATCGTGTTGGTTGCAATGCTCATTCTCTTGTGTGAAGAAGTGTCGCTGAGAGGATACGATCATGAGCTGCACTGCACTCTAGTTGAGTTCTTCGATCGAGAACTGCATGCTCTTGACGTGGTGCACTACAAGCGTTGTCAGCAAACTCAATACTCGACATCCATCCCCCCCCCCCCCCTCCTTCCCCCCCCCCCCCCCCCCCCCCCCCCCCCCCCTCCTTTGACATGTGGACACACACACACACACACACACACACACACACACACACACACACACACTCAAATCATCATCATCATCATAATACATGACGTTATTCATTAAAAACATTTTATTATAATTTATCAATACACTTGGTAAAGAAAACGGAATGAATCATAAATGTTGTAGTTTCTGTACACACCTGTGATGGTATCGTCCATTCTCAGTACGGCTTGATTGGCATGGAGTGGGTTGGAAGTGAATGACAGCGTGCACTTGTTCTTCCTGGGTGTTTGACTGTGTGACATCCAGTAGCGTATCTCCTTTGTCCCGCGCTCTGCAGCATCTGCAGGGTATCCAACTAGAATGTATAACCCAAGCGGCACATGCAGCGACATGGGCGACTACCATGATCTCTACCTGAAGACCGATGTGCACCTTCTTGCAGATGTGTTTGAGAAATTTAGATGCACTGCAATGGCCACGTACGATTTGGACCCGACACACTACTACACCCTGCCTGGATTCGCGTGGGACGCCCTTCTGAAACATACAGGAATCTCGCTCACTCTGCTGGACGACGTGGACATGCATCTGTTCGTCGAGCGCGGTCTTCGTGGCGGTGTTACAATGGCGTCACACCGCCACGCCAGGGCGAACAACAAGTACATGAGCTCACACGACCCTGAGCAGGCGTCAACATATCTTCAATACCTCGACGCGAACAACCTGTACGGCTGGGCCATGTCGCAGCACTTGCCGACATCAAAATTCCAGTGGTGTGCCCCCAGTGACGAACTCCTGCAGAAGATCCTCACCCAGCCAGATGACGCAGACACTGGGTACATGGTGGAGTGTGATCTGTCAGTGCCCACAGAGTTCCACGATCGCCTGAACGACTACCCACCCGCACCGGAGCGTGTAACCATCACCGAGAGTATGATGTCGCCATACCAGCGCGACTTGATTGCAGCAGATCCTGTCTCCGGACTGAGTGCTCCGAAACTGGTCCCGAACCTCATGCCGAAGCAGCGCTACGTAGCACACTACCGTAACCTCAGGCTGTACAGTCGTCTAGGTCTGAGGATCGATGCTGTACACCGCGTGCTCAGTTTCCGCCAAGCTCCGTGGATGAAGCCCTACATCCAGCTGAACACGGAGCTTCGGAAGAAGGCGAAGAACGATTTCGAGAAGGACTTCTTCAAATTAATGAATAACGCTGTGTTTGGGAAGACAATGGAGAATGTGAGAAGAAGGATCTCCATTAGACTGCTGCGTGTGGAAGACGAGGAAGATACCATTCTCACAGCTGTGGCTAAGTCCACCTACGTCCGCCATGTCCTCTTCGACAACGGGCTTGTGGGCGTCGAGAACAGGAAGCTTGCGGTCCACCTCAACAAGCCGGTGTACGTTGGCATGAGCATCCTGGAGCTGAGCAAGGAGCTCATGTACAGATTTTACTATGACGAGCTCCAGCCACGCTACGGAGACCGCATGAGCCTGCTGTACACAGACACGGACTCGCTGGTGCTGCTGTTCCGCACGGAGGACCTCTATGCGGACATGAAGAGTATGGCCGATCAGTACGACACCAGCAACTTTAGCCCCGACAGTCCTCTGTACAGCGAGAGTAATAAGAAGGTTGTAGGTAAATTTAAGGACGAGCTCGGAGGGAAGCTCATGACAGAGTTCGTGGCGCTCAGATCCAAAATGTACGCGTACGATGGCGAGGAGAGTGGTCAGCGTGCAAAGGGCGTCAAGAGAGCGGTGACGAGAAGATTCACGATCGCGGACTACCGTCAGTGTCTGGTCGACAGGACGAGGATGTCACACGCAATGACCACCCTGCGCAGCCATTCGCATCGTATCTTCACCGAGACGATGACCAAGTCGTCTTTGTCGCCGTTCGACAGCAAACGATACATCCGAACGGACGGTGTCAGCACACTTGCACATGGGCACCACCGCATCGCACTGCTGGATGACTGAACAATGATGGTTGTGGTTGACAATCACAATTATTAGTCACACCCTGTACCATATCAATTCCATTTGTCTAATGAGTTACTGATCTTGATCTTGATGATGATGATGATGATGTTGATGTTATTATTTTTCTACATACTACATAATTTTGTTTTCTCCATAACTTAACTAGACTTTTAATATAGCTAAACATAATTGCGTGAAATGCAATTGCACAGTTGATGATGTTTACGATGATGGCAATGTTTGATGTTGATGTTGATGTTGATGATGATAATAAGAATAAGATTGCTCTTGTCGGCAGCTAGAGCTTGCTCAATTGTCCGTTGTCAATCCAGGAGTTGAACTTGTCCGGGTAGCCTTTCCACTTGACCAGAGACTGTCCGGGGCGTTTGCGCAGGACTTTCTCCACGCGGAACTTGGTTTTCCTTGGTTTTCTGCAGTTGATGTTCGTAGAAACTGCCCTGAATAGGCTCGTTCATGAGATCTCGAATGTTGTAGGTGGGTGGTTGGGTGGGTAGAACTCTATTCACGACGAACACCTCTTCAGTCCAATTGGGTGTGTAGCCCTTTTTCGAAATGAGCTTTGCTCACAGCAATTCTCACTTCATCGTTCACAGCATAGCGTCGCCGCGCTGTGCGTGCATCTGGACTTTTGCTGGGGTGATCCTGTACAAACGATGCATTACGCTCCTCGGACGCCTCGGCAGGTTTCATACCAATACTGCGGTACGGTGCTTGCTGGTGTTGTAGTCATGTACAAGTTTGGACTTTGGGTAGCACTTTGATGTAGACATTTTGTTGATTTTGCTGTAAAGTGTTTCAGCGTTCTGTTGAATGGCTCTGCAGCCACCGCCCCTTGCCGTCGTTATGAGTGCTGTACATGCTAATACCGTTGTCAGCAAGCCACTGCTTGACTGTTGCGTTGTAGAACTCTTTACCCTCATCGACCCACAGCTTGCGAGGTGAGCGCTTGCTGCTGGTCACGATGCTGCGAAACGCATCTCTGACAAGTGCGCCCGTCTTGTTCTGGAGCGGTACAACCCACCATGCATAGGGACCGAAAAGATCGATGACGGTCATCAAATGTCGAGTGCCATTGTCATTTTTTTTTTTTTTTTTTTTGCAAACGCCTGCATGTCCACCAGATCTTCACTCCATTATGATAATTATGTCATCCAACTCGTGCACTATCACACGTCTGCGGGGGAAGCGTACACGTCTTGGTCTGTGCATTTCACTGGCTTTAAACGCTCCATCCACACATCATCGTCATCCTCACTAGCACTGACACCACTGTCAGTGCCTGGGGCAGCAGCAGCAGCAGTTGCACCGCTGTCACTCCCAACACCGCCAGTCCCACCACCTGCGGTGCCGTTTGTGATTGAATCACTGTCAACGTCCAGGATCACGGGATCCTTGTGCAACCTATTGTCAGTGAAGTCACAGTTAGTGGCGTGCAAGTACTCGCAAAGTACCTTCAATAGTACCCTGCTCCGAGAACAGTCTCCCTACGAGAACTGCATACCGACCACACACAGCAGTGCATGATAAAATTAAAAATAATAATAATAGAAATATTGACTGGTTATAAAAATGTTATTGAATAAAGTCATGTATTATGATGATGATGATGGCCTGTGTGTGTGTGTGTGTGTGTGTGTGTGTATGTGTGTGTGTGTGTGTGTATGTGTGTGTGTGTGTGTGTGTGTGTGTGTGTGTGTGTGTGTGTGTGTGTGTGTGTGTGTGTGTACATCTCCAATAATATACATGTAGCTCAAAGTGAGACAGGCGAGGATAGACATAATAGTTATCAATGAGAGCATTTGTGGAATTCCAAAATTCGTGAATGTTGACTGGGTTTGCTGACAACGCTTGTAGTGCACCACGTCAATAGCATGCAGTTCTTGATAAAAGAACTCAACTAGAGTGCAGTGCAGTTCATGACCGTATCCTCTCAGCGACACTTCTTCGCACAACAGAATGAGCATTGCAACCAACACGATGATCATACTAATGTTGTTACTGGAAGGGGTGCTCTTCACCTTCTTGAACACGCAGGATAGGTTCTTCATGAGGTAGCGTTGAGCAATGTCAGACTTGTCAGTAGCAGTACTAGGGGCTGTCCCATCAGGGGTTGGATCAATTGGAAACAACAGCTTCACTACATCAAGTAGTTCTTTCCGCCCGCAGGAAGCCATGTCCTTGGCAGCAATCCAGATCAAGTTGGTTATGGGGTGACTTTCAACAACTGCTTGGTCATATCCAGGTCTCCATTGAAAGGTTCCACCATGTTCGTCAGCGAGGTTGCGATTCCTAACCGCGCAGCACACCGCATCAGCGCACCTATTGGACAATGTCCGTACTCATCATGACCTTTCAAAATAGACCACAATCATGTTCATCATCTTCTTCTTCTTCTTCTTCTTCTTCTTCTTCTTCTTCTTCTTCTTCTTCACCAAAGTAATAACAAGGATGAAGACAACAATTACTTGTGACTTGACAATGACTCTTTGAGAAATGATTGAAAATTAAGATGTCAGGTTTTTTTTTTTTATACATGTATAACAGAAGCAGCAGCAGCAGCAGCAGGAGCAGGAGCACCCTTCATCCTCCTTCTCCTACACATGGCACTTGAGAAACGGTACAGCACACATTTCAACTCCTGAGGAATTACTTCCACACGAGGTTCATAGCACCCGTAAGATTTGATTAGTCTTTGCATCAGTTCATTTTTTCCTCAGAATTAAACTCTCGGATATTCAGCTTAAACTTCTTCACCTGAAAAGGGGTAAGAGGCTTTGTACGGATTAGAAGTTGGCGGAGCCAGTCTTTCGAAAATTGCTGCGGTTTGCAACTCATTAGCTTGCTGGATCGTGCCCACGACACATGGCTCTTTGGAAGATATGGCTGAAGCTTCTGGCAAATCTCGTCGTGGTCAGCACAGATGCATGTCAGAGCTATGGCATAGTTCAGGCTCTTGTAGCCATTCTCCTTCTTCATGTACTGCAACGGTTCCAGCACACCGTGAAGGTTCAGCAGGACACCGGTCTTTTCCATGAAGCGTACCAGATGTCTATCGACGGCAGTCAATCGCTCCCGAGCGGCATATAACTGAAATACCGCCGCTAAAAGGTACTTTCAACCATATCAGCTCACAGGTCTGGACAATTGGTAAAATGCATTGTTTTTCAGTTGTACCTCCACTACATAACATTACAATTGAAATTGAAGTTAACGTTCGAGAACCTTCGACGGTACGAGTAATTCATTTCTAAGTCTGCTGCAGTGGTGGCGGGGTTGCTATACCCTAATGGTTTCAAAAACATCCCAGACAGTCAATCTTATTAACACCACACCCACCACTTTAAAAGCACTTATGTCGCCGAGAGGCACTTCAAAACCACTAAGTCATTAACCCAATTAAATGTGACACCTAGGCCACTTAAAACCACTTCACGTTTCAAGTGGTCACTTAATTACCACTTATCCAATTATAAGGTCAAGGGGACTAATTAACAACCGACGGAGTCGACTCCGTCGACGGAGTCGGTTGTTAATTAGTCCCCTTGACCTTATAATTGGATAAGTGGTAATTAAGTGACCACTTGAAACGTGAAGTGGTTTTAAGTGGCCTAGGTGTCACATTTAATTGGGTTAATGACTTAGTGGTTTTGAAGTGCCTCTCGGCGACATAAGTGCTTTTAAAGTGGTGGGTGTGGTGTTAATAAGATTGACTGTCTGGGATGTTTTTGAAACCATTAGGGTATAGCAACCCCGCCACCACTGCAGCAGACTTAGAAATGAATTACTCGTACCGTCGAAGGTTCTCGAACGTTAACTTCAATTTCAATTGTAATGTTATGTAGTGGAGGTACAACTGAAAAACAATGCATTTTACCAATTGTCCAGACCTGTGAGCTGATATGGTTGAAAGTACCTTTTAGCGGCGGTATTTCAGTTATATGCCGCTCGGGAGCGATTGACTGCCGTCGATAGACATCTGGTACGCTTCATGGAAAAGACCGGTGTCCTGCTGAACCTTCACGGTGTGCTGGAACCGTTGCAGTACATGAAGAAGGAGAATGGCTACAAGAGCCTGAACTATGCCATAGCTCTGACATGCATCTGTGCTGACCACGACGAGATTTGCCAGAAGCTTCAGCCATATCTTCCAAAGAGCCATGTGTCGTGGGCACGATCCAGCAAGCTAATGAGTTGCAAACCGCAGCAATTTTCGAAAGACTGGCTCCGCCAACTTCTAATCCGTACAAAGCCTCTTACCCCTTTTCAGGTGAAGAAGTTTAAGCTGAATATCCGAGAGTTTAATTCTGAGGAAAAAATGAACTGATGCAAAGACTAATCAAATCTTACGGGTGCTATGAACCTCGTGTGGAAGTAATTCCTCAGGAGTTGAAATGTGTGCTGTACCGTTTCTCAAGTGCCATGTGTAGGAGAAGGAGGATGAAGGGTGCTCCTGCTCCTGCTGCTGCTGCTGCTGCTTCTGTTATACATGTATAAAAAAAAAAAACCTGACATCTTAATTTTCAATCATTTCTCAAAGAGTCATTGTCAAGTCACAAGTAATTGTTGTCTTCATCCTTGTTATTACTTTGGTGAAGAAGAAGAAGAAGAAGAAGAAGAAGAAGAAGAAGAAGAAGAAGAAGATGATGAACATGATTGTGGTCTATTTTGAAAGGTCATGATGAGTACGGACATTGTCCAATAGGTGCGCTGATGCGGTGTGCTGCGCGGTTAGGAATCGCAACCTCGCTGACGAACATGGTGGAACCTTTCAATGGAGACCTGGATATGACCAAGCAGTTGTTGAAAGTCACCCCATAACCAACTTGATCTGGATTGCTGCCAAGGACATGGCTTCCTGCGGGCGGAAAGAACTACTTGATGTAGTGAAGCTGTTGTTTCCAATTGATCCAACCCCTGATGGGACAGCCCCTAGTACTGCTACTGACAAGTCTGACATTGCTCAACGCTACCTCATGAAGAACCTATCCTGCGTGTTCAAGAAGGTGAAGAGCACCCCTTCCAGTAACAACATTAGTATGATCATCGTGTTGGTTGCAATGCTCATTCTGTTGTGCGAAGAAGTGTCGCTGAGAGGATACGGTCATGAACTGCACTGCACTCTAGTTGAGTTCTTTTATCAAGAACTGCATGCTATTGACGTGGTGCACTACAAGCGTTGTCAGCAAACCCAGTCAACATTCACGAATTTTGGAATTCCACAAATGCTCTCATTGATAACTATTATGTCTATCCTCGCCTGTCTCACTTTGAGCTACATGTATATTATTGGAGATGTACACACACACACACACACACACACACACACACACACACACACACACACACACACACACATACACACACACACACACATACACACACACACACACACACACACACACAGGCCATCATCATCATCATAATACATGACTTTATTCAATAACATTTTTATAACCAGTCAATATTTCTATTATTATTATTTTTAATTTTATCATGCACTGCTGTGTGTGGTCGGTATGCAGTTCTCGTAGGGAGACTGTTCTCGGAGCAGGGTACTATTGAAGGTACTTTGCGAGTACTTGCACGCCACTAACTGTGACTTCACTGACAATAGGTTGCACAAGGATCCCGTGATCCTGGACGTTGACAGTGATTCAATCACAAACGGCACCGCAGGTGGTGGGACTGGCGGTGTTGGGAGTGACAGCGGTGCAACTGCTGCTGCTGCTGCCCCAGGCACTGACAGTGGTGTCAGTGCTAGTGAGGATGACGATGATGTGTGGATGGAGCGTTTAAAGCCAGTGAAATGCACAGACCAAGACGTGTACGCTTCCCCCGCAGACGTGTGATAGTGCACGAGTTGGATGACATAATTATCATAATGGAGTGAAGATCTGGTGGACATGCAGGCGTTTGCAAAAAAAAAAAAAAAAAAAATGACAATGGCACTCGACATTTGATGACCGTCATCGATCTTTTCGGTCCCTATGCATGGTGGGTTGTACCGCTCCAGAACAAGACGGGCGCACTTGTCAGAGATGCGTTTCGCAGCATCGTGACCAGCAGCAAGCGCTCACCTCGCAAGCTGTGGGTCGATGAGGGTAAAGAGTTCTACAACGCAACAGTCAAGCAGTGGCTTGCTGACAACGGTATTAGCATGTACAGCACTCATAACGACGGCAAGGGGCGGTGGCTGCAGAGCCATTCAACAGAACGCTGAAACACTTTACAGCAAAATCAACAAAATGTCTACATCAAAGTGCTACCCAAAGTCCAAACTTGTACATGACTACAACACCAGCAAGCACCGTACCGCAGTATTGGTATGAAACCTGCCGAGGCGTCCGAGGAGCGTAATGCATCGTTTGTACAGGATCACCCCAGCAAAAGTCCAGATGCACGCACAGCGCGGCGACGCTATGCTGTGAACGATGAAGTGAGAATTGCTGTGAGCAAAGCTCATTTCGAAAAAGGGCTACACACCCAATTGGACTGAAGAGGTGTTCGTCGTGAATAGAGTTCTACCCACCCAACCACCCACCTACAACATTCGAGATCTCATGAACGAGCCTATTCAGGGCAGTTTCTACGAACATCAACTGCAGAAAACCAAGGAAAACCAAGTTCCGCGTGGAGAAAGTCCTGCGCAAACGCCCCGGACAGTCTCTGGTCAAGTGGAAAGGCTACCCGGACAAGTTCAACTCCTGGATTGACAACGGACAATTGAGCAAGCTCTAGCTGCCGACAAGAGCAATCTTATTCTTATTATCATCATCAACATCAACATCAACATCAAACATTGCCATCATCGTAAACATCATCAACTGTGCAATTGCATTTCACGCAATTATGTTTAGCTATATTAAAAGTCTAGTTAAGTTATGGAGAAAACAAAATTATGTAGTATGTAGAAAAATAATAACATCAACATCATCATCATCATCATCAAGATCAAGATCAGTAACTCATTAGACAAATGGAATTGATATGGTACAGGGTGTGACTAATAATTGTGATTGTCAACCACAACCATCATTGTTCAGTCATCCAGCAGTGCGATGCGGTGGTGCCCATGTGCAAGTGTGCTGACACCGTCCGTTCGGATGTATCGTTTGCTGTCGAACGGCGACAAAGACGACTTGGTCATCGTCTCGGTGAAGATACGATGCGAATGGCTGCGCAGGGTGGTCATTGCGTGTGACATCCTCGTCCTGTCGACCAGACACTGACGGTAGTCCGCGATCGTGAATCTTCTCGTCACCGCTCTCTTGACGCCCTTTGCACGCTGACCACTCTCCTCGCCATCGTACGCGTACATTTTGGATCTGAGCGCCACGAACTCTGTCATGAGCTTCCCTCCGAGCTCGTCCTTAAATTTACCTACAACCTTCTTATTACTCTCGCTGTACAGAGGACTGTCGGGGCTAAAGTTGCTGGTGTCGTACTGATCGGCCATACTCTTCATGTCCGCATAGAGGTCCTCCGTGCGGAACAGCAGCACCAGCGAGTCCGTGTCTGTGTACAGCAGGCTCATGCGGTCTCCGTAGCGTGGCTGGAGCTCGTCATAGTAAAATCTGTACATGAGCTCCTTGCTCAGCTCCAGGATGCTCATGCCAACGTACACCGGCTTGTTGAGGTGGACCGCAAGCTTCCTGTTCTCGACGCCCACAAGCCCGTTGTCGAAGAGGACATGGCGGACGTAGGTGGACTTAGCCACAGCTGTGAGAATGGTATCTTCCTCGTCTTCCACACGCAGCAGTCTAATGGAGATCCTTCTTCTCACATTCTCCATTGTCTTCCCAAACACAGCGTTATTCATTAATTTGAAGAAGTCCTTCTCGAAATCGTTCTTCGCCTTCTTCCGAAGCTCCGTGTTCAGCTGGATGTAGGGCTTCATCCACGGAGCTTGGCGGAAACTGAGCACGCGGTGTACAGCATCGATCCTCAGACCTAGACGACTGTACAGCCTGAGGTTACGGTAGTGTGCTACGTAGCGCTGCTTCGGCATGAGGTTCGGGACCAGTTTCGGAGCACTCAGTCCGGAGACAGGATCTGCTGCAATCAAGTCGCGCTGGTATGGCGACATCATACTCTCGGTGATGGTTACACGCTCCGGTGCGGGTGGGTAGTCGTTCAGGCGATCGTGGAACTCTGTGGGCACTGACAGATCACACTCCACCATGTACCCAGTGTCTGCGTCATCTGGCTGGGTGAGGATCTTCTGCAGGAGTTCGTCACTGGGGGCACACCACTGGAATTTTGATGTCGGCAAGTGCTGCGACATGGCCCAGCCGTACAGGTTGTTCGCGTCGAGGTATTGAAGATATGTTGACGCCTGCTCAGGGTCGTGTGAGCTCATGTACTTGTTGTTCGCCCTGGCGTGGCGGTGTGACGCCATTGTAACACCGCCACGAAGACCGCGCTCGACGAACAGATGCATGTCCACGTCGTCCAGCAGAGTGAGCGAGATTCCTGTATGTTTCAGAAGGGCGTCCCACGCGAATCCAGGCAGGGTGTAGTAGTGTGTCGGGTCCAAATCGTACGTGGCCATTGCAGTGCATCTAAATTTCTCAAACACATCTGCAAGAAGGTGCACATCGGTCTTCAGGTAGAGATCATGGTAGTCGCCCATGTCGCTGCATGTGCCGCTTGGGTTATACATTCTAGTTGGATACCCTGCAGATGCTGCAGAGCGCGGGACAAAGGAGATACGCTACTGGATGTCACACAGTCAAACACCCAGGAAGAACAAGTGCACGCTGTCATTCACTTCCAACCCACTCCATGCCAATCAAGCCGTACTGAGAATGGACGATACCATCACAGGTGTGTACAGAAACTACAACATTTATGATTCATTCCGTTTTCTTTACCAAGTGTATTGATAAATTATAATAAAATGTTTTTAATGAATAACGTCATGTATTATGATGATGATGATGATTTGAGTGTGTGTGTGTGTGTGTGTGTGTGTGTGTGTGTGTGTGTGTGTGTGTCCACATGTCAAATAATATAGCTCAAAGTGAGGGAGGCAAGGATAGACATAATAGTAATCAATGTGAGCATTTGTGGAATTCCACAATTCGTGAATGTTGACTGAGTTTGCTGACAACGCTTGTAGTGCACCACGTCAAGAGCATGCAGTTCTCGATCGAAGAACTCAACTAGAGTGCAGTGCAGCTCATGATCGTATCCTCTCAGCGACACTTCTTCACACAAGAGAATGAGCATTGCAACCAACACGATGATCATACTAATGTTGTTACTGGAAGGGGTGCTCTTCACCTTCTTGAACACGCAGGATAGGTTCTTCATGAGGTGGCGTTGAGCAATGTCCGACTTGCCAGTAGCAGTACTAGGCGTACTTCCATCAGGGCTTGGATCAACTGGAAACAGCAGCTTCACTACATCAAGTAGTTCTTTCCGCCCGCAGCAAGCCATGTCCTTGGCAGCAATCCAGATCAAGTTGGTTATGGGGTGACTTTCAACAACTGCTTGGTCATATCCATGGTCTCCATTGAAAGGTTCCACCAGGTTTGTCAGCGAGGTTGCGATTCCCAACCGCGCAGCACAACGCATCAGCGCACCCATTGGACAATGGCCGTCCTCACCATGATCTTTCAAAATAGACCACATGTTCATGATCTTCTTCTTCTTGTTGTTGTTGTTGTTGTTGTTGTTGTTTTTTCTTCTTCTTCTTCTTCTTCTTCTTCTTCTTCTTCTTCTTCTTCTTCTTCTTCTTCTTCTTCTTCTTCTTCTTCTTCTTCTTCTTCTTCTTCTTCTTCTTCTTCTTCTTCTTCTTCTTCTTCTTCTTCTTCTTCTTCTTCTTCTTCTTCTTCTTCTTCACCAAAGTAATAGCAAGGATGAAGACAACAACAACAATTACTTGTGACTTGGCAAGGATGCTTTGCGAAATGATGGAAAATTAAGAGGTCAGGGGTTTTATACAGCGGCAACGGTACCCTTCATCATCATCTTCCTCGCCCTACACATGGCACTTGAGAAACGGTACAGCGCACATTTCATCTCCGCAGGAATTAATTCCACACGAGGTTCACAGCACCCGTAAGATTGGATTAGTCTTTGCATCAGTTCCTTCTCCTCAGAATTAAACTCTCGGATATTCTGCTTAAACTTCTTCAGCTGAAAAGGGGTAAGAGGTTTTGTACGGATTAGAAGTTGGCGGAGCCAGGCTTTCGAAAATTGCTGCGGTTTGCAACTCATTAGCTTGCTGGATCGTGCCCACGCCACATGGCTCTTTGGAAGATATGGCTGAAGCTTCTGGCAAATCTCGTCGTGCTCAGCACAGATGCATGTCAGAGCTATGGCATAGTTCAGGCTCTTGTAGCCACTCTCCTTCTTCATGTACTGCAACGGTTCCAGCACACCGTGAAGGTTCAGCAGGACACCAGTCTTCTGCATGAAGCGTACCAGATGTCTGTCGACGGCAGTCAATCGCTCCCGAGCTGCATATAGCCGTGGGAGAATGCATCTCTCCGTAAAATTCACCTCCGGCAACAGCACGCTATCAAGAACAAGTCCGCATACAGTACACACAAAGTGCCCCTCGTTCACAACTTGATGATTATGAAAACATTTGTCAATGTTTGGACTAGGAGGAGGGGCATCAGGACAAGGGTCATCGTCATGCTCAACGACGGCGCGTTGACGCTCCTTGTACGCACGCAGTATTTCAAATTGCTCTTCAATATCCATTATGCTAACTGATCACATTTTCCAGTAAACGCTGCATCATATATCAATTTATAAATGAGTCACACCTCCTAAAATACCCCCCCTATGACATCCGTAGAGCTAGTTCTAATTAGCCTGGGAATACCTAGAAGGTTCCAGAACACATTCCCAGACAGTGACTCTTATCAACAACCACACCCACCACTTTAAAAGCAATTATGACGCCGAGAGGCACTTCAAACACCACTTAATCATTAATCCAATTAAATATGACACCTGGCCCACTTCAAAACCACTTCAGATCTCAAGTGGCCACTTCATTACCACTTATCCAATTAAAAGGTCAAGTGGCCACTTAATTAACAACCGCAAAGTTCAAGTACCCATTCATAACCACTTATCTGTCCCAGAACCGGCTTGGTCCCTACTACTTCGAACGCGCCCTAAGAGTTACAGTTTGTTTCAAGAAGTACTCATCAGATGATCTCTTTTCGCATCTTTGCGAGATCAGTCGAAAGCGAATGTTCGGGACTAACCTGTGTACATTCTAGTAGATCTACACTGTGGAGACTTTCGAGAAAAACCGCTGGTCAGCCCGGACAAACCGAAGGACAAGACTATAACTTTTATTTACATGTAGATGCTGAAGTGAAGGGAAGGAACTGTCCGACGCGCTTCCCGCACATTTTGCTCCGAAACCCTTGGAGATCGCGGAACGATACCGTTTCCACAAGCGGGAGCAACGCCAATACAAGGAGAGTCGGTGAAATACCTGCCTCGCGGAGCTCCGACGGTTGGCCATGACGATTCTGTGACTTTGGCTATGTCCTGAATACCACGCTGCGCGATCGTTTCGTGTGTGGCATCAGGAGTCAAGCTCTCTGCAAACGTCTGTTGGCAGAGAAGGACCTCACTCTGACGACCGCCACTCGTCGAGAAAGCCAACAGCCTGGAGCCTAGTGGAGGTAGCAACTCGCGATGTATCCTAGCACAGTACTGTCAGTAGGCTGTGAGTAGCAGCTAGCTCGCGGGCAGTGCCATGCCACTACACAGTCAGTACCATAGTCACTACTGCTGGTGTACGTGTACACGTTCTGGGCACATCGCAACATCGCGCGCCGTGCTGCACGCGTGCTGACAGGCCATCGTTAGCGCGTTCAGAGGTGCGAAGCTCGAAGACCGCGAAGTAAAGGCGCGAACTCGGGTCAATCCCGTACGAACTATTCAGCTGCTTCCGGTTCCCGCGCTGTGCATGTGGCTCGACTGTATGCACACGGCCCAAGTGAATGCCCCTTCATTTGCTTCAAGACATGATTGCCGCCATTGCAAGAAGACTGGGCACCTCCGCAAGGTCTGCAAGAAGCGCATCGCGGGAAGATCGACAGATTCAGCGAAACGTTCAAGTGGTAGCAGGGCCTGCCACAACTAATCACTTGGCTACCGCGGACGACGAGGTCGAAGTTCACTTTCTCTTCTAGCCACAGCTGCCAGCGCCAGCAGTAGCCACTAATGAAACGACACCCGCGACCCTGCGGAAGGCGCTTTGGATTGATGTTATCGTCAATGGCCAGTCGGTCGGTCCACAAGCAGGTCGACACAAGAGCGGCGGTGTCAATCACTCCAAGTGCGATTTACCAAAACTTGAAATGTCGCTGTCTGCCTCGTCTCACCGCGAGTAAGCTGAAGTAACAGTTCCGTACGTACACCGTCAGCGACAGGATGAGGTGAGCAAAATTACCCCAGAAAAGCTTCTTCTTTTCTTAAGGGGGCAGCCTACCCATAAATTTCATATGGCATTCAATTGACCGTAACTTTGGTGTTTCTCAGTGGATTTGAGTGAAATTTTGACCACACACTCCTGCCACTATGCTGGCCCTCAGGACATGATTTACAAGTTCTTGCGCCTCACTGACAGGCTTTCCAGGCCGGAAAAACTCAAATTTCCGGCATAGTGCCACGGTGTGCGAGCCACCCAGGAGCCAAACAAATGCATTTACATTTTTTTCACATTTTCGTGCCCATTCTGTCCGTGCGCGGGACCCAAACCTAAAACAAGTCCAGAAGCAGCCATGGGTGGTGGGGTAGGGCCCCTCAACGTGGCCCTGGAATCTGTCACAACGGAACGAGTGGGCGTTCTCTCGCGGACTCCCACAGACCCAAGTCAATTTTTGAATTTTTTAGGTTTAGGGTGTGCTACGAGGTCGTACCTTTGATACAACATCCAGTGCTGGGACCTCCACAGCAAGCCATTTCCACAGCGCTGCACACCAAATCCAGGATGCCCTCAGAAACCGGCAAAGACTGCCACTCACGTTTCACTACTGCCTAGTACTGAATCCTACCTGACTTCTTGACACGACTCAAACTTGCCAAAGTCACTAAATCAACGTCAACTACAATAATCAAGCCACATATCTGCAACGTCACGAGGGTGCTGGCAAAAGTCCTGCTGCACGGCGGCGGGCTTCGCCCGCCGCCGTGCAGCCCAATACGTGGTTTTTTAACGTGATTTTTTGGACTTTTTTGGACTTGGGGCAAAATTCTGCACACTTTCGCGTGTTTCCATAATACGACAAGTTGCGCACGGTCTGCTCACATTCAAATACAGTGCTGCCAACAAATGACAGCATGCAACAAAAAAATCTTTCCTTGCAAGGGCACATTTTCGGCCATAACTCTTGAACGGCTGGTCAGATAGGGACACAATTTTCAGAGAATTTGCAGCTATTCATGCTCTTTCAACTGACGTAGCACTCATATGAATTTACAAATTCGATTTTTCAGCGAATTTTTGGGTAGTCTGCCCCCTTAAGGGGGCAGCCTACCCATAAATTTCATATGGCATTCAATTGACCGTAACTTTGGTGTTTCTCAGTGGATTTGAGTGAAATTTTGACCACACACTCCTGCCACTATGCTGGCCCTCAGGACATGATTTACAAGTTCTTGCGCCTCACTGACAGGCTTTCCAGGCCGGAAAAACTCAAATTTCCGGCATAGTGCCACGGTGTGCGAGCCACCCAGGAGCCAAACAAATGCATTTACATTTTTTTCACATTTTCGTGCCCATTCTGTCCGTGCGCGGGACCCAAACCTAAAACAAGTCCAGAAGCAGCCATGGGTGGTGGGGTAGGGCCCCTCAACGTGGCCCTGGAATCTGTCACAACGGAACGAGTGGGCGTTCTCTCGCGGACTCCCACAGACCCAAGTCAATTTTTGAATTTTTTAGGTTTAGGGTGTGCTACGAGGTCGTACCTTTGATACAACATCCAGTGCTGGGACCTCCACAGCAAGCCATTTCCACAGCGCTGCACACCAAATCCAGGATGCCCTCAGAAACCGGCAAAGACTGCCACTCACGTTTCACTACTGCCTAGTACTGAATCCTACCTGACTTCTTGACACGACTCAAACTTGCCAAAGTCACTAAATCAACGTCAACTACAATAATCAAGCCACATATCTGCAACGTCACGAGGGTGCTGGCAAAAGTCCTGCTGCACGGCGGCGGGCTTCGCCCGCCGCCGTGCAGCCCAATACGTGGTTTTTTAACGTGGTTTTTTGGACTTTTTTGGACTTGGGGCAAAATTCTGCACACTTTCGCGTGTTTCCATAATACGACAAGTTGCGCACGGTCTGCTCGCATTCAAATACAGTGCTGCCAACAAATGACAGCATGCAACAAAAAAATCTTTCCTTGCAAGGGCACATTTTCGGCCATAACTCTTGAACGGCTGGTCAGATAGGGACACAATTTTCAGAGAATTTGCAGCTATTCATGCTCTTTCAACTGACGTAGCACTCAATATGAATTTACAAATTCGATTTTTCAGCGAATTTTTGGGTAGTCTGCCCCCTTAAACAACCCTACAGTCCATTCGGAAAAAGATGATATTTTTTTGATATCCTAGCTTTTGGCCATAAACGGGTCAAATTTTGAGTTTTCGTCACAATTTTATTGGGCAGTCCCCCATGGAATGCTCTTCCAATTGTGTTTTTGATGTCTATTTCTCCAAAAAGCAAGCCATAACAAGAATAGGATTTCGGACAGGTTTTGCCCCCAAAGCACTGAATTGGGTAAAAACCATGAAAATCCAGGCCGTTCACTCCACTTGCACAACAGTACATTTGCGGTTCGAACCCCAGTTGAGGTGCCTTTTTGGACCCTTTTTCAAGTTTCGAATCGCGCAGCACTGCACAGTGTAGGTCTACCACAAAATCGCCAAACACGGGAGCTCTCCAGAGCCAGCGCTCATCTTTTTCTGAATGGACTGTAGTACCGGCCAAGCTGCGACGCAAACATGTATAATGGAATACACTATACAGGTATTAGATAAACCTTGTTTTGTTGAAACAGTCATGGTGTTGGTTGACAGCATGTGACAGTATTCGGGAACAGTGAGGGCCTTGCTACAACCTCCGTGGTTGGCAGAGCCCCGGTCTTGCGACCATCTGAACCGTACTCCCTAGAACAAAGAAGGTCAGAACCGGCGGGTCTAACACCCGTAGATCTACGGTTCAGATGGTCGTGAAGACCAGGGCTCTACCAACCACTGACGTTGTAGTAAGATCACTGTTTCCGAACACGGTGTTACATGCTGTCAACCAACATACATATACATGTATGTGGCATGCAGTATGATGGTTGGAACCCATGCCATTGAATTGAAATATTCTCAACTCGCTTCTGGTTCGTAGCGAAAATATGTGTATGTGGAGACGCACTTGTGCATGTGAAAGCTCAATTTCCTGCTGAATGTAAATCACTGCACACAACTCCCGGAGCACGGCTCCCAAGAAATGCGAACCACGGTCTTTTTGGATCACTTTCGGAAACTGTAATGGACTTCGGCGCTTTTTTTACAGCTTTCACTGAATCTTTGTACGCCATGCGTACATTTTGCGTACTACAACCTTGTTTTGTTCGATTGGGCCAGCGTTGCTCGGACCACACTGCCTGCTCGCATTCAATCTATTCGCCAATCGATGGCACCCTAGGGGCATGTTCGATAGGTAGGATCGGGATCCAGATCGACCGGATCCACTGGATTCGCACCCTTTCAATTGGTCGAATCCGGATCCTTTGGACTTGGATCCAAATGTGACCTTTGTGAGTATATGGCAGGTAAAAATCATTTTTGTACACATTGTGGTATGCACACACGTGGATTGAGATACTCTTGTTGACTTTTCGTACGACACGCGATGAGTAAGACTTTCACCCTTTTGGGTGACCGGTGAGCGCCATTTTATTACTTCGTCAACATGGCAACAGTCAAGGTCCAGAATAAGGTGTTCAGTTGACTCTGAAGGATCCGACGGATGTGAGATCTGGATCCCGATCTCGATCCTACCAATTGAACATGCCCTAGGACTTCTCAGTGACTTTTGTTATTGCTTTATTTACTACTGTGTGTCTCCCATATGGTCTAGTGGTTAGGATTCGGCGCTCTCACCGCCGCGGCCCGGGTTCGATTCCCGGTGTGGGAACATTTCTTTTTTTTTTGACTTCCATTGCTCATTTCTCTTCTTGTAAAAAAGGGGCCGTCCAAATAGTAATTTCAAAACGAAAGTTATTTTAATGTTTTCGTTTGGAGGTGGGTGGGTTTTAGGGGTTTCGTTTTGAATGTACATGGATATTGCCCAGTTACTTCGGGTGCCGAAGATTGAAGGTAACATTTGTTGGACTGCGTTTTACCTGCAGAAGAGGTGGTTGGGTAGGAGTTGAAAAATACTAAAACCTTTCGGTTCGCAAAAACAATCGGTAACCCCGATCGGTCCCTGAGGGTGCGCTCACACTGCGACCAAAACCAGCGGCCATGCGGCTAAGTTGCATGGCAACGGCATGAACTCGACCAAAACGTCGCGGCCACGTTTCAAATCGTGACCGCGACCTCCGGAGGGGGGTGCCACGACTTGGCGGCAACATGATCGTAGACGTGAAGCGTATTTGTGTACAACCTGGCCTGAAGTATGTTCAATTTCTCAAATTCCGGTGTGTTGATTCATGAAACTCGGCGGTTGTCGATGTCATCCTCGACATTTGCACATTTTAAATTTTTTGTAGTTGTGGTCTTGCACGCATGCACCGCCATGTATGCATTCTTTGCCCTTTTTGGACGATGTCAATTTTGTTTGTTGTTGCTTCGTTGTCAGTTGATCGGGTCAGTGACCAGTTTCTACAGTGTACTCGTTCAGTACGATGGTAGCTTGGTCTGGCTTTTCGGTTTGGGAAATCATCTTTCTCTGCTTTTCTGCGATGATGGAATGCCATACCTCAAGACATTTCAGTTACATATCATCGGAAAATACAGTTCTCATCTCGGCAACACACAAAAGAAACCACCACCGGAATTTCCACTGCACTGGCACTTGCTCTGACCACGAGGTCAGGAAAGCGAAAGCGCTTGGATGTCAGCGGCAGCCCCTCAAGAGTCCAAACCTACATGATTGTATGAATTACTTTCGTCCACTTCAAGAATACGAGCCACGAGGCACTTCCTCCGACATGCAACACGCGAAAAATTACATCCAAAACGGACCACAACTTTATTAGGAAACGGACGAATTCTTTTGGACACGAACTGCAATTCGTAAACTTTGTGTGCCCACTTCACGTCTACGCGTGTACGAGGCCTAGTGTGAGCACGACTGCCACGTTTCTGTGTTTTGCTGACGCATGGACGCGTGCTCATGGTCGCAGTGCGAGCGCGCCCTAATAATGGCTGTGGTGCACCGGTGGTGGACTGAGCAAGTTCAGTGTGGGCAGTGTAATTGACTGAAAAAATGAAGAAAAAATATGGAACGCTGCGAGCAGGGTTCGAACCTGCGCGGGGAGACCCCATTAGATTTCAAGTCTAACGCCTTAACCACTCGGCCATCACAGCTACCATGCTTTTTGGTAGGCACTGTAAGAATCAATACAGCGTATGATGCAGTGCAGAACCTACAACATCTGTGTGTGTGTGTGTGTGCGTGCGTGTGTGTGTGTGTGTGTGAGAGTGTGTGTAAAAAAAAAAAATGAAAAGACCAAAAATAGGGATTCACTGGCCCGAAAATGTCACTCCAAATAGCTGTATGGTGTAGACCAGGCTGAATAGTGACGGTCAATTCTTCAGCCTTGCAAGCTGTTGAATGGTGTTATCCCAGCACAAGTTGCTATGGCTTCTGCCGTAGCATTGCTATCATCGCCTCCGGCGATGGGCGTCAAAGGTCAAAGGTCAGGTGTGTGTGTGTCTGTGTGTGTGTCTGTGTCTGTGTCTGTGTGTGTGAGTGTGTCTGTGTGTGTGAGAGTGTGTGTGTGTCTGTGTCTGTGTGCACAGGTGTGTCTGTGTGCACACGTGTGCGTTGCTGTTCAGAGAGAAAGGCATACTGCTTCTGAGGGTATCATGTCCACTCAGCAAGCAGAACGGCTTACTGACCGTGCCCCATGTCTACCTATCTCCAAGACTGAGATTGATGTGTAGCTGCTGCTTCACCGGTAACTTATCCAATCATTTATACTCACAGTTCAACGGGCAGTTCTTGCGAATGTAACGCTACGGCAACTTTGTCCATTGCTGTCATCTGCCGTGAGACCACCAGGATATGATATGACAGTACTGCACTGGAGGCCGGAGAGTGCTAGTACTACAGGCCTCTACATCACAGGCAACGTATGCCACGGCAGTCCAGGGACTCCACCACTCATGGTGAGTTGCAACTCGACAAGCTTAGGGATAGTCGCAAAAGTATTTTGTTGTCCCTGAAACGAACATCGTTCATTTCGTACTCGGACCCCTCCCTTCCTCTGAAATGAACGCAGCTTGGTATGCTGGACGACGAAAATCGCATGCATGCACATGACATATGTACAGTGTTGGTCGACTTGCAATTTTGCCCCCCCCCCCCCCCCCCCCCCCCAAACGAATGATGTTCGTTTCAGGGACGACGAAAAAACTTTTGCGACGACCCCATAGATGAATTTGTAAGTCTCATACATTGGCAAGATTTTGTAAACAGTGAACAATAAAAGTGAAGCACAGAGTACACAAGGCACTTATTTGTTTCCTTTCGTGCCGTTTTGTGTCCTATTGACACCCCGTTGTGGTGTGCATGTGGCTGGTGTGCATCAAACAGGTGAGTTGCTTGTGCAGCGCAAGGCTCTCCTTCAAAAATGATACAAGAGGTGAGCTCCATGTAGCTGTTCATGTGTCTCCCATATGGTCTAGTGGTTAGGATTCGGCGCTCTCACCGCCGCGGCCCGGGTTCGATTCCCGGTGTGGGAACGTTTCTTTTTTTCCTTGAAGCGTAGGTGCGAAGGAACACCAGCAGGGAAACGGAGATAGGAAAGAAATGTTCCCAAACAGCAAACTTGGCCATGGTATTTTTGGTACTTATATCCAGCATGGATTGCTGAATGGCACCCTCTTGATGTTCACTACTCCTTCTGGTGGTACATACGACTACAGTCCATTTCAAAAAAAGTTCGTACCCAATGCTGTAGACAGCTAACTCTGGTGCTGTCACGCCAGAGTGCTCTAACTAGAAAAAGTAGCGAGCGATGCTCAACGCAGCATCAGTAAAGCAGCCTAGCGAGAGTGCTCAACAAGACGTATTCTCTGTGAATACTGCAGTAATAAAGTGGTTATCTCGTTTTGTGAACAAAGTGCAGTGCTGCTCAATCCAGTCGTGTCACTCAAGTACGCGCCGGGCGTTGCACAACCCTATTAGACCTACGGACATGGGCTGCGAAATGGTGCGAAGCGCAAACGTGATTCATGCGACCGGATGCGCACTGTATGCAGTCAGGGGTCGTCGCCAAAGTTTTGCGTCCATACACGAGTAATACGTGGAATAGCCCAAGCATATGCAACAACGTGGTCGCCAGGCAGTGGATCATGCGACCACTTGGGTTGCATAAGTAGTATAGTGCCGTAGGGGTTCTGGGACAAAGTTTACCTTTGCCATATAAGGGTGAATAATCCATATATGGTAGATGCCTTTGACATTTGGTTTGACCTTTAACCTTTGGGGGTGACCTGTGTATATCAAATAAGGATGACTAGTCCATTTAAGAAATTTGACCTTTGACCTTTAGATTGACCTCTGTACTTTATATGGAAGAACTGGCCATGCATGGTGATATGGCAGAATTGTGCTCTCCGTCTGCACGCTGGTGTTGTCCGACACTGTTATGCCATCGTCTGGAATGTGGATGGTGTGCACCATCAGGGTCTTCTTCACTATGAGACACGCTGATGGTGCCATAGTTGCCGTGCTACATTTCTGACTTCCACTCAGACAATACTTAGAGTCGCTTAGCCTTGCTCCCATCGCCACATAGTAGACCGGGGAACATGGTGTCCCGCTTCCTTCTTCATTCATCACTTCTCCATTCCATTGCTCCAAAGAGCCATGGACCGCACACGCCCGCCATTGTCTGACTCCGGCAGGTTGCATGACCGTCACAATGAACATTCCCGCCGCTTCAAACTGGGCAAACCTGCCGGAATCGAGATTCACACGCAGGACATACGCGCTCCTGTCCTCCAACTCCAACACGCCTCTGCTTAGACCGCAGAACATCTCCTCTGCCTCATTTGCACTCAGCAATCGTGCCGTTCTAATTTGTCCGGCATGCTCGAGAATCCGTCTACGCGCATCATCACTTGTTCTCGATAGTCTGGTTACCAGTTTGCTATCGCCCAGAGGGGTGACATGAATTACGTAAAGCATAATTTATGGTAATGACTGAAAAAAAACACAAACAGATTTAAGAAGGATTTGACTAGAATGACTATGCTGTTCTGAAGTATTGCACTATATATAGCCCTGTTTCTTCCATGGGGTGATCATTTCTTCTCCACAAATCAGCGAGAAGCAGCTGCATTCTTCGATAAATTGAGTTCATCAGCTGCTGTTGAACTATTGCACCATGCACCTAGTGCACTATCTCTTCGCAGAGGATCGTCATCAGAAGAAGAACAGTATCAATATCAACAATAACAACACTGTTACATGATATCTTACTGGCTTTCATAACCTTCCTCGTCTTCTTCTTGTTCTTGATCATCATCATCTTCAGGATCCAGAGCCGGATACCAGCGTGCAAGTGGGTCTCCTGAAGGCTCCACATGGAAATCGACACAAACATCCTCCGTGTTCTGTGGAGCGTCCAGGAGTTCAGTGCTCTCCACCTGCAAGCTGTTGTTGTCGCTCACCGTTGTACCGTCTTCTCAGATATGTATGGTTTGCACCATCAGGGTCTTCTTCACTATCAGGCACCCTGATGGCGCCATGATTGCCGTGCTACATTTCTGACTATCACTCAGACAGTACTTCGAGTCGCTTAGCCTTGCTGCCATCTCCACATAGTAGACTGGGGAACATAGTGTCCCGCTTCCATCTTCATCCATCACTTCTCCAATCCGTTGCTCCAAAGAGCCATGAAGCGCGTACGCCCGCCATTCCCTGACTCCGGCAGGTTGCGATACTAGTATCATAAACGTCTGTCTGTCATCGAACTGCGCAAACCTGCCGGAATCGAGACTGACACGTGGGACGTACGCGCTCCTGTCCTCCAACTCCAACACGCCTCTGCTTAAACCGCAGAACATCTCCTCCGCCTCACTCGCACTCGGCAATCGTGCCGTTCTAATTTGTTCGGCACGCTCTAGAATCCGTCTACGCGCATCATCACTTGCTCTCGATAGTGTGGTCACCAGTTTGCCATCGCCCACAGGCGTAACATTAATGATATACATAAGCATAGTTGAAGGGATAGACTGTAAAACACGTAAATAGCTCTGGTAAGGATTTGACTAGAATGACTATGCTGTTCTGAAGCATTGCACTATACATAGCCCTGTTTGTTCCATGCGGTGATCATTTCTTCTCCTCCAATCAGCGAGAAGCAGCTGCATTCTTCGATAAATTGAGTTCATCAGCTGCTGTTGAACTATTGCACCATGCACATAGTGCACTAACTCTTCCCATGAATTGAGTTCATCAGCCGCTGTTGAACTATTGCACCATGCACATAGTGCACTATCTCTTCCCAGAGGATCGTCGTCAGTCCCTCTCCATAAATTGACGACTTGATCTAACTCTCATGACATGTTGAAACGTATTGAGACGAGTTGATACACGTCTCCACCACAAGCCATACCTATACGGGTCTACAGTCAGACTACTTAATATGAAGCACACGCTCGTCAACGCTCATAAGAACCATGGAGCCTGAGTATGAACCAGGGTGACCTCCAGCTAAGAGGAGACCCCCAACTTTCATTGAACTGCATCGTAGCAGCACTATCAAGTCTTTAGTGTATAGACCTAATGATGATTGGAAAGATCTTTCAACAGAATCTGTACGGTTAGACCCAATTTAAAGTGCATCGTGTCCAACTCTCTTGAAACTAGACAAGGGCGAAGAAGGTGTTAAACATGCACAGCCGTACCTCAGAAACACGGCGATAACCGTGCTGAACACTCTGGAGATTCTTGGTGCACTAGACGCTATCCTATGCCGCTATCGAAAGACGAGTGAGTACTGTACCGTGTATACCGGGGATACCGGATGGTCATTTATAATATGATGAAGAAAGGGTCTCCCACAGACCGTATCCGTTCTAGTTGTAGTTGTTTTGTACAACCGGCTGGCTTGTATGTCGTACGCAGCGCCAAAATGGGCATGCGTTCGGGAGCTGTTGTTTTTCTTTCCCCGTTGTTTTTGGTTTCAATATGTTTGCGCATGGGAGACCGCGACGTCGCCGTCACGCCGACGCCCGGCACGTAATTACGTAATGTTACTCATCGAACGATCTGCAAGAAAGAAAGAAAGAGAGAAATAAAATTCAAAAGAAATTCAAAAATTACTTCTGTGTGTGTGTTTGTTTGTGTTTGTGTGTGTGTGTGTGGATTTCCCTGCAAAATTGTCAGATATCAAGAACGTGAGTTAATAATTATAAAACTTAGCTGAGGTGTTTTGTAGTTCATGAGGAGTGTGAGAGTACTATCCATTTATATGCATATGTGTCTAGCAACCACGGAGGTTGTAGTAGTATCACTGTTTCCGAACACGGTGGTCTCCACCTTGTTACATGTTGTCAACCAACATTGCATATACATGACGTATGTGGCATGATCGTTTGGCCGAATCCGATCAAATTCGGAGTAGGTGTACTTGGAGTGGAATCCGACCACACCGGCGGCCCCCACACCGGGAGTGGCTGGAGTGGAAATGGACTTTTGGCGATTTTGGACAGCTTTCACTGAATCTTGGTGTTGACATGCGTACATGTTGCGTACTACACCCTTGTTTTGTTCGATTGGTCCAGCATTGCTCGGACTACACTGCCTACTTGCACTCAATCCAGATTCGCCAATCGATGACACCCTAGGGGCATGTTCGATTGGTAGGATCAGGATCCAGATCAACCGGATCCACTGGATTCGCATCCTTTTGATTGGTCGAATCCGGATCAACCGGATCCTTCAGATTTGGATGCGGTCAACCCACTTCGGGGAGCACGGTTGACTGGATCCAATTAAACCACATGTGACCTTTGTGCGTATATGGCGGGTAAAAATCATTTTGTACACATTGTGGTACGCACACACGTGGATCGAGATACTCTTGTTGACTTTTCGTACAACGCACGCGATGAGTAAGACGCTCACCCTTTTGGGTGATGTGTGAGCGCCATTTTATTACTTTGTCAACATGGCAGCAGTCAAGGTCCAAAATACGGTGTTCGGTTGATTCTGAAGGATCCGACTGATCTGAGATCTGGATCTGGATTCCTATCCTACCAATTAAACATGCCCTACTTGTAGGACTTGTCAAGGACTTTTGTTACCGCTAGTGTGGTCCGTATGTTTGCCGGGGAGCGAGGGCAACTTTCATACGTAAATCTCTCTACGGATTTCCGTAGGAAAGCTATTTCCTACGTTGGGTCCTCCGTAGGATTTTTGAAATATTTTTTCGCATTTTCCGCATTTATCCATGGTAGTGTTCAAGCTGCGAGAAACACAAGGTACACACCACATGGAAAACAAAATGGAATACGCTGTTTCGGTTCGCGGGGCATGCGGTGGGCGCATGCAGCCAACGCGTCTCCGCAGCAGCAAGGCATGCTTAGCAGTCGTGGAGAAATCAAGTAGAGCGGAACCTAACAGCGCTGATTTTTACGTATGAAAATTCCTATGTGCTTCAAGAACGTTATTTTCATACGCAATTATGTAGAGCGAAACCTCCCTAATAATGGCTGTGGTGCACCGGTGGTGGACTGAGCAAATTCAGTGCAGTCAGTGTAATTGACTGAAAAAATGAAGAAAAAATATGGAACGCTGCGAGCAGGGTTCGAACCTGCGCGGGGAGACCCCATTAGATTTCAAGTCTAACGCCTTAACCACTCGGCCATCACAGCTGCCATGCTTTTTGTAGGCTCTGTAAGAATCAATACAGTGTACAGTGCAGTGCAGAAACTTACAACATCTGTGTGTGTGTGGGTGTGTGTGGGTGTGTGTGTGGGTGTGTGTGGGTGTGTGGGTGTGTGGGTGTGGGTGTGTGTGTGTGTGTGTCTGTCTGTCTGTGAACCCTGACATCACCAGCATCATCCGTCGCCACCGGCTTCGTTGGCTGGGTCACGTCGGCAGGATGGACGACTCGCGCGCACCGAAGCAATTGCTGTTCGGCGAGCTGCCTGCCCCACCCCCCGTCCTCGTCACGGCCCGAAGAAGAGGTGGCGAGATGTGGTGTCGACTGACCTAGCGGACCTCGGCGTGACCACCTGGCTTGAGAGTTGCCAAGATCTTCCCGGCTGGAGACGAGTTGCGAGTAGCACTCCACCGCCACGGCCCGCTCCTGATCCTCTTCTATGTGTCTGTGGACGCCCGTTTCGTCGACCAGGAGACCTGAAACGACATGCCAAGTTCTGCGCTCGTGTCCTCACTTGAACTTTCCGACATTCGCTATCATTGCGTACGCAATGGGCAAGATCAAGGTCAAGGTCTGTGTGCACTTGTGCGTTGCTGTTCAGAGAGAAAGGCATACTGCTTCTGAGGGTATCATGTCCACTCAGCAAGCAGAACGGCTTACTGACCGTGCCCCATGTCTACCTATCTCCAAGACTGAGATTGACGTGTAGCTGCTGCTTCACCAGTAACTTATCCAATCATTTATACTCACAGTTCAACGGGCAGTTCTTGCGAATGTAACGCTACGGCAACTTTGTCCATTGCTGTCATCAACCACCAGACCACCAGGATATGATATGACAGTACTGCAATGGAGGCCGGAGGGTACTGCAGGCCTATAAATCACAGGCAAAACGTATGTCACGGCAGTCCAGGGACTCCACCACTCATGGTGAGTTGCAACTCGACAAGCTTAGGGGTCGTCGCAAAAGTATTTTGTTGTCCCTGAAACTAACATGGTTCATTTCGTACTCGGACCCCTCCCTCCCTCTGAAATGAACGCAGCTTGGTATGCTGGATGACGAAAATCGCATGCATGTACATGTCATATGTACAGTGTCGGTCGACTTGCAATTTTGCCTCCCCCCCCCCCCCCCCCCCAAACGAATGATGTTCGTTTCAGGGACGATGAAAACACTTTTGCGACGACCCCATAGATGAATTTGTAAGTCTCATACATTGGCAAGATTTTGTAAACTGTGAAAAAAAAAAGTGAAGCACAGAGTACACATGGCACTTATTTGTTTCCTTTCATGCCGTTTTGTGTCCTATTGACACCCCGTTGTGGTGTGCATGTGGCTGGTGTGCACACAACAGGTGACTTGCTTGTGCAGCGCAAGGCTCTCCTTTAAAAAATGATACAACAGGTGAGCTCCATGCAGCTGTTCATGTGTGTCCCATATGGTCTAGTGGTTAGGATTCGGCGCTCTCACCGCCGCGGCCCGGGTTCGATTCCCGGTGTGGGAACGTTTCTTTTTTTCCTTGAAGCGTAGGTGCGAAGGAACACCAGCAGGGAAACGGAGATAGGAAAGAAATGTTCCCAAACAGCAAACTTGGCCATGGTATTTTTGGTACTTATATCCAGCATGGATTGCTGAATGGCACCCTCTTGATGTTCACTACTCCTTCTGGTGGTACATACGACTACAGTCCATTTCAAAAATATACACGCATTGTATTTTTGAAATATTTCAAATTTGCCTGGAGCTTTTGGAGAATGGTTTTCGGAATATTGCTCAAGTCCTTCCCACAATTCTCTCATATCGGTTTTTATGCAATCGGATAACAAATGCCCAATTTGGAAATATTTATGTACAAAGTGATCACAGATTTTATGTGGTATAGATGCTGGCCAAACGGTTTTTTGAAATCACGCGCCTATATTTTTGAAACGGACTGTAGGCTCCATTTCGGGAGAGCGCTCCACTTTCATTTTTAGCCAAGAAAAGGAAAGCCGTGCATCCGAGGTGCAACTAGGAGTGCATACGATGGGGTATTCCCCTACTACTGTTCTACATACTTAGTTCGTACCCAATGCTGTAGACAGCTAACTCTGGTGCTCTCACGCCAGAGTGTTCTAACTAGAAAAGTAGCGAGCGATGCTCAACGCAGCATCAGTAAAGCAGCCTAGCGAGAGTGCTCAACAAGACGTATTCTCTGTGAATACTGCAGTTGTCGTGCACGTGCACGTGTCCCAGGTCGTCAGACTAACACACGGGTCGAGCGAGATCCCTCGTCACAAACAGTTTAGAAACACATGTCTTCGAACAAACAACAACTACCAAAACTCCATTGAAGCATCAAAATCAAAAGGAGAAAAAAGAACCAAGAACGGAGAGCTGGGGACGCACGTACCCGGCCCCGTACCGGGCGCACAGCCAAGGAGGATGACACCGTAGCGTCCCCACGCTCGACTGGCAAAGAAAACAGCAAGCAAAGAAATCTGACGAGTGCGAGCGCAGTTTCAACTTCCAGCATTTTGAATGACAAGCTGCAAGCGCGAAGCGAGACACGTGACCGAAAATAATGCATGATGTCATCAGTGCACACGCGGACATATGCAAAAAGGTCAAAAGCGAGTGCTGCAAGAAACAGCACAAATAAATAATAGTTCGGATGGCGAAGAGCTAGAAAGGCAGATTCCTAATCATCGAAGAACAATACATATTGTAGAGTTCCAACGCGACTGCCGGGAGATGCTGGCACCCACCAGACGGGTGGTTGCTGCCCCTGTCAGAGAAATAGAACGGAAACTGAGGCAGAGGAGCCACGTTGCAAACGGTGAAATGCGCAAGGTAAGAATATTCAAGCGGTGTCAAATTACGACGTACTGAGTAATATATGGGTAGACAAAGACAAACACTAACAAATGGAGAACGTTCCAACAGAAGCCGTGAGTGAGAAGAGAGGTGAGAGAATGAGAGCCCTTTCCTGATCGGATCCGCAACATTACTCCCCACCAAAGGGCTCTTAACAGAGATTACAGATTAAGGCGAGCTGGAGGGTGGACAGCGCGGCCGCGTCGAGTGGTGCGCACGGCCGGGAGCGGTTGCTCCTGCGGACACGTGACCCTCGTTTCAGGCATCTCAGGGGCAGACTCGGGTTGCTCTCCCGATACATCTTGGGCTGCAGCATTCGTTGGTTCCTGCGACGGCGTCACCTCCAGAGGTACCAATCGCTGAACCGGGCGCAGCAAGGATGCCTGACCAACTTTGACCCGCACTACTCTGACTGCGCCGCCCTTTCCTGGGAATACTTCTTCGACTCGTGCGAGGCGCCAGGACTGCCGCTTACGAGTGTCGTCCACTAGCAGCACCACGTCTCCCGCTGCCACACTCGACGAATTAGCCTGATGATACGCGATCAGTGCCGTCAGATACTCTTGATTCCATCTGTTATGGAGGTGCTTGCAGATCGTGTTCACATAGCGCTGGCGAGAATTCATCTGCTCGGCTGTGAGCGAAGCGTCACCATCTTTGACTCCATCAGGACCCCACACTCCACTGATCAACATAGCTGGCGTCAGGGGTAGCTCGTCTGCGATGTCTGCCACATGAGTGAGTGGGCGGCGGTTGACCACCGCTTCCACTTCCACTAGAACAGTGTCGAGCTCACGTGGACCAAGAAATGCCTTGCCCAATACTTTCCGGAGGGGGGACTTCACTGCTCCGACTAGACGCTCGAAGAAGCCACCATGCCACGGCGCCGCTGGTGGGTTGAACAGCCAGACAACGCTGATCTTCGATGCTGCTGCCTTGAATGTTGTTGCATTATCGGACCGTATGCGAAGCGGAGTGCCTCGGCGAGCAACGAACCGGCGGTAGGCCAGCAGGAAAGCCTCGGTAGACAGACTGTCCACGGTCTCGAGATGCACAGCTCGGGTTGTGCCGCAGACAAACAGGGCTATCCATATCTTGCGGACTTGATCGGTGTCCCGAATCACTATCGGACCGGCGTAGTCGATCCCTGTCAGACCAAATGGCTTCTTGTGTACAACTCGGTCGGGTGGTAGTGGAGGACTGATTTCTGTGGCTGCAGCAGACTTGTAGCGTTTACACACCACACAGCGTTGGGTGATGCTACGCAATGCTCGTCGCGCACCCAGTACCCACACATCTTGTCGGAGCGAGGCCAACACGTTCTCCACACCACTGTGCATCTGTTGCACGTGCGCGAGTTCCATGAGTAGCGTTGTCACATGATGTTGTCCGAGGATGACAGGATGCTTAGTTTCGTATGGCAGCTCGCTGAGCTCCAGCCGACCACCTGCTCTGAGCACTCCTTTCTCGTCAATAAACGGCATTAGTTGACTGATCTTGGAGCTGGCTGGCACTGGCTTGTTATCTCGGATAGCAGCGATCTCGTCAGAGAACAGGTCTCGCTGGACGACTCGATACAACGCTGCTTCTGCGAGGGGTTTGAGCTCCGCCCGCGACTTGGAAGTATGTCTCCATTGCAGGATGCGGGTGATCACACCCTCGACTCTTGACCACTTCGAGAGGCGTTCCCACCACTTGACTGTCGGCTCGATGGACACGGCGTTGACGCGTTGCTCGGGGGTGGGCTTGTTGGTTGGTTCCCAGGTCTGCGCTGCTGGCCATGCTGCTGGGTTTATGATCCACTGTGGACCATGCAGCCACTCGCTGCTAGTGAGGCCATCTACCGTCGTGCCGCGGGAGACAAGATCTGCCGGGTTCATCTTGCCGGGGCAGTGGTTCCAGGTGACGCCCAGTTCCTTGGCGGTAAGTTGCACAGCCGTCACGCGGTTAGCGACGTATGTTTTCCACCGGTACGGGGGACTCGTTATCCATTGCAGTGTAGTCATGCTATCCGTCCAGCCATAGATGCCATCCACCGGCACGCGCAGGGCATCCACGACGAACTTGATGTATCGCGACGCCAGACACACTGCTTGGAGTTCGAGGCGTGCGAGTGTGGGTGCAGCTGGAGGCACTACCTTGCTCTTTCCGAAGAGCAGGCACGACGTGTTGTCTGTCACCAGGTAAATGCCGCATCCGTACCCCTTCTCCGAGGCGTCTGCGAAGACGTGAAGTGATACGTTGGAGTCGGGCTTACATCCGCTCCAGCGGCGCACTTTTACTGCGGGCAGGTTGGACAGCCCTCCCCACCATTGGGTACACTTCGCTGCGACGTCACTGGGGAGCGGCTGGTCCCATGTCCCGCCCAGCTTCCAGCTCGTCTGGAGCAGGATCTTGCCCGGCAGCACTGCAGGTGCTGCCAAGCCCATTGGATCGTACACTGACGCCACACAGTGAAGCAGATGACGCCGAGACCACTGTGAGTTGCTGCTATCGTCATGGTCACCAATAGAGGCTATTGCTAGGACATCATCCTCGGATTGCCATGGGACACCTAGCACCTTCTCGCCCGCTTCGGGGTCGCTAGCTATGCCATTGCCTCGCCACTTCCTGAGCTCCATGCCCGCGCTCTGCATAGCGGCAACACTGAGCTCCTTAAACTGTTCCGCTTGGCCGAGGTCCGGCACGCTGACCACTGTGTCGTCGACATAAAAGCTGTCACGTAGCAGCGCTAGCACGGTACGTTCCGCTTCTGAGGTAGCGTTTTCTATCAGGCCGTCCAGATGGTGCAGCAGTACTGCGTTGAGAATGAAGGGCGAGCAGTTGGCGCCGAATGGCAACTTGGTAAGCCGCCAGATACACATCTCGTCACCGCTATCCTTAGGCCACACAAATCGCAGGTATGGTCTGTCCTCCTCCCGGATACCGATCATAAAAAAGGCTTTCCTGATGTCGGCTTGGACAGCAAAGCGATACTCGCGGAACCTGAGCAGCAGCCCGACCAGATCTGGCAGGAGTGACGGTCCTGGATCGAGCAGGTTGTTCAGTGAGTCTTTGCCACGCATTGACGCCGACGCGTTGAACACTACGCGTGTCTTGGTTGTAGCAGCATTCTCTCTGAACACTGCTCGATGTGGCATGTAGTAGCCTGGTTCGTTGGGATTAGGCTCCCTCTCGATTGCACCCAACTCGCCGTATTCGCGGAGTAGTACGTCATCATAGAGCTGTCGCTTCCCGTTGCCTTTGAGACGCTTGAGCAGGCTACTAGCTGCGGCCACTGCTTGACTGAGGTTTTCCGCAGGGCGCTTGTCAGACCGCCACAGCAGGCCGACTTGGTACTGAGTGCCAATTCTTTCGACCGGAAACTCTGGTCCGCGTGTAGGCGCACTGGGCGGCTGCTCCATCTGCCAGAGCCGTTCGATTTTCGTATCGATACAGGACACCACTACTGAGCTGGGTGGTGCAGGACGACGGTCTGGGCCTAGCAGGACCCACCCGATCTCGGTTTTCCATGCCACGTCACCATTGTGCACTGTCTTTTCCAGCAGAATGTCATTACTGAAATCGGCGCCAATGAGCAGGTGGACATCGCTGGGCGTTCCGTCCATAGGCTGATCACTCAGCTTCACACCTCGTTCTTGCCACTGGTTGACGACCTCAGTCGTAACTGTTGGGAGAGACATGTTCATATCGTCCTTCTTCCATGCCAAGATCGGGATTGGCTTGCTTGCGCCGGTCAGCGTCAGTTCCACACGCTCCAGCTGCTGAACTGCAGGCTCCGTGCCGAACGCTGTCACGGTGACCTGGTCGCATCCCACGTGCTTCGGCCTAATTGCTGTGGCCAGGGCCGACGAGATGAACGAGCCCTGTGAGCCGGGGTCAATGAAAACACGCACCTTGGCCCTCTTTAGCCCGCGCACCTCAGCCACCCCAGTCATGAGGTGGACTGCCGATGACGTAGCACAGCTATATGTCTTGATGCCGTTTCCGGGCGGGTTCGCGACGTGCAGCAGAGTGTGGTGCTTGCCGTTGCACTGGGTGCACCGTGGCCGCGCCCGACAAATCTTTACCCAGTGACCTGGCTTCAGACAGTTGAGACACAAGTTCTGCGCGTGGCAGAACGACCTCCGCTCCGTGGCTGGCAGCTGGCTCAGGTGCTCCTCCGCCTCAGTCATGGCGATGCCGAAACTCTGCGTGCTGTGGTAGTCCGGCATGTCAGCTGGCTTGGGCCGCTCCTGCTTCTTCGATTTCACTCCGTGTGCATCTTGGTACGATGAGCCAGTCTTTTGAAACTCTTCGAGGGCAACCTCAAAGCAGCGCCGTTCCAGCAAGAACGCTTTCAGTTCCACGCCACTGGTTTCCAAGGTTACCTGCTTGACCAGGGCTTCCTGGAACTTATCCAGGTGCTCGACGATACTGCTGTCTAAGGAAGCTGTTTCTGCCTCGTCGTCGGTCCCGTCTCGCACGGTGCGCATGGACCACAACACTACTGCGCGGGACACGCGGACAACGTATTGATGGAAACTCTCTTCCACGTTCTGGCTCAGGGCCATCAGCTGCCGCCACGCCTTCTCGGCGGTCAGTCCGTATGACTTCAGGATTTCCCGCTTGGCGTCGGTGTAGCTCCGGCAGCCGCGACAACTGCGCTCATACTTTGAGCCGGCGAGAGCCACGCGCAGCCGTATCAGCCACTCGTCGTCGTCGTACTGGTTCTGGGTGGCGACGTCCTCGTACAATTCCAGATAATTTATAATAGTTTGCTTGTCGTCGTACTTGGGAATTTTGATGGGCTTTGGTCGTGAGGCCGAGCGGGTCTCGCTTAAACGATCCCGGAATTCTGTCTCCCCACGATTCGTTTCCAGCTCCTGTATTTTCGCCGTCAGCTTGGTTTTCAGCGTTTCATCCTCCTTGCCAACACCCCTGGCTTCTGCCCTGCTATCTCTCTCTTTAGCGTCCTCCAGACGCTTTTCGACATAATCACGGAGTTCCGGTCCCTCTAGGCCGTACGCCTTTCCGTTGGCGATAAATGATGCTTCGAGTCTATCCATTCGCTCGACTTTCTGATGCTGACTATCCTGGCGTGGTCGCCAAAAATGTCGTGCACGTGCACGTGTCCCAGGTCGTCAGACTAACACACGGGTCGAGCGAGATCCCTCGTCACAAACAGTTTAGAAACACATGTCTTCGAACAAACAACAACTACCAAAACTCCATTGAAGCATCAAAATCAAAAGGAGAAAAAAGAACCAAGAACGGAGAGCTGGGGACGCACGTACCCGGCCCCGTACCGGGCGCACAGCCAAGGAGGATGACACCGTAGCGTCCCCACGCTCGACTGGCAAAGAAAACAGCAAGCAAAGAAATCTGACGAGTGCGAGCGCAGTTTCAACTTCCAGCATTTTGAATGACAAGCTGCAAGCGCGAAGCGAGACACGTGACCGAAAATAATGCATGATGTCATCAGTGCACACGCGGACATATGCAAAAAGGTCAAAAGCGAGTGCTGCAAGAAACAGCACAGATAAATAATAGTTCGGATGGCGAAGAGCTAGAAAGGCAGATTCCTAATCATCGAAGAACAATACATATTGTAGAGTTCCAACGCGACTGCCGGGAGATGCTGGCACCCACCAGACGGGTGGTTGCTGCCCCTGTCAGAGAAATAGAACGGAAACTGAGGCAGAGGAGCCACGTTGCAAACGGTGAAATGCGCAAGGTAAGAATATTCAAGCGGTGTCAAATTACGACGTACTGAGTAATATATGGGTAGACAAAGACAAACACTAACAAATGGAGAACGTTCCAACAGAAGCCGTGAGTGAGAAGAGAGGTGAGAGAATGAGAGCCCTTTCCTGATCGGATCCGCAACAGCAGTAATAAAGTGGTTATCTCGTTTTGTGAACAAAGTGCATGCTGCTCAATCCAGTCGTGTCACTCAAGTACGCGCCGGGCGTTGCACAACCCTATTAGACCTACGGACATGGGCTGCGAAATGGTGCGAAGCGCAAACGTGATTCATGCGACCGGATACGCACTGTATGCAGTCAGGGGTCGTTGCCAAAGTTTTGCGTCCATGCACGAGTAATACGTCGAATAGCCTAAGCATACCGTATTATCTCTAATATAAGCACAGTCTCCAATAATAGCACGTCTCCAATAATAGAACACTTTGGGGCGGCATTCAAAAAATAAAGTGCTCAGTCTCCATTATAAGTACACTGTGTAAATTCATTGTCTGTACCGGCGAAAAAACCCTGAAATGTGTGTGTCTGATATGAATTTGGCATGGCAACATGCTAGACCGGCAGCCAAATTTGAGAAATCGCTCGTATCAACAGGCGTGCTTCCTTTTTCTGCTGACAACCTGCAATTTCTACAGTGCATTGACTATACTTGTAGGAAGCTGAATCTTTTAGTTGGCCATGCTAGAGCTGTGCAGAAACAGACATACCGAGAGATTTTCTGCACTGGAATTTCACAAATCTCCGGCCATTGAAGCACCTTCTTCAAGCACTCAAGTCCCTGAAAAATTCAAAAATTCAAGACGTTGCCGGTTCAAACCCCACATCGGGCGACTTTTTTTCTTTTGTTTGGAACTGAATTGCAGTGTTCTCGTGGTATTTAGCCAGTAATTTTAGCAGTATGTCAAGCCGATCGTAATTAACTTCTTCACAGAAGTAAGAAAATTCACTGAATCCCCATCAGGACCATCAATCCGGAAGCGTTTGTAAGAGCAAGCATGTTCAGGCTTTCCGTCTTCTTGCGAGAATAAAGTAAAGACAAGACAATACAAAAGAAATGTGAATTAGAGTGTCAACTGCCAGCACAAAGGATCACTAGCGAATCATCTGCCAGGCATATGTAATGGCCAGCTGTATTGATGTTAACACCTAGTCAGACATCAAAAACAGCAACAACTAAATCGACAACAACAACAACAATAGCAGCAGCAGCAGCTCGTGCCTTGCTGGCATCGCAGAACAGCTTGTACCGCAAGCCATTGACATCGGCAGAGGAGCCTGTGGCACCGTACAGTGCACATACAAACTGCTTGCATCCATTGAAAATGGACTCCTGCATTGCAAAACTCTGCCCATTTGCTTGGGCTTTTGAGATTCTCTCGAGACTTTTCTTGTGCGTGTACTTCCTGTAACACTCTACATGTACAAACCCACGAGGTTCAGCATTCTCATCTGCGCAATTCTGTTGAACCAGGAAGGCACAAGTTGCATCCTGCCGTAACAATGCTGCTTTCACGATTCTCGGCCAAGACACATCTGTAACATTCCGCTGATTGGTAGCGCCAGGGCAGCAGTGGCACAAGCATCACTCGCAAGACATACCAGCTGCAGGAACAGTGGGATACATGCAAAGGCAGTCCGGGCTGTTTGTTCAAGAGCTTCAAAACTAACAAATTTAAATTACAAAATAAACTCACCTGCGTTCTCCTCATTTCCTCGTCGTATCGGCTCGCATAAAACCAGAATGCTACTGCTGGGTGAGGGGTCCGCACAGTCCTCGTCCTCGGTGCTGCTCTCCTCACTCTCCATTCTACCTCAATACACCTGACGATAACTAAAAACTGTCGTGTGGTCGAAAGGCAAGGACAATGGTCATCTACTTCGAGTGTTGAGAATTGAATTCAAATTTTCCCGGGGGCCGGCGTCATCATTCACATCACCTGCTCAGGTATTCAAATTTGTGCGGCTTTGAGCAGCGCATGGGGTGCGTATTGTTCGAACCTCGAAATCAAAAGTCGACGATTTCGCGAGGTTGTGCACAGCTCCGCTATGGCCAACTACGCCAGGTACAATCCCAAAGGGGCTGCCTACCAGCATACAAACTTTCAGCTTGTCAGCATAAAAAGGAAACGTAAAACAGGCTTTTGAAAATCGGCAGTCAGACTATGCCTCTGAAATGAGGTTGAAATAATAATGGAACAGTCTCCAATAAAGGAACGTCTCCATTAATAGCACGGGGCGGAGGTACATTGAAAAAATAAAGGACCGTGCTTATATTAGAGATAATACGGTATGCAACAACGTGGTCGCCAGGCAGTGGATCATGCGACCACTTGGGCCGCATAAGTAGTATAGTGACGTAGGGGTTCTGGGACAAAGTTAACCTTAGCCATATAAGTATGAATTATCCAGATATGGTAGATGACCGTTGACCTTTTTTTGACCTTTAACCTTTGGGGTGACCTGTGCATATCATATACGGATGAATCGTCCATATCAGGAATTTGACCTTTAGATTAACCTCTGTACTATATATGGCAGAACTGGCCATACATGGTGATATGGCAGAATTGTGCTCTCCGTCTGCACGCTGGTGTTGTCCGACACTGTTATGCCATCGTCTCGAATGTGGATGGTATGCACCATCAGGGTATTCTTGACGATTAGACACGCTGATGGTGTCATAGTTGCCGTGCTACATTTCTGACTTCCACTCAGACAATACTTAGAGTCGCTTAGCCTTGCTGCCATCGCCACATAGTAGACCGGGGAACATGGTGTCCCGCTTCCTTCTTCATTCATCACTTCTCCAATCCATTGCTCCAAAGAGCCATGGAGTACGCCTGCCATTGTCTGACTCCGGCAGGTTGCATAACTGTCACCATAAACATCTGAGCCTCTTCAAACTGCGCAAACCTGCCGGAATCGAGACTGACACGCGGGACATACGCGCTCCTGTCCTCCAACTCCAACACGCCTCTGCTTAGACCGCAGAACATCTCCTCTGCCTCATTCGCACTCAGCAATCTTGCCGTTCTAATTTGTTCGGCACGCTCTAGAATCCGTCTACGCGCATCATCACTTGTTCTCGATAGTCTGGTTACCAGTTTGCTATCGCCCAGAGGGGTGACATGAATTACGTAAAGCATAGTTTATGGTAATGACTGAAAAAACCCACAAACAGATTTAAGAAGGATTTGACTAGAATGACTATGCTGTTCTGAAGTATTGCACTATACATAGCCCTGTTTCTTCCATGGGGTGATCATTTCTTCTCCACAAATCAGCGAGAAGCAGCTGCATTCTTCGATAAATTGAGTTCATCAGCTGCTGTTGAACTATTGCACCATGCACATAGTGCACTATCTCTTCCCAGAGGATCGTCATCAGAAGACGAACAGTATCAATAACAACAGCAACAACACTGTTACAGTATATCTTACTGGCTTTCATAACCTTCCTCGTCTTCTTCTTCTTCTTCTTCTTCTTCTTGATTATCATCATCATCTTGATCATCTTCATCTTCAGGATCCAGAGCCGGATACCAGCGTTCATGTGGGTCTCCTGAAGGCTCCACATGAAAATTGACACGAACATCCTCCGTGTTCTGTGGAGCCTCCAGGAGTTCAGTGCTCTCCACCTGCACACTGGTGTTGTTGCTCACCGTTGTACCGTCTTCTCAGATATGTATGGTTTGCACCATCAGGGTCTTCTTCACTATGAGACACGCTGGTGGTGTCATAGTTGCCGTGCTACATTTCTGACTTCCACTTAGACAATACTTAGAGTCGCTTAGCCTTGCTCCCATCGCCACATAGTAGACCGGGGAACATGGTGTCCCGCTTCCTTCTTCATTCATCACTTCTCCAATCCGTTGCTCGAAAGAGCCATGGAGTACGCCCGCCATTGTCTGACTCTGGCAGGTTGCATAACCGTCACCATGAACATCTCAGCCGCTTCAAACTGTGCAAACCTGCCGGAATCGAGACTCACTACGCGCTCCTGTCCTCCAACTCCAACACGCCTCTGCTTAAACCGCAGAACATCTCCTCTGCCTCACTCGCACTCAGCAATCGTGCCGTTCTAATTTGTTCGGCATGCTCTGGAATCCGTCTACGCGCATCATCACTTGCTCTCGACAGTGTTGTAATCAGTTTGCCATCGCCCACAGGCATAACATTAATAACGTACAACAACAACATAATGGGGTATGGAAAAAGACTCTGGCTACAAAAAAAAGTAACATGAGACTTACACATACTGTCTTGTCTGTGTATCTTGTGATTTCACCTCAAATTCACTATTTATACTAGGACATAAATTTAATAAAGAAGAAAATACATCACGTAGCAAATAAAGGAGGCAGACACACACACACACATACACACGCGCGCGTGCGCGCACTCTCAAGCAACTGAATATACGTGTGCACATACACACGCATTCAATCACTCTATTCGCTTAGGGATTACCCGATGGCCGTAGGCGAGAGTCGTGATACCATCATCAAGAATGTACCTTTTTCAGTGCCGTCTTTTTCATCGTCTGGCCATAAATATGGTGGTGGTCGCTTTGAAGACTTGTCATTGACCTTGAGATAGATGCCCCCTCGGTCAGACACCTTCTGTATTCGTCAATAGTGATCGTGTCTCGTAGCACGTTTTTCTTCACGCCTTTCGCACGCTTGCATATCTTCATGCAGGCTCTCCGTCTGGATCTCAATAATGACACTATCCGTGTCAGTATATAGCAAACGAATACCATCGCCATATCTCTCCTTCATTACCTTGTAGTAAAACGAAAACATCAAACACTTCGACAGATCTAGAACACTCGTCCATATAAGGAATTTGACCTTTGCCCTTTGGATTGACCTCTGTACTATGTCACTTCGCGGTACGGGGGTGCCGGAAGGAGTTCGCACGACGTCTCCAATGGCCTCCCCCCCCCCCCCCCCCCCATAGATCTACGTGCGGACGGTGGCGGAGACTGCGTACCGTGTGTTCGGTGTTGGGTCGGTCCGCCATGTTCCAAGACACGTCAGCACAAACGGTCACGCGTTGTACGCACTGTTCCAGAGTGTCGTTGGCACAAAGCAGGCCGGTAATGGGGTCAAGTATCAACAACGTGTCAACAAAGTATCAACGTGTCAGCCACGTGTACAGCGGTACACTCAGCGGTACACTAATTCTCGTGTCACCAAGCTGAAAACATCGAGCATCAGTATGGAAAGGCTTTAGACAGAAAGCCTTTACAATATCAAGAGTTGCACACACTTTTGCTGGCTTATATACTCTTGGTATCAGCAAGAGTACATAGTAGAATAGTATAGTATTTATTCATACTTCTCTAGGGCAGTCCCCACAGACCTATGGTCTCCTTACGGGGTACCCTAGCCAATCTAGGATTGCGATACGAAATTGACTTGGTGAAGCAGCAAGGCGGACCGATGCCGGAACTGAGTTCCAGCGGTTAGCAGCTAAATAAGAAAGAGAGGAATAACCAAATCGAGAGGAGGCTCGTGGCAGCACAAGTCCAAGCGAGACTTGAGACCTTGTGCAGGTGCGGCTACGTGCCTCAGAATTGGCACGAAGGCAGTAAAGGTGGCACAATACATAACCCCCAAGAGTGTGCAACCGCCTGCACAACCTCTATGCAGTGCTGCGACGGCAGAACTTCACATCACGTGACATGGTCCGAAACACAGTACACTCCGTACGTTGGCAGACAGTGCAAAGTCACCACAAGAGAGTTGTACCCAAAGCTGGCTTGCATCAAGAGTACATGAAAACCAGAGTGTGCAGCTCGGATGGGTTGCTGTCACGGCGGAATTCCGTGATTACATCATTTTAGTGATGTAGTTCGTACAAGCAGGATTCAAGCAGGTCTCTTTCTGCACAACTGCAGCTCAGTTGTGCGCACTACGCCATTTCCCGCCTCAGATCTGCACCAAATATGATTAAATCGCGGAATTCCGCCGTGACAGACACCCATAGCAGAGAAGGCCCCAAGCTGCACACTCTGGTTTTCATGTACTCTTGGTTGCATGCAACCCTGTATCGGCAAAGAGTGCGAATAAGGTGTACGGGTTCATCACGTGATGTGAAGTTCTGCCATCGCAGACCCCATAGCTGGAGTTGCACACTCTTAGGCTGTGTTTACATGAGAAATTTCAACCCGGGTTGAAAGGCTGTACGATAGACAAAAGAGGTGAGCGTTTACATGAAGACAGTTGACCCGGGTCAAATACTGATATGCCGCCAAAAGTCCACTTCTACAGTCCTGTATGGTCACGTGAATCCGTTCGCGCGAAATTTGCATGTGCAGTGCTGTTCAAACCTGGCGCGAGATACGCACAGAAGTACCTTTGTACGATTTTCTTGACCCGGGTTGGTTTCAACCCTCCCCTTGGGGGGAGGGGGAGGGTTGAAATCAACCCGGGGTGAAATTTCAACCCGGGTCAAGCGCAATGCGTCATAAACGCGCCATTCACTTTGTGCACATGGCGGGTTGAAATCTGACCCGGGTCGAACTCAACCCGGGTTGAAACGCCTCATGTAAACACAGCCTTAGGGGTTACATACTCTTGGTATGGGAATGTCGTATACAAACACCGTAGCTGAATTTGAATGAAAAATCAAGAAAAAGATACAAATCGCTGCGAGCAGGGTTCGAACCTGCGCGGGGAGACCCCATTAGATTTCAAGTCTAACGCCTTAACCACTCGGCCATCACAGCTGCCATGGTTTTAGTCATGTCCTGTAGGAATTAGTAGCAGCACGGTGGCTGGTATGTTATCACTCCTGCTCACCCTGACTTGCAATGTCTATCACACAAGTTCATTTCGTTTTGGTGTTTGTTTGTGTGTGTTGGTGTGTGGGTGTGTACGTATACGTGTGTGTGCGTGTGTGTGGGTGTGTTTGTACGTATACGTGTGTGTGCGTGTGTGTGGGTGTGTTTGTACGGATATATGTGTACGTGTGTTTGTGTACGTGTGTGTGTACGGATATATGTGTACGTGTGTGTTTGTGTACGTGTGTGTGTGTATATGTGTGTACGTATGCATGCATGTGTGTGCATGTATGCGTACCAGTATATGATGCGTGTGTACGTGTATGTGTCCTGTTCAGAGAGCTTACCTGTGTTTTGTCGGTTTTGACTGACAATGGAATACTTCACTGCGAGATGAAGATCTGCTGAAGGTGAGCCGGTACTGCATTGCTATGGCATGTCCTGACTGCACTAATGTGTACTGCCCCCCCCCCCCGGGCCATTTCTATTCAAAACAGAGAGGTTCCAGGCTGTCCAAGAGAGTGCTCAACACCGAGTGGTAGAGCTGGTTCAAACAATAGGAGGACAGAGAAAGTGTTTTTACTCCGAGTTTCACGCACTAAGCGATCATCCTAAAACAGCCATTTCTATTCCGTAGGAACGGGCTTGTTTTTCACTTGGTTTGTTCATGAGCCACTCAGCATACAGCTAATCGACATCTGTTCCATATTCTTGACCTCCACTCCCAGTTTTATACTCCCTACAAAATTACAACCTGATCTGGTTGTAAAAAAGAAGAGAAGAAACACATGAGAACGAGTTATGCAGCAACTATCTGATCTGGTTTTGTGCTTCAGTGCATGCTACTGTGTATGCTACGTACCAGGATCATGATGTGCTGTGTACAGCTTATGCATTTCCTGACTTATTGCGGTATGCCAAACCATGCCCCGAGAGATTGTTCACTAGTGCCGAGGGTTAGTACAGAGCCCGGGAATACACACCGGGAAGAAATACTCGGTTCGAAAGTCAGCACGCACTGGGTGTTGATGGGCTTTGACAGTGCCGTGTTCTCCGGAGTATAAGCCAAGCTTGTAGTCCCCCCGAAAAAGTCACTGCGGCATATATTGTAGTACACTGTATCGCGTATAAAAGCATGACCTGTATAGAAGCATGACTCGAATAGAAGCCGGGTTTTTTTTAAGCGCGTCGTGACACAGAAGCATGGTTTGAATAGAAGCCGCTCCCTGCAAAGTACATGTGCACGTACATGCGTGGCAGTATGCACTGCACAGTGCAGACTGATGATGTTGATGCAGAAGCATGTTTTAAATAGAAGCACGGTTTGAACCCCGGCTTATACGGCCGTAAGCACCTGTTTTTATACGGGACATTATGGTATTACGACGGTCAAATGAACTGTAATAAACAGCGTAGATGTCTGTATTTCATGACGAGAAAACCTGGGTGCGGCTTACACTCCAGTGCGGCTTATATTCCGGAAAATACGGCACTGATCCAACCAGCCTTGGACTTGGGTCAAGTATCTCCTAGCACACGGTTTGTCACATGACATGCCATTGCTGGCTGGGATAGCGTCGCACTGGTCACTCCATTGGTCCCTTGTCTTCACCTGTTGATGTGTCTCCCATATGGTCTAGTGGTTAGGATTCGGCGCTCTCACCGCCGCGGCCCGGGTTCGATTCCCGGTGTGGGAACATTTGTTTTTTTTGTTTTTTCTTACTTACAGAGGTTTGGCACCATTCGGCCCAAAGGACCCATGCACTTTTTATTGGCTAGCAACAAAGCCTGTAAACTTGTTTTAGGATTCTGGAACACTCGGATGGTTTTGAGACTAGTTTTGAGTTGATATCTCGCGACGAAGGTCTGTGCCCAGTCCATGCTTTGCGCATGCTATGTGCGGCATGCGTCATGCGTCCTGAAAAAAGGTGACCCCATTGGATTTCAAGTCCAACGCCTTAACTCTCGGCCATCACAGCTGCCATGCGATTCCGTGTACAATGTAGTAATCAGAAAGTGTAGGCTGTGCATAGGTAACTGTCTTGGCCGTTTTATGCCGATGTACTCCGTGTGGTGTAGACCAGGTGTACATTGGTGGTGGATTCACATGGCTTCGCCAGTTGTGTGGATTAGACAGTTATCTGGCGCAAGTCTTGATCTGTCTCATTCAGATCTTGTTCGCTATCGTTGCTATAAGAGAAAATCTGTGGGTGCACATCCAGTGCATTTGCAGATTTGCGTGCTTCTCTTGCGACGGGCGTATATATGGTGTGTGTGTGTGTGTGTGTGTGTGTGTGTGTGTGTGCGCGCGCGCGTGCGTGTGTGTGTGTGCCACTTCAATCAGCTGTGTGGTGGATACCAGGCTAAAGTTAGTGGCGGTCAATTCATCAGCCTTGCAAGCTGTTGAATGGTGTAATCCCAGCACAAGTTGCTATGTCTAAACATAGCTGTTCGCTATCATCGCTTCTGCGATGGGCAGGTCTGAGGTGTGTGTGTGTGTGTGTGTGTGTGCGTGCGTGCGTGTGTGTGTGCACGTGTGTGTGTGTTGTGCACACATGTTGTTTAGAACCCGGCCATGCTGTGCGAACGCTTAAGTCACTCAAGGTCCGGTACAGCAGTGACACGCAAATGGTGTGGATCGCAGAGTTCATGTCATGTTCTCCAACCAAGTGGATACGCTTGGCATTGGTAGAGATCGCCGCAGGTAAGCACACACCTCCCTGCGGTGATACCAAGCTCTTGGTGACATACCACATTTCCCGTTGTAAGTCGACTACCGTGACCCGTTTTTTAGTTCCGTTTTAGGCCGTATAAGGTCGACTAATTTTCGGGGAAATACGGTAGCTAAAAGCCTAAAACTGTGCAACTCACCATCCACTCGGTGTACTGTAGTAGTCTTGACAGTCCTAGCAAAGCCGAATGCAGCCTGTTGGCATGGACATGTTCCGAACAAGTCCGTTGATGCATGCTCTTCCATTTTCAGTGGTTTCCCACGTCATGTACAGCTACAAGTTTCATTTACTTTTGGAGAATCCTTCAAGTATAGTATGAATGAATGGATGTAGCTACTGTGGCAGTCGGGGGGGGGGGGGGGGGGGGGGCGTCGGAAGGTATTCGACATTGGTGCGGCTACATGAGTAGGTGGGGTCCCCCCCCCCCCAGGGAAAATTTAGGGAAATTGGGCCCAAATAGCCCATAATTCACTGCTTCAAAAGTCACAAGATGAAATTATTGATACGGCTTTGGCTGAACCTACCACACTGGTTCCGACGCCCCTGTGTGGTATGCTGTAAAAATCTGTTCAGGTGACCACTCTGATAAGGCGACCACATGTCCTAGAGGACCACTACAACCAGGACCAAAGGGTGTTATTTCTCAGTCAAATGATCCTGGATAAGGAGACCACCTGTACACAGGGACCACATACTCATCAACTTCATTAAAATCACATGCTGATGTGTCTCCCATATGGTCTAGTGGTTAGGATTCGGCGCTCTCACCGCCGCGGCCCGGGTTCGATTCCCGGTGTGGGAACATCTCTTTTTTTTCTTCCCTCTAAAAAATTGCTTGGGTGGCATTATTCTGGCGGGTTCATTTTTAGTTGGTGCACTGGTGGGCTTCCTGCTGTCTGTTGTATAGTCATTTTCAGCATTACCGGTCGAAGCCACTTAAATACATGCACCCAAAAGAGAGAACCAACCTTGCAGAGGTCACGAACAACATGCTCGTTGAAGACATTTCGTGTCTTCTCCAGCTTCAGGGCCAGGGACATTAGGCGCTTATTGCTGATTCGGAAGTTATCGGACAACGTTAAATGGACTTCCTTCCAGGGGAGTCGTACGGTGAAGCGTCCCTCTTCGAACACCACCGTCTCATTGAATGCCGCTTGGACCTGATTTTCCGTTATTGGGTGTATCCCAAGCGACTCCAGCTCCCAGAATTGTTGCAGCTGCTGATCTAGGACCTGCGCTGTCGCCATTAAACTTTGCACCTCAGTAGCGAGGCATGTACCTGCCATACTAGTTGATGCACCTGATGCAAGACCCAGCCAAGATGCGTATGGATGGCAGTCAGACCAGATGCCGCCGTGATCGTCTTGCCCATCATGAATTGCCAGTACTGATCAGCTCCAATCAATCCATCGATTGTGGCTGTGCCGTCGCTGTCGTCTGCCAGTGTGATGTCTTGTAACGCACCGCAGCACTGGACTGCTTGTGCAGGGTGCTGGTTCTGGACTGGTGCACAAATTGAATCAATCATGAGTCACGACACACTCCAGCTGCAGGGGGTTTCCCTCCGTACTCTGTACCGTCAGATTCAGCACGTCTCTTAAACCACTGTCCCCACCAGAGCAATCACCGAAGGCATTGACCAGAGCAATCACCGAAGGCATTGACTTTCAAGGATTCCCGTCAGCCTGTCTTTAGGTCCAGCCGCCTTTGCACCTCACATGTCACGAATGAGCGCTGGCTCCCTCCGTCGAACTACACCCTCACAGGGATCCCGCTGTCTCGGACCGGTATGCCTGGTGCGACCATAGCTTTAGCGGCCTGCAGCAAAACCATACTGTTGTCTTTGCTAGATGGTGTCAGAGCACTGACAGACGCCAGTGTAACGCTGCTGGCAGATGAACTGGTAGGTCCCTTCTTGCTTGGAGCCGATGCTGCCCTAGATGGCTAAAGCACGATGTTGGAGTTCACAGGTTCATGCGCTTGGTGTACCGACTGCAAAATTTCTGATTGGCCTCGTCTGTAAAAACTCGAGGCTGCGAATTCATCATGTAAAATGGCAAGTTTAGCAAATGTAAAGCCCGGCCAAGTGCACTCGCCAAAACTTCCCAAAAGACTCGCGGGCCTCGTACGGTATGACTCATGATTTCCAGAAAAAAAGACGTCAACAAAATATTCCGCCGCGGGCCAAACCATCCAGACTTGTACACTCTTGCTTATCTACTCTTGGTACAGTGAGCAGGATAGGCACAGGGTTCAAGAAAAATCCCATCGTGTTCCAAGAATTGCCTTGAAGAAAAAGTAAATAAAAAGTGGAATCGCTGCGAGCAGGGTTCGAACCTGCGCGGGGAGACCCCATTAGATTTCAAGTCTAACGCCTTAACCACTCGGCCATCACAGCTGCCATGGTTTTTAGTATGCACTGTAAGAATCAGTACAGTGTACAGTGCAGTGCAGAAACTGATAATGTGAAATTAATATTTGTGTGTGTGTGCGTGCGTGCGTGCGTGCATGTATGTGTGTTTGCTCTGCAGAGAGGTTTGACTGCCTTTTCGCTGGTAGATGTATTGCTGATCAACAGTGGAGCATCTCCCCGCAGGACTAAGAAGAACCACCCACTGAGGGTAAGCTGTCTCTTCTTGTGTGCTGCTATAGATGTGTGATGTGTATTGTGTGTGTGTGGCGTGCGGCATGGAGTGTGCGAGGTACGACGTGCGCGGGATGTGGTGTGTGGCTTATGGTGTGCGGTGTTCAGGGTACGATGTGTACTGGGCAGGATGTGATGTGTGGTGTAAGACCTCTTGACCCTGGTTGTAGTGGTGCTCTTAGACAGAATGGTAACTGTATTCGAGTGATTACCTTGGCTGGTGTTACTGTACGAGCATAGAGCCTATATGCTTTGGTTCTGCAAGAGTGCTCAATGTCTGATTCAGGCAGAGCGGCATACACAAAGGCACACAATGAAAACCTTGGCAAATTAATTCCGTTGTGACTCAGAGTTTCATGGCTGAACCAATCATCAGACAACTGATGATTGGTTCAGCCATGAAACTCTGAGTCACAACGGAATTAATTTGCCAAGGTTTTCATTGTGTGCCTTTGTGTACGAGCATACACATCTTCAGTACGTTTATAGGGCATGGCCTGACCAACTACCAACTCAGGTTCACTGCCGAGGACATCATGTGTCCCTGCCCCCATATCATGCACAAAGTATGAAAGACAATGATATGGCCGGCGCAGGGAGTCGTCAAATTCGTATTTTATGACTCACTGGCCTGGACCAATCAAAACTGCCTCTGCCACTGAGACAATGCTCGATGTGCTTTGTTCAGAAACCGTGTGTCCCATATGGTCTAGTGGTTTGGATTCGGCGCTCTCACCGCCGCGGCCCGGGTTCGATTCCCGGTGTGGGAACGTTTCTTTTTTCCCTCCACGATAGTACTTTTGTTTTGACTATCGAATGTACGCGGGTAATTTCTGAGGTTTCCGGAATACGTATAGTAAACGAGATTGCAATTCCAGCAGAAAGGGACCGTGGCAATGTATACTTTGCTTAGATCGTACTCATAGCTGCATCTGCACCAGAATGTGTGGTCATTTTTCTTTGCCACCAAGGCAGATTCTGTTCCAAATTGCTGCTTGCTGTATCACACTTGAGCGGGATTCACAGAAGCATGTTTGCGATGCGCGATGTGACGGCCGCAAAACCAAAGGTTGAAGAGTTGCTTCTAGATTTGTAACCGTTTTACCCAGCCAAGCGAATACCATGGCGACGTACTCACCTGCATTGAGCTTCGCGCCAAATCAGCAAACCGATGTTGCATCGCTGACCTTCTATGAATGGTCCTTCGTAGGTTTGCATCGCACGCCGCCGTCGCAGATCACGTCGCATCGCGTATTGCATCGTAAAAAAAAAGCTCTGTGAATCCCTCTTTTACAAAGTTCAATTTCAAATGTCCATCCGGCCTCGAATGAAAATCGAGAAAAAATGAAACGCTGCGAGCAGGGTTCGAACCTGCGCGGGGAGACCCCATTAGATTTCAAGTCTAACGCCTTAACCACTCGGCCATCACAGCTGCCATGGTTTCAGTCATGCCCTGTAGCAATCAGTACAGTCAGTATACAGGGTGTAGTATCCAAACTCTATAAGCATACTTCCACTTAATACATGTACCGTAAAGTACCACCAGAGCGCCCCACCATCTCGTCCTTTCGCGGTCGTATTGTGGAGGTGGTCTCCTGTCTGTAGGTCATTCGACACACGAACTTTGTACACATATTGCACGTTCTGCAGATAATCCGTACCTTCGAACGGACACGAGCTCCACACAGAAACCTGCTTAGTGTGACCTTCGTACACTATGGTTCTCACACCGTACAAACTTCGTGGAACTCTGCCATACGATTTTCCTTTCCCTGGTTGTAAAATAGAGGTAGGGTGCTCTCGCGAGACGGGGCGCTATGGCGGTACTTTACGGTATTAAGTTAGTTGAAAGATCAGCTAGTCAGTCATGCAGCGTGGTGATGGTTTTGGCCGTGGCACCTCAGTTGCTGCGTGGAGTATGAGGTGTACATGTAAGCATGCGTGCAGGCACATGTGTGTATTCGACAGTCACTATTCGTATACGTGTGTGGTCAACATTTGACTTGCCGATTCCTATGGGTGTCTGGGTGGTTCAATGGCCTTCCGATTCCCTGGCCTGGACCAATCGACACTGCCTCTGCCATTAAGACAATGCTTGATGTGCTTTGTTCAGATATTGTGTCTCCCATATGGTCTAGTGGTTAGGATTCGGCGCTCTCACCGCCGCGGCCCGGGTTCGATTCCCGGTGTGGGAACGTTTCTTTTTTCTCTCCACTCCACGATGGCACTTTTGTTTCGACTATCGAATGTACGCGGACTTCTGTGGCTTCCAGAATACTGTAAAACCGGAAAGTCTAATGAGTCACAAAGTCTATCGTTTTAACGACCAATTTTTTTCGTTAGTTGAAGAAACGTTATCGTGAACCCGGTTTGAGATGTCTGTAAAGATGCGCATACATCAATGCATGTTCTTCCGTTGTACAAACATCGTCGACCCCAATAGAAAGTGACCGTGGCAATGTATATATTTATTAGATCGTACTCATAGCTGCATCTGCACCAATATGTGTGGTCATTTTGCTTTGCCACTAAGGTAGACTCTGTTCCAAATTGCTGCTTGCTGTATCAAACTTGAGCGGGATTCACAGAAGCATTTTTGTGATGCGATGCGCGATGTGACGACGGCTGCGAAATCGGGGAATCCTGATTCGCACCCACCATGCAGTTCACGCAACCGTCGCAACTGGCCTATCGCAGAAGTTGAGCTTGGCTCATGCAATGCTATGTACGATTTTGGCCTTTTTGCAGCAAAGTTGTACAAAGGTTCAAGAGTTGCTTCTAGATTTTTAACCGTTTTACCCAACCAAGCGAATACCATGGTGACGTACTCACCTGCATTGAACTCCGCGCCAAATCAGCAAAGCGATGTTGCATCGCTGACCTCTTCTGTGAATGGTACTTCGTCGGTTTGCATCGCACGCCGCCGTCGCAGATCACGTCGCATCGCGTATTGCATCGTAAAAAAAAAGCTCTGTGAATCCCTATTTTACACAATTCAATTTCAAATGTCCATCCGGCCTGGAATGAAAATCGAGAAAAAATGAAACGCTGCGAGCAGGGTTCAAACCTGCGCGGGGAGACCCCATTAGATTTCAAGTCTAACGCCTTAACCACTCGGCCATCACAGCTGCCATGGTTTCAGTCATGCCCTGTAGCAATCAGTACAGTCAGTATACAGGGTGAAGTATCCACACCCTATAAGCATACTTCCACTTAATACATGTACCGTAAAGTACCACCAGAGCGCCCCACCATCTCGTCCTTTCGCGGTCGTATTGTGGAGGTGGTCTCCTGTCTGTAGGTCATACGGCACACGAACTTTGTACACATATTGCACGTTCTGCAGACAATCCGTGCCTTCGAACGGACACGAGCTCCACACAGAAACCTGCTTAGTGTGACCTTAGTACACTATGGTTCTCACACCGTACAAACTTCGTGGAACTCTGCCATACGATTTTTTCTTTCCCTGGCTGTAAAATAGACAGTGGCGTGCACCGAGTCTTGAAAGGGGGGTTTCTAGAGTTGGTAAAAATTTCTGGAGACCCACTGTATAATTTATTAATTACTTCAGTATGTATTTTTGCACATGCGCATCCCCCGAACATCCTGTCGGAGATAACGGTGAGGGCTAGGGAGGAGGGGGGGGGGGGAATGGATTGATTGGATTGCAGGGCACCAATATGGCAATAAAAACTGGTGCTGATGAGATGTGGGGCTCCTCCGACTGCCATCATGCCGGCACAAACACGTCTGAGAGGGAACCAGGTCCAGGGGTAGAAAGGACAGAAATAAGACGGTAATGAGAAATGGAGGGAGGAGACGATGTTGCATTGAAATGTTGGTACATATACATGACTGTATCACCGGTAGCAGGATAACGGGTAACCTTTTACATACCAGCACTTATTTGCAAAGAGGGTGCAAAAGTCAATGTACTCATATACATGATGTTTGTCATATTGAACACGTAAAAGTTTGATAGGCCTAGCCGCCCAAGCTACACTACAGTCTACTACATGTACTTCACTAGTCCACTCCAGGCATATTCGTTTCATCAAAACACTGCTTACATTCGACGTATCTTTCTTTCTGTTCTTACCGTATGACGAAGTTTTCAGTATGTATTGGCAATGTTCCACATGATTTCAATAAGGAGATATGGACCTTGCTTCGATGGAAACTCGCGGAAGAAAAGCGTCCTTCAGTCGTGGCCGGAGCAGTCCTTCGTTCTGAAGCAGCGCAAGTGGATCATGGACGCACATTTTGACGTCTTCCAGTCGACAACGTTTTTGACGAACGTCTCTCCTGTGCACATGAGCGAGAACGAAAGGTTGTGGAGATCTTGATTTGAGTCAACAATTTGGAAGGAGATATCGTCAATCATATCCTTGCATCGCGCGTGCTTGACTCAAATTTCGAGACAAAACGGATTTCTTCAACGTCATCGCCAATCCAGGAGCGGACCAGAGCTAAAGATCGATCTCTCTGTAGCTAGAGCTAGAGATCGATCTCTCCGTGGCTACTCTCCACTGAAGAAAGAGAGAATAATGTATTTTGAACTGCATGCAAAGGAACTCTCTTTCTCACTTCGAAATAAGGACATAGTCACTGTACTATAAACTGCCCGTCGATCGACGCGTTTGCAGGATAACCAATCCAGTAGGTACGCTTTTCGTTTGGCAAGATTGCCCAAAAAAAGGTGGTTTCCAGACACCAAAAAACTCATACGGTGCACGCGCCTGATAGAGGTAGGGCGCTCTCGCGAGACGGGGCGCTCTGGCGGTACTTTACGGTATTGGGTGAAAGACCAGCGAGTCGGTCATGCAGCGTGGTGATGGTTTTGGCCGTGGCACCTCAGTTGCTGCGTGGAGTGCGAGGTGTACATGTAAGCATGCGTGCAGGCACATGTGTGTATTCGACAGTCACTATTCGTGTAAGTGTGTGGTCAACATTTGACTTGCCACAGCGATTCCTATGGGTGTCTGGGTGGTTCTATGGCCTTCCGATTCCCTGCCCTGGACCAATCAAAACTGCCTCTGTCATTGAGACAATGCTCGACGTGCTTTGTTTAGTTATAGTGTCTCCCATATGGTCTAGTGGTTAGGATTCGGCGCTCTCACCGCCGCGGCCCGGGTTCGATTCCCGGCGTGGGAACGTTTCTTTTTTCTCTCCACGATGGCACTTTTGTTTTGACTATCGAATGTACGCGAGCTTCTGTGGCTTCCGGAATACTGTAATTTCACAAATTGTCGGTGTACTTTTATTTTCGGTACTTTCGGTGCGTCTGTTTCATACCTAAAATTTCAATACACCGAACAAACACTAACACACATAATCCAATAGGGAATTGCTTGTCTGTACCTAAATTTTCTGTTCGCCTAACCTGGCCTTCTGCCCTCATACCGAAAAAATTGAGCACAAAAAATTTCTGAAATTAGAGTACTGTAAAACCGGAAAGTCTAAACGTTTTATTCCCATAGCTATGCAGAAGACGTTACTGAAGTAACGTCTGGCGCTAGCCAGGGTCCACACAGCTTTAATTTGGTATTTTGCTTTGCCACTAAGGTAGACTCTGTTCCAAATTGCTGCTTGCTGTATCAAACTTGAGCGGGATTCACAGAAGCATTTTGCGATGCGATGCACGATGCACCGGCCGCAAAACTGGGGAATCCCGAATCGCACCCACCATGCAGCTCATGCAACCGTCGCAACTGGCCCACGAGTCGCAGAAGTTGAGCTTGGCTCATGCAATGCGATGTACGATTTTGGCCTTTTTGCAGCAAAGTTGTACAAAGGTTCAAGAGTTGCTTCTAGATTTGTAAAATCGTTTTACCCAGCCAAGCGAATACCATGGTGACGTACTCACCTGCATTCAGCTTTGCGCCAAATCAGCAAAGCGACGTCGCATCGCTGAGGTCTTCTGTGAATCGTACTTCGTGGGTTTGCATCGCACGTCGGCGCCACCGGGCAAGAGATCATGTCGCATCACGCATTGCATCGAGAAAAGAAAGCTTCTGTAAATCCCGCTTTACCACCGTTCAATTTCGAATGTTCATCCGGCCCTGGAATGAAAAATCGAGAAAAAAATGAATCGCTGCGAGCAGGGTTCGAACCTGCGCGGGGAGACCCCATTAGATTTCAAGTCTAACGCCTTAACCACTCGGCCATCACAGCTGCCATGGTTTCAGTCATGCCCTGTAGCAATCAGTACAGTCAGTATACAGGGTGAAGTATCCACACCCTATAAGCATACTTCCACTTAATACATGTACCGTAAAGTACCACCAGAGCGCCCCACCATCTCGTCCTTTCGCGGTCGTATTGTGGAGGTGGTCTCCTGTCTGTAGGTCATACGGCACACGAACTTTGTACACATATTGCACGTTCTGCAGACAATCCGTGCCTTCGAACGGACACGAGCTCCACACAGAAACCTGCTTAGTGTGACCTTAGTACACTATGGTTCTCACACCGTACAAACTTCGTGGAACTCTGCCATACGATTTTTTCTTTCCCTGGCTGTAAAATAGACAGTGGCGTGCACCGAGTCTTGAAAGGGGGGTTTCTAGAGTTGGTAAAAATTTCTGGAGACCCACTGTATAATTTATTAATTACTTCAGTATGTATTTTTGCACATGCGCATCCCCCGAACATCCTGTCGGAGATAACGGTGAGGGCTAGGGAGGAGGGGGGGGGGGGGAATGGATTGATTGGATTGCAGGGCACCAATATGGCAATAAAAACTGGTGCTGATGAGATGTGGGGCTCCTCCGACTGCCATCATGCCGGCACAAACACGTCTGAGAGGGAACCAGGTCCAGGGGTAGAAAGGACAGAAATAAGACGGTAATGAGAAATGGAGGGAGGAGACGATGTTGCATTGAAATGTTGGTACATATACATGACTGTATCACCGGTAGCAGGATAACGGGTAACCTTTTACATACCAGCACTTATTTGCAAAGAGGGTGCAAAAGTCAATGTACTCATATACATGATGTTTGTCATATTGAACACGTAAAAGTTTGATAGGCCTAGCCGCCCAAGCTACACTACAGTCTACTACATGTACTTCACTAGTCCACTCCAGGCATATTCGTTTCATCAAAACACTGCTTACATTCGACGTATCTTTCTTTCTGTTCTTACCGTATGACGAAGTTTTCAGTATGTATTGGCAATGTTCCACATGATTTCAATGTCACGTCCCAGAATAAGACAACTGCTGCCTGATAGTCCTGTGATAGCAGGATCTACATAGTGAGCAGCTCTGTGCTGAGCTGTCACGCCCTTTTAGTACAACATGGTTTGGCCAGTGTCTTGTCCCACGTGCTTAGCATGTAGGTTGAGCGACATGCGCTTTCCCACGTAGGTGACATGCCTTCTTGGCATGACACGTCATGTGATCCAAGGCCCGAACCTGGTCAGGTAGGTTCTCGCGTTGTACGTTTCCTGGAAGTTCTTCACTTCCTGGAAATGTGACTCCAGGCTTTGTGCAAAACCACGTCACTACGACGTTCTACAGGTTTCCACGATGCCTCGGTGCTTCGTGCAAAGAGCCAAGACTAATAATTAATATGACATTGTATAACAAGAGCTAAGTGCAAGACAGGAGACGTGTGCAAGAACCAAAACCGTCACCGCGCAAGAGGTCAGAGTATCACGCAAGCAAGACCAAGAATGCAGCAGAACTTACCATAAGAAGCCGCTGAACTATGGCACGTTGGGTGAGCGGGCTCCCCAACGTGACCCTCATATACTCACATTGTACTCTGACGTTGGGTGAGCGGGCTCCCCACGTCCCAATTTGGTCTTTCTTCTCTCGATGTCTTTCTTTCTCTTTCTTCTCCAATGATCACCGTACGTATATTCTGCATTTCTGCTGACTGGCTGCGCACATTCCGGTTTGACTTGTTCTGCTATTTCCTGGAATTACCTCGCAATGATCACGCCATATATCTCTGAAGCACCCTATAAAAGAAGCTCTCATTCTCTCTTTTACTTCAGTTTTAGTTCAGTTCTAGTCTAGTCTAGTCTAGTCTAGTCTAGCAGTCGAGACTCGGTCTCAGCTCTCTGTCTTCGTTTACTTTGAGCTCGGATTTGATACTACTCACAACGTAAAACTAACAGTCTCTGTCTGTTGATCGTGTGGGGTTGAACTTGGACCAAGCCAGCTATATTGGTTGGCCCCTGGGTTGTGTTGGGCTTGTCGTGAGGCCACACGTCTATATTCAGTCGCCGCTCGTAGTGATTTCGGGGTCCGGTCACTGCGAGCCGGGGACGCGACATTTGGTGCTGTGACCAGGATGGTCTAAGTTCTCCTCACTCCGTAACTGCAACGACGCGATGTCCACAGCAGTCTTTCGTGAACAACCTCGTCTCTGATGGCAGGTTCTTGGCGATAGACGTGGCAGAGCAACAGCAGTGTTGGACGCTCCAACTTGGTACGAAGAAAACTCCGAGTGCGTTTCTCTTTCGCATCCAGCACTGGCTTTCGTTCCGTATCTCGTGTTCCTGTAGCGCTGCAGTGCGAGTTCGTAGTGCACGACGAGCTTGCTTTGCTGCGGACTACATGGCGGACACCAAGGTGCGAAATTTATTGCCAGTTGCACGATCGATCGAGGAGTTGTTTGCATTCAGGCAGTTTTCAAGTACGAGTGCAGTGCGCGTTGTTCAGCTTCAGATATGGAAGGGTTCGTGAACCCGTGTACCATGTGTACGCACATGAGCCGTAAACAGGGCTTGGGTCCTCTTTACGGAGCGTTGTGAAAGTAGTCACTACGACTGGATCACGGAGTAGTGCAGTGTAGTTTTCAAGTTTCGACAAGAAAACGCCACTGTTCGGACATGGTGTTTGTTGAGACCGCTTGAAGCTCTTGAAGCTTGACAAGTCGTCTCTTCAACGATGAGGCCTTACTGACATTCGAACTCAGTTTGTTCTCAGTCGCGAGTGCTGTTTGAAGACCCGGTTGTTTCATTGCTGAAACGATGGGAGGATGCAGACCACGTCGTTGGTTGTGGACGAATGCAATCTCGTTCTGTGTGTCGATGCACCAGACGAAGTTTTGTGTGACGCCCAGCTTTGGTGCTGGAGGACGCAGTTTTATCTGCGAATGTTCTTGACGATCATGTCAGTCGCGAGGATGGGAGTTCTGACCTTGTTGTCGATCTTCAGTCTCCAGACGTTCTGTTTGTGAAGAAAAAAAAGTTTGTGGAGAGGATGGCCGAACAGTACATGACCTACTAGTATGTGCTGGAGTGTATACTCGTTACTCGCCGCGGTCCTTGTCCTTGGTGAAAGTTGACCAGTTTCCTGAAGAAGGAACTGTGTCCTGTGAAAGTGTGATGTTGATGGGTGCCTTTGCATCCTCAACACATGACTGGACTGTGCACCGGTTCGGGTTGTGTACGGCTCAGAGGAGTCAGTTGGTCTCTGTGGATGAGGCGCCCGGATCGGTCAGTTGTAGCCAATTTCGGTTGGTGGTGATGAGCTTGCGTAGTGAGCAACGCGTTACGGAGAAGGGGACGGTGGTGACCATACAGGCCAGGATGGGATTCCTGGGGCCGAAGAAGTATGGTCTGCGCTTCATATAGGACGAGGTCCTAGAACTGAAGTGGAAAGGCTGTGGTGGGAGAGGATGATTTGGATCTGGATCCCTCGAGCACAGTGTTGGCTGACCAGGGGACGCCCTGTGTCGAGGAGCCTGGTAGGCGAAACTCATCTGGGGATGATGAGTTGTTGCGAGTGAGGTCCCAATTTGCTCGTTACCGGATGGATTTTATTACGAGCTCTTTACCGATCTTGTGTCACAACTGTGTAGCACCATCGGATTGAGTGAATGCTTTATGTGCCTGACACCTGGCGAGGAATTGTATTTTCTCGTGAGCAGTCAGTGATATTGTTCAGTCGTATGAGCCCGATACGAGTGATATGCTTGCTGTATTCGGCTGATGACATGGTGTTCGCACCAAAACCTGTGGTGGATTGGACTTGCATCCTGCATCTCCAGTTGACTTACCTATTGTATCCGTCGCGGAGCCTGGTGGATGACACTGGCAACGTCGCGGTATCTCACCGACTACCATATCGGTCGAGGATAGTCACGGGGACGTGATTCTTCAACGGCGGGGGAAATGTCACGTCCCAGAATAAGACAACTGCTGCCTGATAGTCCTGTGATAGCAGGATCTACATAGTGAGCAGCTCTGTGCTGAGCTGTCACGCCCTTTTAGTACAACATGGTTTGGCCAGTGTCTTGTCCCACGTGCTTAGCATGTAGGTTGAGCGACATGCGCTTTCCCACGTAGGTGACATGCCTTCTTGGCATGACACGTCATGTGATCCAAGGCCCGAACCTGGTCAGGTAGGTTCTCGCGTTGTACGTTTCCTGGAAGTTCTTCACTTCCTGGAAATGTGACTCCAGGCTTTGTGCAAAACCACGTCACTACGACGTTCTACAGGTTTCCACGATGCCTCGGTGCTTCGTGCAAAGAGCCAAGACTAATAATTAATATGACATTGTATAACAAGAGCTAAGTGCAAGACAGGAGACGTGTGCAAGAACCAAAACCGTCACCGCGCAAGAGGTCAGAGTATCACGCAAGCAAGACCAAGAATGCAGCAGAACTTACCATAAGAAGCCGCTGAACTATGGCACGTTGGGTGAGCGGGCTCCCCAACGTGACCCTCATATACTCACATTGTACTCTGACGTTGGGTGAGCGGGCTCCCCACGTCCCAATTTGGTCTTTCTTCTCTCGATGTCTTTCTTTCTCTTTCTTCTCCAATGATCACCGTACGTATATTCTGCATTTCTGCTGACTGGCTGCGCACATTCCGGTTTGACTTGTTCTGCTATTTCCTGGAATTACCTCGCAATGATCACGCCATATATCTCTGAAGCACCCTATAAAAGAAGCTCTCATTCTCTCTTTTACTTCAGTTTTAGTTCAGTTCTAGTCTAGTCTAGTCTAGTCTAGTCTAGCAGTCGAGACTCGGTCTCAGCTCTCTGTCTTCGTTTACTTTGAGCTCGGATTTGATACTACTCACAACGTAAAACTAACAGTCTCTGTCTGTTGATCGTGTGGGGTTGAACTTGGACCAAGCCAGCTATATTGGTTGGCCCCTGGGTTGTGTTGGGCTTGTCGTGAGGCCACACGTCTATATTCAGTCGCCGCTCGTAGTGATTTCGGGGTCCGGTCACTCTGAGCCAGGGACGCGACATCAATAAGGAGATATGGACCTTGCTTCGATGGAAACTCGCGGAAGAAAAGCGTCCTTCAGTCGTGGCCGGAGCAGTCCTTCGTTCTGAAGCAGCGCAAGTGGATCATGGACGCACATTTTGACGTCTTCCAGTCGACAACGTTTTTGACGAACGTCTCTCCTGTGCACATGAGCGAGAACGAAAGGTTGTGGAGATCTTGATTTGAGTCAACAATTTGGAAGGAGATATCGTCAATCATATCCTTGCATCGCGCGTGCTTGACTCAAATTTCGAGACAAAACGGATTTCTTCAACGTCATCGCCAATCCAGGAGCGGACCAGAGCTAAAGATCGATCTCTCTGTAGCTAGAGCTAGAGATCGATCTCTCCGTGGCTACTCTCCACTGAAGAAAGAGAGAATAATGTATTTTGAACTGCATGCAAAGGAACTCTCTTTCTCACTTCGAAATAAGGACATAGTCACTGTACTATAAACTGCCCGTCGATCGACGCGTTTGCAGGATAACCAATCCAGTAGGTACGCTTTTCGTTTGGCAAGATTGCCCAAAAAAAGGTGGTTTCCAGACACCAAAAAACTCATACGGTGCACGCGCCTGATAGAGGTAGGGCGCTCTCGCGAGACGGGGCGCTCTGGCGGTACTTTACGGTATTGGGTGAAAGACCAGCGAGTCGGTCATGCAGCGTGGTGATGGTTTTGGCCGTGGCACCTCAGTTGCTGCGTGGAGTGCGAGGTGTACATGTAAGCATGCGTGCAGGCACATGTGTGTATTCGACAGTCACTATTCGTGTAAGTGTGTGGTCAACATTTGACTTGCCACAGCGATTCCTATGGGTGTCTGGGTGGTTCTATGGCCTTCCGATTCCCTGCCCTGGACCAATCAAAACTGCCTCTGTCATTGAGACAATGCTCGACGTGCTTTGTTTAGTTATAGTGTCTCCCATATGGTCTAGTGGTTAGGATTCGGCGCTCTCACCGCCGCGGCCCGGGTTCGATTCCCGGCGTGGGAACGTTTCTTTTTTCTCTCCACGATGGCACTTTTGTTTTGACTATCGAATGTACGCGAGCTTCTGTGGCTTCCGGAATACTGTAATTTCACAAATTGTCGGTGTACTTTTATTTTCGGTACTTTCGGTGCGTCTGTTTCATACCTAAAATTTCAATACACCGAACAAACACTAACACACATAATCCAATAGGGAATTGCTTGTCTGTACCTAAATTTTCTGTTCGCCTAACCTGGCCTTCTGCCCTCATACCGAAAAAATTGAGCACAAAAAATTTCTGAAATTAGAGTACTGTAAAACCGGAAAGTCTAAACGTTTTATTCCCATAGCTATGCAGAAGACGTTACTGAAGTAACGTCTGGCGCTAGCCAGGGTCCACACAGCTTTAATTTGGTATTTTGCTTTGCCACTAAGGTAGACTCTGTTCCAAATTGCTGCTTGCTGTATCAAACTTGAGCGGGATTCACAGAAGCATTTTGCGATGCGATGCACGATGCACCGGCCGCAAAACTGGGGAATCCCGAATCGCACCCACCATGCAGCTCATGCAACCGTCGCAACTGGCCCACGAGTCGCAGAAGTTGAGCTTGGCTCATGCAATGCGATGTACGATTTTGGCCTTTTTGCAGCAAAGTTGTACAAAGGTTCAAGAGTTGCTTCTAGATTTGTAAAATCGTTTTACCCAGCCAAGCGAATACCATGGTGACGTACTCACCTGCATTCAGCTTTGCGCCAAATCAGCAAAGCGACGTCGCATCGCTGAGGTCTTCTGTGAATCGTACTTCGTGGGTTTGCATCGCACGTCGGCGCCACCGGGCAAGAGATCATGTCGCATCACGCATTGCATCGAGAAAAGAAAGCTTCTGTAAATCCCGCTTTACCACCGTTCAATTTCGAATGTTCATCCGGCCCTGGAATGAAAAATCGAGAAAAAAATGAATCGCTGCGAGCAGGGTTCGAACCTGCGCGGGGAGACCCCATTAGATTTCAAGTCTAACGCCTTAACCACTCGGCCATCACAGCTGCCATGGTTTCAGTCATGCCCTGTAGCAATCAGTACAGTCAGTATACAGGGTGAAGTATCCACACCCTATAAGCATACTTCCACTTAATACATGTACCGTAAAGTACCACCAGAGCGCCCCACCATCTCGTCCTTTCGCGGTCGTATTGTGGAGGTGGTCTCCTGTCTGTAGGTCATACGGCACACGAACTTTGTACACATATTGCACGTTCTGCAGACAATCCGTGCCTTCGAACGGACACGAGCTCCACACAGAAACCTGCTTAGTGTGACCTTAGTACACTATGGTTCTCACACCGTACAAACTTCGTGGAACTCTGCCATACGATTTTTTCTTTCCCTGGCTGTAAAATAGACAGTGGCGTGCACCGAGTCTTGAAAGGGGGGTTTCTAGAGTTGGTAAAAATTTCTGGAGACCCACTGTATAATTTATTAATTACTTCAGTATGTATTTTTGCACATGCGCATCCCCCGAACATCCTGTCGGAGATAACGGTGAGGGCTAGGGAGGAGGGGGGGGGGGAATGGATTGATTGGATTGCAGGGCACCAATATGGCAATAAAAACTGGTGCTGATGAGATGTGGGGCTCCTCCGACTGCCATCATGCCGGCACAAACACGTCTGAGAGGGAACCAGGTCCAGGGGTAGAAAGGACAGAAATAAGACGGTAATGAGAAATGGAGGGAGGAGACGATGTTGCATTGAAATGTTGGTACATATACATGACTGTATCACCGGTAGCAGGATAACGGGTAACCTTTTACATACCAGCACTTATTTGCAAAGAGGGTGCAAAAGTCAATGTACTCATATACATGATGTTTGTCATATTGAACACGTAAAAGTTTGATAGGCCTAGCCGCCCAAGCTACACTACAGTCTACTACATGTACTTCACTAGTCCACTCCAGGCATATTCGTTTCATCAAAACACTGCTTACATTCGACGTATCTTTCTTTCTGTTCTTACCGTATGACGAAGTTTTCAGTATGTATTGGCAATGTTCCACATGATTTCAATGTCACGTCCCAGAATAAGACAACTGCTGCCTGATAGTCCTGTGATAGCAGGATCTACATAGTGAGCAGCTCTGTGCTGAGCTGTCACGCCCTTTTAGTACAACATGGTTTGGCCAGTGTCTTGTCCCACGTGCTTAGCATGTAGGTTGAGCGACATGCGCTTTCCCACGTAGGTGACATGCCTTCTTGGCATGACACGTCATGTGATCCAAGGCCCGAACCTGGTCAGGTAGGTTCTCGCGTTGTACGTTTCCTGGAAGTTCTTCACTTCCTGGAAATGTGACTCCAGGCTTTGTGCAAAACCACGTCACTACGACGTTCTACAGGTTTCCACGATGCCTCGGTGCTTCGTGCAAAGAGCCAAGACTAATAATTAATATGACATTGTATAACAAGAGCTAAGTGCAAGACAGGAGACGTGTGCAAGAACCAAAACCGTCACCGCGCAAGAGGTCAGAGTATCACGCAAGCAAGACCAAGAATGCAGCAGAACTTACCATAAGAAGCCGCTGAACTATGGCACGTTGGGTGAGCGGGCTCCCCAACGTGACCCTCATATACTCACATTGTACTCTGACGTTGGGTGAGCGGGCTCCCCACGTCCCAATTTGGTCTTTCTTCTCTCGATGTCTTTCTTTCTCTTTCTTCTCCAATGATCACCGTACGTATATTCTGCATTTCTGCTGACTGGCTGCGCACATTCCGGTTTGACTTGTTCTGCTATTTCCTGGAATTACCTCGCAATGATCACGCCATATATCTCTGAAGCACCCTATAAAAGAAGCTCTCATTCTCTCTTTTACTTCAGTTTTAGTTCAGTTCTAGTCTAGTCTAGTCTAGTCTAGTCTAGCAGTCGAGACTCGGTCTCAGCTCTCTGTCTTCGTTTACTTTGAGCTCGGATTTGATACTACTCACAACGTAAAACTAACAGTCTCTGTCTGTTGATCGTGTGGGGTTGAACTTGGACCAAGCCAGCTATATTGGTTGGCCCCTGGGTTGTGTTGGGCTTGTCGTGAGGCCACACGTCTATATTCAGTCGCCGCTCGTAGTGATTTCGGGGTCCGGTCACTGCGAGCCGGGGACGCGACATTTGGTGCTGTGACCAGGATGGTCTAAGTTCTCCTCACTCCGTAACTGCAACGACGCGATGTCCACAGCAGTCTTTCGTGAACAACCTCGTCTCTGATGGCAGGTTCTTGGCGATAGACGTGGCAGAGCAACAGCAGTGTTGGACGCTCCAACTTGGTACGAAGAAAACTCCGAGTGCGTTTCTCTTTCGCATCCAGCACTGGCTTTCGTTCCGTATCTCGTGTTCCTGTAGCGCTGCAGTGCGAGTTCGTAGTGCACGACGAGCTTGCTTTGCTGCGGACTACATGGCGGACACCAAGGTGCGAAATTTATTGCCAGTTGCACGATCGATCGAGGAGTTGTTTGCATTCAGGCAGTTTTCAAGTACGAGTGCAGTGCGCGTTGTTCAGCTTCAGATATGGAAGGGTTCGTGAACCCGTGTACCATGTGTACGCACATGAGCCGTAAACAGGGCTTGGGTCCTCTTTACGGAGCGTTGTGAAAGTAGTCACTACGACTGGATCACGGAGTAGTGCAGTGTAGTTTTCAAGTTTCGACAAGAAAACGCCACTGTTCGGACATGGTGTTTGTTGAGACCGCTTGAAGCTCTTGAAGCTTGACAAGTCGTCTCTTCAACGATGAGGCCTTACTGACATTCGAACTCAGTTTGTTCTCAGTCGCGAGTGCTGTTTGAAGACCCGGTTGTTTCATTGCTGAAACGATGGGAGGATGCAGACCACGTCGTTGGTTGTGGACGAATGCAATCTCGTTCTGTGTGTCGATGCACCAGACGAAGTTTTGTGTGACGCCCAGCTTTGGTGCTGGAGGACGCAGTTTTATCTGCGAATGTTCTTGACGATCATGTCAGTCGCGAGGATGGGAGTTCTGACCTTGTTGTCGATCTTCAGTCTCCAGACGTTCTGTTTGTGAAGAAAAAAAAGTTTGTGGAGAGGATGGCCGAACAGTACATGACCTACTAGTATGTGCTGGAGTGTATACTCGTTACTCGCCGCGGTCCTTGTCCTTGGTGAAAGTTGACCAGTTTCCTGAAGAAGGAACTGTGTCCTGTGAAAGTGTGATGTTGATGGGTGCCTTTGCATCCTCAACACATGACTGGACTGTGCACCGGTTCGGGTTGTGTACGGCTCAGAGGAGTCAGTTGGTCTCTGTGGATGAGGCGCCCGGATCGGTCAGTTGTAGCCAATTTCGGTTGGTGGTGATGAGCTTGCGTAGTGAGCAACGCGTTACGGAGAAGGGGACGGTGGTGACCATACAGGCCAGGATGGGATTCCTGGGGCCGAAGAAGTATGGTCTGCGCTTCATATAGGACGAGGTCCTAGAACTGAAGTGGAAAGGCTGTGGTGGGAGAGGATGATTTGGATCTGGATCCCTCGAGCACAGTGTTGGCTGACCAGGGGACGCCCTGTGTCGAGGAGCCTGGTAGGCGAAACTCATCTGGGGATGATGAGTTGTTGCGAGTGAGGTCCCAATTTGCTCGTTACCGGATGGATTTTATTACGAGCTCTTTACCGATCTTGTGTCACAACTGTGTAGCACCATCGGATTGAGTGAATGCTTTATGTGCCTGACACCTGGCGAGGAATTGTATTTTCTCGTGAGCAGTCAGTGATATTGTTCAGTCGTATGAGCCCGATACGAGTGATATGCTTGCTGTATTCGGCTGATGACATGGTGTTCGCACCAAAACCTGTGGTGGATTGGACTTGCATCCTGCATCTCCAGTTGACTTACCTATTGTATCCGTCGCGGAGCCTGGTGGATGACACTGGCAACGTCGCGGTATCTCACCGACTACCATATCGGTCGAGGATAGTCACGGGGACGTGATTCTTCAACGGCGGGGGAAATGTCACGTCCCAGAATAAGACAACTGCTGCCTGATAGTCCTGTGATAGCAGGATCTACATAGTGAGCAGCTCTGTGCTGAGCTGTCACGCCCTTTTAGTACAACATGGTTTGGCCAGTGTCTTGTCCCACGTGCTTAGCATGTAGGTTGAGCGACATGCGCTTTCCCACGTAGGTGACATGCCTTCTTGGCATGACACGTCATGTGATCCAAGGCCCGAACCTGGTCAGGTAGGTTCTCGCGTTGTACGTTTCCTGGAAGTTCTTCACTTCCTGGAAATGTGACTCCAGGCTTTGTGCAAAACCACGTCACTACGACGTTCTACAGGTTTCCACGATGCCTCGGTGCTTCGTGCAAAGAGCCAAGACTAATAATTAATATGACATTGTATAACAAGAGCTAAGTGCAAGACAGGAGACGTGTGCAAGAACCAAAACCGTCACCGCGCAAGAGGTCAGAGTATCACGCAAGCAAGACCAAGAATGCAGCAGAACTTACCATAAGAAGCCGCTGAACTATGGCACGTTGGGTGAGCGGGCTCCCCAACGTGACCCTCATATACTCACATTGTACTCTGACGTTGGGTGAGCGGGCTCCCCACGTCCCAATTTGGTCTTTCTTCTCTCGATGTCTTTCTTTCTCTTTCTTCTCCAATGATCACCGTACGTATATTCTGCATTTCTGCTGACTGGCTGCGCACATTCCGGTTTGACTTGTTCTGCTATTTCCTGGAATTACCTCGCAATGATCACGCCATATATCTCTGAAGCACCCTATAAAAGAAGCTCTCATTCTCTCTTTTACTTCAGTTTTAGTTCAGTTCTAGTCTAGTCTAGTCTAGTCTAGTCTAGCAGTCGAGACTCGGTCTCAGCTCTCTGTCTTCGTTTACTTTGAGCTCGGATTTGATACTACTCACAACGTAAAACTAACAGTCTCTGTCTGTTGATCGTGTGGGGTTGAACTTGGACCAAGCCAGCTATATTGGTTGGCCCCTGGGTTGTGTTGGGCTTGTCGTGAGGCCACACGTCTATATTCAGTCGCCGCTCGTAGTGATTTCGGGGTCCGGTCACTCTGAGCCAGGGACGCGACATCAATAAGGAGATATGGACCTTGCTTCGATGGAAACTCGCGGAAGAAAAGCGTCCTTCAGTCGTGGCCGGAGCAGTCCTTCGTTCTGAAGCAGCGCAAGTGGATCATGGACGCACATTTTGACGTCTTCCAGTCGACAACGTTTTTGACGAACGTCTCTCCTGTGCACATGAGCGAGAACGAAAGGTTGTGGAGATCTTGATTTGAGTCAACAATTTGGAAGGAGATATCGTCAATCATATCCTTGCATCGCGCGTGCTTGACTCAAATTTCGAGACAAAACGGATTTCTTCAACGTCATCGCCAATCCAGGAGCGGACCAGAGCTAAAGATCGATCTCTCTGTAGCTAGAGCTAGAGATCGATCTCTCCGTGGCTACTCTCCACTGAAGAAAGAGAGAATAATGTATTTTGAACTGCATGCAAAGGAACTCTCTTTCTCACTTCGAAATAAGGACATAGTCACTGTACTATAAACTGCCCGTCGATCGACGCGTTTGCAGGATAACCAATCCAGTAGGTACGCTTTTCGTTTGGCAAGATTGCCCAAAAAAAGGTGGTTTCCAGACACCAAAAAACTCATACGGTGCACGCGCCTGATAGAGGTAGGGCGCTCTCGCGAGACGGGGCGCTCTGGCGGTACTTTACGGTATTGGGTGAAAGACCAGCGAGTCGGTCATGCAGCGTGGTGATGGTTTTGGCCGTGGCACCTCAGTTGCTGCGTGGAGTGCGAGGTGTACATGTAAGCATGCGTGCAGGCACATGTGTGTATTCGACAGTCACTATTCGTGTAAGTGTGTGGTCAACATTTGACTTGCCACAGCGATTCCTATGGGTGTCTGGGTGGTTCTATGGCCTTCCGATTCCCTGCCCTGGACCAATCAAAACTGCCTCTGTCATTGAGACAATGCTCGACGTGCTTTGTTTAGTTATAGTGTCTCCCATATGGTCTAGTGGTTAGGATTCGGCGCTCTCACCGCCGCGGCCCGGGTTCGATTCCCGGCGTGGGAACGTTTCTTTTTTCTCTCCACGATGGCACTTTTGTTTTGACTATCGAATGTACGCGAGCTTCTGTGGCTTCCGGAATACTGTAATTTCACAAATTGTCGGTGTACTTTTATTTTCGGTACTTTCGGTGCGTCTGTTTCATACCTAAAATTTCAATACACCGAACAAACACTAACACACATAATCCAATAGGGAATTGCTTGTCTGTACCTAAATTTTCTGTTCGCCTAACCTGGCCTTCTGCCCTCATACCGAAAAAATTGAGCACAAAAAATTTCTGAAATTAGAGTACTGTAAAACCGGAAAGTCTAAACGTTTTATTCCCATAGCTATGCAGAAGACGTTACTGAAGTAACGTCTGGCGCTAGCCAGGGTCCACACAGCTTTAATTTGGTATTTTGCTTTGCCACTAAGGTAGACTCTGTTCCAAATTGCTGCTTGCTGTATCAAACTTGAGCGGGATTCACAGAAGCATTTTGCGATGCGATGCACGATGCACCGGCCGCAAAACTGGGGAATCCCGAATCGCACCCACCATGCAGCTCATGCAACCGTCGCAACTGGCCCACGAGTCGCAGAAGTTGAGCTTGGCTCATGCAATGCGATGTACGATTTTGGCCTTTTTGCAGCAAAGTTGTACAAAGGTTCAAGAGTTGCTTCTAGATTTGTAAAATCGTTTTACCCAGCCAAGCGAATACCATGGTGACGTACTCACCTGCATTCAGCTTTGCGCCAAATCAGCAAAGCGACGTCGCATCGCTGAGGTCTTCTGTGAATCGTACTTCGTGGGTTTGCATCGCACGTCAGCGCCACCGGCGCAGAGATCATGTCGCATCACGCATTGCATCGAGAAAAGAAAGCTTCTGTAAATCCCGCTTTACCACCGTTCAATTTCGAATGTTCATCCGGCCCTGGAATGAAAAATCGAGAAAAAAATGAATCGCTGCGAGCAGGGTTCGAACCTGCGCGGGGAGACCCCATTAGATTTCAAGTCTAACGCCTTAACCACTCGGCCATCACAGCTGCCATGGTTTTAGTCATGCCCTGTAGCTATCAATACATTTTTACAATGTAGTGCATACTGGTAAGCTAAATAGTGGTGTGATCTCAGCTCAACTATTTCGCGTACGGGAAAGTCATCGCAGTTGTGCGATGGCTTTCCCGTATGCGAAATGAAGTATGAATCAGCCTTCTAAGCCTGATTCATATTTCATTTCGCATACGGGAAACGCTTCGCATCGCGAAAAAGTTGACTTGAGCTCAACTATGTCGCGAACGGGAAAGTCATCGCAGTCGTGCGATGGCTTTCCCGTACGCGAAATGAAGTATGAATCAGCCTTCTAAGCCCGATTCATACTTCACTTCGCATACGGG